>NC_066378.1:14834060-15134060 GCF_013377495.2 Cygnus atratus | reverse complement strand
TGGCTGTGTTAGCTGTGTGCCAACATGGGCGCAGCTCTGACTCTTTGTGGACAGATTTCTGCCTGCTAAGTGTGTGTAATCATCTGCTATAAATTGAAACTTGTATGGCTCCTTTTAGTAAATGCAAAATTGAATTCTCTCTCTCTTTTTTCTTTTTTTTTTTGAACTACACAGCTTGTTTAGCTTCCAGATGGTAAACCAATATGAAGCAATGGAAGTGCGACATGGTTTTGTTATAACGGATATGTAAACGTGATATTTATTCACTGCAGTAGACTGCTGTGAACCATATTCCAGCAGCACCGTTTTAAATCCATCACTTGGCTGCACATAAGAGTGTGGTCTAAAATGGACTTGCAAGGAATTTGTTTCTTCTGGTGGATGTTTTTTAATCATTGAAAAAAAAACGGGGGGGGGGTGTTTCTTACTTTTGCCTTAATGTGTGGACTGGGAAATGTCAGAAAAAAATCTATTTGTGTTTTGGGGTTTGCGGTGTGGGGTGTTTTTTTCACCCTAATGTTTTTTTAAGTGCACTCTGAGCTTGTCTCCTTTTCTTCCCTCCCCCAAATCACAATATCAGTCTGAAAATGCTGAAAATGTCTCTGATAAGGCAACTTACTATGAATGTCTCAAAATTCAGTTGATTCAGCTGTATTTGGGAGCTACGTGATGTACTTGGAAGTGTTCTTGTTCCTCTATTCTGGTGAGCACAGAAGGGTCCTTGCCATGGGGTTTCTTGCTCCAGCATTGTCAGTCCCAGCTGAAACTTTGCATTTTCAGAGGTGAACACCTGTGTCTAAGGAGTTGTTATTCTTCCACTTCAGGCCATGGGGCAACACTTTCACTGTTTTGAATAAATGGGAACAGGCTGAGCAGCAGAAATCTGCTTCTGTCTTGCACGACATGCTAAAGGCACCAGGTGTTCTCCCTGCAGGACCAAGTTTGCTCTGGTTTCCATGAAGACCTGTGGGGATTACTGCCAAGTTACTTGGAAGCCCGGTGTCATTTCTCTCCTTGTTTTTAAGCTGCTTTCCAAACAAAAACCAAAACCAAACAGAAAGCCAGGTGACATCCTTGTTCTTGTTGGCAGCTGCTTGTGTCTCCTGCAATGGAATGGCATGACATCTTCTCTTCTTTTGGCCACTGTATTTACTTGGCAGTATCTGAGACAAGGTATGGCTTACACAGGGGGAACCACTGGCATCCAGCTCTCACACAGATGGTGTGAGATGCTTTGGGGCTGATATTGATGCTTCATGTCTGCCATAACTACTAAAGCCAACTGTAAAGCAAGAGAACTAAGTTAATGTTCTCAGCAAATTTGTAAACAAAGTGAACACTGAGCCCCTTGAACATTACTGGTGAGGCCAGTCCCTACTGTAAGCAAGTGCTTTGACACAAATGGCTGCCATAGTTTTGTAAGGGCATGTTAAAAGACTGTTAGAGAACATGCTATCTTTGCTTACAACTCTGGGCTTTCACCCTGACCTGGAACTGTGGCAACAACCAACCATGGGAGGGACAGGGATGAGGCTGTGAAACACCGAGATGATAAAGTCAGAGCAAGAAAAAACCTCCTTTGTATTTAATTAATAAATTTGTTCCTTTGTGTGAATTTTGACTACAAGGAAAAAAATTTCACACTAAAAAGACTAAATATAGCTCAACAAGGTGTCCAGCTACAGCAGTTCAACATGCTTTTCTCTTTTACGCTTTTGTGTGGCCTAGTGTATTATAAATAAATGTCATTGTTATATACCCATGCAATAGATGAGGAACATGTGAAATAGCTCCTGAGCATACATGTAGCACCATGGGTACGTGAGTGCAGCAAACGCCAGTGCTCCAGAGAGGGAGGTCTGGCCTAGCCAGAGGGGGGGAGGCATGGCTTTCTCAGCTTGTTGGGCTTGCTGAGCACAGGCTGAAAGGATAGCCAGGTATTGCCGCAAGTTACATTTCCAATAATTTCATCACATGTACCCTTCAGATTTTATGGAACCAATTGCTCATTTTAGGCAGATGGAAAGAATTCCACTTTGCTGCTAGTTCTGTCCCAGAAGAAGAAATAAGGCAAAACTGGGAGAGGCACGGCTATGATTATTCTTTGTTACATGAGAGGATCATTTGTACTTCCAACTTGCTAGAGACTGTTATGGCTTACTGTGAAGGCAGAAATCTTTCCAGTGATTTAATGAGGATTATTTAATCACCCAGTTAAATGCAGTTGTTCTGGCTGGATTCTGACAGTCCATGTGAAATATGCAGTATGAGGAGGGGGAAAAAAAAAGAAAAAAAAAAAAACCAGGAGTGAAAGATTTTGTGTTGCATTTCCAAAACACTTCTGAAAAGTGAAATTAATTTGGTTACTGTTTTGCTTGTGCTATGGCTCCACAGGGCAAAATCTTACCCAGAAGAGAAGCTTTGCAACACTGAAAACAGAATCCTGTCCCTCCAAAGGGACTGGAGCAGCTTCACCTGAGTGGTTTGCGTTCCCTTAGACACTGGTGAGCTGTGCTGAAACAGTTTGTGTCCCATGCCAGCGGCTTCAGCAGGTGAGCTTGCTGGCAGGAAACCGACTGATTTGGTGGCTGTGGGCTGGGTTTGGCCCTGTCAGTGCTTGAGTTGCATGGCTAGGGAATGAGAATTTTAAAAGCTCAGCTGTGTTCCAGTAACCAACAGAGATGATTGTCAAAGAATGGTGATGGACTGTTTGCAGACTGTGAAAATTTCTATCAGTGGTATGGCCAACCCTGTCCCCGATTTGGGCTGCTCCTGCAGTTGTGGATAATATCCATATAAAATGTTATCTTGCCATGTGCAGCTTCTGTTTTCCATGTTGTTGGTGGCTTTTCAGCTTCAACATGATAGTGCACTACTGTTGTCTGCCAACATCCAGAAGTAAATGAGGATTGATATTGCTCCAGTTACTCAAAACCTTCATGTTTCTAGCAACTGAACTTGTGACCTCCAGCAGGCTGGCACTAACATGCACATTAGGAAGTTCAGTGTGTTGAATGGGCACATAAATATATTCTGGGTCCACTGGTGATGTACAAGAGTGTCTTTCAACCACAGAGCTACTGAACAGCATTGCCTTGTTCCTGCTTTGCTTTTTAACCATTCCTGACAGATGGATTTTAACATCATGATCTCTCCTCAAAGAGATGGAGTAAATAAGTGATTCACTTTAAATATTAAAAAAGTACAGTTACCCTTGTCAAGAAGAATAATATAGCTTTGTAACTTGTAAGAAGCTCACAACCTGTTTGCCACAGATCTTAGCTCTGCAGACATTGTGTGTAGGATGGCAGGCAGGCAAGCTGTGCTCACCAGGGGACCAGATTTGCTTAGGGTTCATCAAGGCAGGATACTGCACACTAACTAAAGCCCAAGATCTACAGGTCCACTCTGATGGGGAGCAGACACATGGGGCTGATCCTGGGACTAAAACTGCTTGCATGGGGAAGCATGCAGGGAGCTCCATTGTCACCATGTGAACTTGCACTGTGAGCTGAAGGCACACACTGGATGTTTGCAGTCATTGGTGCCTGGAGGAGGCAGGTGCTTTCCGAACCAATCTTACGTGAGTGACACTGACCACCACAGAATGAATTTTGATGCTGTCATCCTCACATGGCAGTCATGATTTTCGAGTAGGAGCTCATGTCTCTGGAAGTATGCTTCAAGAGATGTTTTTGCAACCTGTGGGTGTGGAGGTCCCACGGCTGCGAGCCAGGCTCAGTCCCTTGCCAAAGTGAACAGTGGCACTGGCTCAACAGCTGATACCAAATTCTTCCTGTCTCGGTCCCTTTTGTTTGCTGTCACTGTTAAACATTAACTAAGTTCAGCACCTTACTTTTGTTCCAGCCTACTGCACAAATGACCACTGCTGAGGAGACATGGCTCTTTTCCACTTGCAGGGTCACCTCTGCTGCATGGAGACCTGTATCTAGTGATGTATAAAGCACAGTTTTAACAATTGCTTATTGGTGGACAAGGTCCAAGTGGCTTTTATTTGCTCTTCCCTGTCAAATCTGTGGTGTATGAATATTAATGCCTTTCACTGAAATACTGAGGACTTAGCTATCTTCTAGGTTATGATGTGCAGAGCTCCTTATCTGGGCACAGGTGACATTGTTAGGAAGCAAGTATATAGCTGCACCGAGCAGAGGCTAAGCTGGCAATGTGGAAACTGTGGGTGCCTTCCACCTACAGTTACTGAAGAAAGAAAAGAGTAGAAAAAGCCTCAGAAAGAGTCTGCAGAAAGTTCTCGGGGCAGTTTTGTGGCAACCACCAGCTGCTCTTGACTCCTTGGTTCAGGAGCAGTGTTTGAGTGAAGCCTGTTGCTTTCTAGACGTGTTTGTGCTTAGCCAGCTAGTATTACGTGTGCTGCCCATCGGTATATTTTGCTAGGTTAAAGCTCCTTATGAAAAAGGCTGCAAAGAAATATATTTGATTAGCTTAGTTTGCAATGTTCATGAGATTTTAGAAAAATATATATATTGTAAAGTTTCAATGTGTTCTCTATTTTGCAGATCTAACTCCCCCTTTCTGTCTTCCTTGTGGAGCGGAAGACCACTGTTACAGGCTCCACTTGCTTCTTGTTTTTGTAACCACACCATTAACGGCATTGCTACAGCTGCAGAGTCATTCTAGTCTGCCATTTCCTTTGCTACCTGGTAAAACTTGCTGCGCTGAAAAAGTAATACCTCCAATGCTAGTGGTGAAAGGAGTGTTTTGTTCTTGTTACATTTCCTGCAAGTGTCAGAATCTCTGCTATGAGAAATACTGTTACAGTCAACTTACTTTAAATCAAGCTTTAGTATGGCAACATGTTAAAGAAAATTTCCATTTCTTGCATTGAACACTCATACACACAATTTGAACTTCAGTTTTGGTCCATGGTTCCTCCAGTAACTACCTACACACACCCACCCCATCTTATAAAGTACTAATGGATTACAGCTGGAATAGCAGATTAAAAGGAAGTCAGAACACCTGCCTCTGATCACCATAAAAACATCAGCAAAACCTTTTCCTCACATCGCTGATGGTTTGCCAGCTTCACGAAAAGGGATCTGTAACCGATATTAATTAGAGTGGAATGTTTGCTAATTGCTTGTGCTTTAAAATAAATACTAATATACCTGAGGAAGTGAAAAAAAAGCCATGGCAGTTAATTTCAATGGATCCTGTTAGTTTAGTGGGGAATCTGATCTTAACCAGTGCTTGAGATTTTTAGTAACAGATTTACAATTTACATGAAAATGAACAATTTGATTGTTTGTTTGTTTCCCCTTAAGCACAGCCCTCCCACTGTACTAGTTTTGGTGTCTGTGAACTATCTCATGGCCTGTCTGCCTGACCTTGTGTCGTCTTACCCACCCCTTGCAACACACCTGTTTTTTTTTTTTTCCAGTTTTGCAACAACATTTAAAGCACCTTTTCCCCCACTCCATGTTTTGGTAAAACTGCTTTTCTTGGAGATTCATAAGAGGGAGCCAGATGGAACAATAAACAACAATTTATTTTAGGGGGTGTTTTAGGCAAGAAAAAAAATATATTTTATTGCATTGTTTGCTTTTTTCTGAAGGCTAGATTTCTTTAACCCTCAAATGCACAAACAAATTGTTGCAAACTTTTTTTTTTTTTTTTTAATTTAAAATGCATGTATTCATTTTGTCACTGCATTTCAATACTTGTTCTTTCTTGAATTTGATTTCTGTAATATTATAGCAGGAAATTATCTTTAATTTGAAGCTTGTGGTAGCAGGATCAATGTTTGCCTCTTTTTTTTTCCAGTTTATGTTACTCTATTTATGTTAAAAAAGTATTATTTCTGTGCCTCCATTTGAAGTAGGAATGGACATGGTAGATTCCATGAATTTCCAACAACTAAAGGAAGTAGAACCTGAAAGGTAAGCACCAAATAATTTCATAATATAACTACAGAAAAGTTCATACATGACCATATATGACACTTTTGAGTGGCTGAGGATTCAGTATATTTCATACAGATAAACAAGCTTTTTTTGTCTTTTGCAGATTTCCATAGGTGTTAACATTCTTTTCTGAAGGATTAAACTTGCTTTTTTTAGAAGAAATTGGTAAAATTGGGTGCAATGTTTCTGATACAGAATTATGAAAATAACGTATATAAAATGACTGTGTTGCTCAGTGAACTTACTTGCCATTTTTTTCTGATTTACACTCATGTTTTTAGCTGTTATGTTTATGAATACAACGTCATGCTTTTTGTTGTAACTTTCCCTCTTTGCATGTATTTATATTGGAAGTCAGAACATGCAGTGGTCAGACTGTTCTAATTTTAAGACTGCATCATAAACTTTTAGCGCAAAAGAAAGAAATATAAATAGTATTCAGTCGATTCAAGCATCTTTTTATCTCTATTTAAATTGTAACCAGGAAATACTAGCTCACTCCACATAAGAAGTTTCTAATTGCTGGAAAATATTTTAAAAACCCTTTCAGACATAGGTTTTAGAAACAAATGTTTCATGGGGACAGACTTCAGATTTCAGCAAACAGTCAGAGCTGACAAAATGAAATATAGGCCATAATTCTGAAAATTCTGCCAGATGAGGAAAAATAACTGAGTGTTTGTTACACAGTCTTCAAATTCAAATCAAAACTTATCTGCAATGACTTTTGCATTATTATGTAGTATTTGTGTTGGACAATTAGCTAAAGCAGACATTTATTTTCACTTTCCATTAATTTGTAGGTAACAGTGTCTCTGGAAGTTAACATTAACTTTAGAAAATAATGAGATTGTGAAAGTTTAAGCTAACTTTTTTATTTTATTTTATTTTATTAAATATTCCTATGCCAGCCTTAGTGATTTCCTGGGGTAATCTTTGCTTGAAGATAACCAAATGAATAATGGATTATTCATTTCTCAACTGTGCAGTAGCAAAAAACTATCAGAAACTTTTGGCTGTTTCAAAGGTTTTGACGTGCCAGTGGCCCCACAGAAAAAACATTCCCATCTCAACCAAACCATCATTTTCTCAGCTGAAAGAGGAGCTGATGTTCTGGCAGGCAACGGAGCTTTTGTAGGTGCACAGAATGCTTCAGGTGGAAGCGTTCAGGTGGAGCAGGACCAGCTTCAACTTGGGATCTGGCTGCCCTGCACTGGGTCCTGCTATGGCTGGAGGATGTCTCCCCGAGAATGGCCCCTCCAGGTGCTGTTCCGGGCAATGGCCAACACAAGGAAGGGCTTTTTCCCTTTGTACCTGTTGGGATTTCCCATGTTGCAGCCTCTGGTGCTGCCTCTGCGCTTCTGTCAGCACCAGAGGAGCCCGGCTCTGCCTTTGGGACCTCCGGGTACTGGGATGTCTACCAAGACGTGCCGTTCAGTTGTGGGTGACTCACCTGGGGAAAAGAGAACCTGTTTGGTGGTTGTGATCAAATGGTCTATGAAGAGGCTGTGGATAATTGTGTGGCATGTCTTTGATTCGTGACAAAGAAATCTGTCATTTGCCATATGTTCACATTTTGTAGCAATAACATTTTTTCCCAAGAGTCTCTGATCTTAGGAACTGTATCAGAAATACTTTAAAGACTTTTTCCATTTGAGATTTTTTTATTTTTAAAAATTAGTATCAGTACTAAAATTTCTGCATAAACAACACTAAAACCTAGTGGCAGTGATTGTTACTATTTTGTTGACCACTGCAAAAATTTCAGTGGCCGACTATTTATTTATTTTTTAATTTTTAAAAAAACAGGGTTGCTGAGAAATTCTGCACAAAGGACTTGATCCCAAACAACAAAGTAGCTTGTGAAGATGAATGGCTTTCTGCAAAGACAACTCAGACTTAGCTCTTCTGGGTGAGTGAATGCTCTTAGAGACGCTCCTGTCTCCTTTGCCTCTCTGCCCCGTTTTCCCCTGCCCCAGGGAGCTGCCCTGCATGGTGCTTACAGATTGCTACCCTAAACCTGTGTGTGCTCAGATGTCGTGGAAATTCAGTTTGTGTGTCTGTCATTAACAAGTATTTCTGTGAGTTTCCTTTTGGGGATGCTGTTTCAGAGAAAAAAAAAAAAAGTGGTGGTGGTGGGGGGGGCGGACAACAAAAGACAGTACTCGTGTGCCTGGTATTGTGTTTTGACAGCATAGTCTGAAACTCGGGGCTGTAACTGTGGTTTTTATACAATGCTTGCAATTCAATAGCCTAAGGAAAGAAAAAAAAAATCAGAAAAAAAAATCTTGGTAGTTTTCTAACTCTTTTTATTAAAGAATTTCTATTTGCTTGAATTTATATGGAAAATGGATTTTAATCAAAAAAGACTAACTAGCAAGACTGTAGCATTGCCTTGAAAGGTTTGACTCATCCTTATTCATACTTAGGCTGGAAATGAATGATTTTAAAGGAGTGTACAAAAGTAACAAAACCATCCCTTTACACAGGAAAACGAGGGTTTCCCTAAACTCTGAGGAGGGTGGGAAATGAAACCGAGATTATCCAGACACTGCAGCCTGTCATGCCTGTCACCAGGGTGTTTAGCCACCGGGGCTATTCTATTCACTGCTATTCTTGATAGCCTCCTCTTCTTCTTGTTACCTAATGCAGGCAGAATTCAATGAGCAAACCATACAAAACAAAGTTCTGGCATTTGCAATAACTTGCAAAAACAACACATCAAAAAGAGCTTTTGGAGGCATATTTTCAACGTACTTCCACCTGAGGCATTGCTTACATGAGGACAAACGGGACCCTTGATTAGATTTGAGTGAAGTTCTGATAGTTCCAGTATATGCAGTACCCTCTATCACTTACACTGCCCCATTTGTGAATAGTGGGTTATGGTTTTGATTTTCCTCCCCTTTCCTCCATATAGATGCATCTAAGTGGCTATTTCAATTTATTTAAAAATCAGGCAAAAGAGACGAGAATGATTTACTGATGTAAAGCGTATGTATTTTACATTTTGCTTTGCAATGCACTCTACTGACAAAATCTGGAAGTAGTTCTGCTACTGCCCTTATTTTTTATTGTCTTATTTTCTGGTACTTATTGTCTTATTTTCTGCTACTTTTTCTGATACTTGTACTTAATCTGCTTTGTTGCTCTCTTTTTTTTTTTTTTTCATTCTGTGTTTTTCCTAGATTTGCTGTATCTTTTCAAAATGCAAATCTCAGTATGAATCATCACAGTCCTAGAGGTACTAGTGCTAACTATTTGGGCTAGTTATCTTCCTTCTATGCTTCAGAGCAGCCATGGATTTCTCATTGCTATAAACACAGCAAACTCAAATTTAATTTTAAAACTCTATTTCCTCAGGTTGGAAGCAGGTTTCTTTCTAGAAAACCACCTATCTTGTGTCTTTCTTTAATTTTTATCTCTAGAATTACATGGCTTTCTGTTTTAGAATTGCATATCCAAGACTTGAACAAGAAATTCAAGGCATTTATTGAATTTGAACTTCGTAGACATTCTCTCAATCCCAGTTAAAATTTTGGTACGCTAATTTAACATGCTTCCTAATTTTAAAAAGTTGTTTTAGCTCTGACTAGAATAGTAGCTAATGCGGTCAGCTGCTGCTTTTGCAGCGGGCTCTCTGTCTTCCTTGTTTCTTATGGCCTCAGAAGGCAGTCCAAGGTAAATTAAGGGGGTGTGATTATTAGGGCTTCTGAAAGATTCAGTAGTCACCAATGAAAATGTATAGTAAAAAGAACCAAGCTACACCAACAAGTGAAGTCCCTGAAAAAGCCTGGAGGCAAAATGGCTATAATTAAAACCTGAAAGCAATGAGTTCATAAAGAAGTAAACGAAGAGGAGGGCTCTCTGTAAATGATGATCTAAAAAGTGTTCTGGGTTGTGAGACCTCATTTCAAATGTATTCATTAAATAATATTTGAATCATTTAACAGTTTGAACTCTACTGCACTGTTAATATCTTCAGGGGATTTTTTTTTTTCAGTAACAAAGAAGTCTTTGTTCCTAGTCTATGCTTGGGCTGTGCCTTGGATATTAGTTGGAAACCTGATAGCCTGACATTGCTCGAAGTCTGTGAGTACAATGTGAGTCGTCTGCAACTGGGATTAAAACAGGCCTTTTGTACCAAGATGCTGAGAGGCCACGTGATCTTGGAAAAGCAATGGTTTTGGATGGCAGGAGATGTTTAACCCTTTGTGCTTGTGGCAGGGAGCCAGGCGTGTTGCTGCGGGAAGCAGAACCCGAGTGTTTGTAGGGGAGAAGGTGGCCCATGTTACACAGGGGTAGCCAGGGCTGCTGCGTGTATGGATTGTTAGTATACTTGAGTAGTTTCTGTCAAATAAGCAAATAATGCCTTGTATGGAGAGCATGCGGGCATATCCCCCTGCTCCTGTCCCTGCCTCGCTGCCCAGCCTGTTCTTGCTCCCTTTGGAACAGGTCACAGAATCACAGAATTGCAGGCGTTGGAAGGGACCTCCAGAGATCATCGGGTCCAACCCCCCTGCCAGAGCAGGTTGCCCAGGTAGGTGCCCAGACGGGTCTTGAATATCTCCAGAGAAGGAGACTCCACAACCGCCCTGGGCAGCCTGTCCCAGTGCTCTGTCACCCTCACCGGGAAGAAGTTCTTTTGCATGTTGGTGCGGAACTTCCTGTGCTCTGTTTCATGGCCATTGCCCCTTGTCCTGTCCCCACAGACCACTGAAAAGAGGTTGGCCAAATCCCTCTGTCTCCCACAATTAAGGTCTTTATAAACATTGATAAGGTCCCCTCTCAGTCTTCTTTTCTCAAGGCTGAACAGACCCAGGACTCTCAGCCTTTCCCAGGTCCCCATGATATGCTGTGGGCGTGCTTTTAATCAGGGCTATGAACCAACGTTCACCAATGTCTCAGAAAGATGAGCTGTTCTGTAAAAATTCCTGAAGTAACATAAATGATAAATACAGGATTATTTTTATCTGCCTAGTGGCTTTTGAATTTTGGGCACTATGTTCTCAGGCTTTGCTCTGTACCCACAGAAACTGCAGCTTGATTTTCAGTCAAGACTGGGAGGTTGGGACCCTTGCACAAGTAGTGCTCTGAACAACAGTTTTACCAAGGACCTCCAAATGTTGGCAGTGGGAACGTATTTGCTGTGTTAAATGGACGTAAGATGACAGTGAAAAGTGGGGGATCCTCAGACATGCAGCCCTGTGGGGGGATACCCAGGAAAGGCTGGTGCAGTCCGTGCAGGGTGAGTTCCTGCAAAACAGCAACATCCAAAAATGCATGCAATAACCTGTGCTGCTCCCCCAGAGCAGTACAGCTCTGTGTGGGCAGAAAGGCTGGCTTTTGCAAGTGACAGAAGAGAAGAACTTGCAGACACAGCGTGTAAAATATCACCTTATTTCAACATGTAAAAAGGAAGGGCCAAGGTGAATGCTGTTGTGAACCTAACGCTTAGTGAAAATTAAGTCATCAAGGCTTTACAAGATAGCCTCTGGTTTTCTCCTTTCACAATAGTTCAATTTATAAGATGATGAAAAATGAATTAACTTTAGTGGTTTTCTGGCATTTCCCACAGTGAAAGCTAGACTTTCGAGATACTCAAAGATTGTTCCTGCTCCACCAAGCTTACATAAAGTCCCACCTGGTTCAAGTTTAAGAAAACAGCAGAACAAAGTCAATCATATAAGCTTAATAATAAAATACTGAGTGGAGTTAAATACTGATTATCCATATAGAGAAGTACTACTTTTTATTTATGTTTCTCTGAGTTATTCTAGGAAATATAAAACTTTCACAGTTCCTGCAGCCAAACTAATTCTTTTGTGTTGTTTATATGATTGAATTCCATTTTTCTTTTTCATCACAATCAAAAGTGTAACCTAACAGTGGGCATTTTAGATTTGGAAATTAAAAAAAAAAAAAAAAAAGAGGTATATTGTAGTCTGATTATTATAGATGGGAAGGTTTGCTTCACCATTTCCCAGAATTTTTTAGACTAAATATGTTGTATTTTAATCGTAATACTATCTTTTTTTTTTCATGATCTATGTTGGAAAAATTGAAATGAATGCAACAGGTATATCTAAGTGCTCTATATGACTTACAGATTTTTCACTAAGCTGACATCACTGGGACCCAGCAGATAATTAATGCAAAAAGCTGTTTGTACCAATGGAAGCCCATACTGATATTGTGGAAAATATAGTAATCTTTACTGAGGTATTTGAGAAAACAAACATGAAAAAATATACACCTTAAAGTTGCAGAGTTTTGTTTTTTTTTAAATGCCCGAGGAAAAAAAAAAAGTAAACCACCCAACCTTGCAGAAGAAACAAACAAGAAAATCTCTGTGGAGGGCTAAGTTATGAAATCTTTGCAGATCTCTGCTGAAAATATTTCAGTAACTTAACTTTTATTGTTCAGTTAGGCATTTTTTGAAATGGGAAGTAGACAATTTAGTACTGCAGAAATCAAGTCTCTGAAGGAATTTGGTTCAAACTTTAAAGAAAACAATATTGTTGGCAAAACTAAGCATGAAATATTTACATCTGTAAGGTGAACTTTTCATTTGCATTCAGTTTCTGAAGTTTTACAGATGAAATCGTCTTTTACCTCCATTAAAAGAGCGTGGGGATCTGCACCCCCCTCAAAAAAGAGCCTTTCCTTACCCACAGCTCCTTCCAGTCCTTGGGAATTAAAGGAGGCACGCACCAGTAAGTATTGTCTTCTCTTGAGGAGTAAATTTTCTCCTGATTCTGCTCTGCATTTGCTGCAGTATTGAGCTCATCTAACGACTTCACACGTTTGCCTTCTGAGTTGGTCTAGTCACTGAGTTCGCTTTGATTTTGAGATAGAGGGGATGTCATAATTTCCCTAAGTATTCCAGGGAGAAGTATTGAACACTTTCCTGGTAATGTCAGCCACCGGAGTTAGAAACCTGTCCTTCAAAATTTTCAAATTCCTTTTATTGCATATCCCTGCAAGGGGTAGAAATCACTGCCTGGAAAAATGTATCAGCTTTTTTGCAAAGTAACTCTTGGGAGCCCATACTCTAAAGACAGGACTCATCACTTTGGATGGTACATGACACGTAGCAGCAACCAAATACTTTTTTGTATTGTTCCAAATGGCTGCGCTACCAAACACTGTAGAGGTTATTTAGTAGCTAAAATTTGTACACTTGAAGCCTTAAATATTAATGAAGGGTATCTTTATAGAGCTGGGGATGTAAACACCATGGAAAAGTAAGATGTGGTTTTGCTCGATGGAACAGCTTAAAAGACTTCTTGCTAATGGCTAGCTGGGCTAAAGGTTTTTTTTTTTCTTTTTTTTTTCCTAGCATATGGGCTTGTTTTGTACAGTTTATGTGGTGGTTTTTCGTTAGATTCTCAGTGGTAATGAGCCCACACAGTTGATTGCTGCAGGGAGAAAAAAATTATTCTGAATAGGTTTGCTGAATAATTATGAACTGAGCTGAACTCTTACATTTGCTTACTAATTGTATGGTTCGTGATGTTTTATGTATGATGCATTCATTTTGTTAAAAAGGATTTTCTTATTTTTATTTTTTTTGCTGAGCAGCAACTTTTCTCAGTGCAAGTTAAACTGGCACGGTGGAAAGAGCTGAATTCAAGTCTGATGAATTGATGTTTGAATTATTTAAAAAAAAAAATCAACCCCACTATTTTGCTTTCAGAGCTTGCAATATGAAACCCAAAATCGTGCTATTGTCTTGAGAGTTGAAATAAATGAATCCCCTCAATTTTGGATTTGGCAGGAGCAATTACTATTGTTAACTTAGAAAATAATCTCCTGCAGCTACAACTATTTAAATAATGCCTTTCCCTTCTTCCCTCAAGATGACCAAACCCAAAGACTGAAAGTAAAAAAAAAAAAAAAAAAAAAAAAAATTGTAAAATGTACTTTTCACTATTTGGTACATCTCAGGAAAGGCTTCTTCCCTCCTTGGTGTCGCGATTGTGGCACTTTGTGACTGACCTGTTCCTGACTGTGATGGCAACAGTCTGGGGGAAATCTTCTACCATGCTCCCCAGTATTGTGCTGGAAAGCCATGGTGTATGCGGCGCAGTTGTCAGCTTCTGGCTGTGTTTTGCTCAGGATATGTTCCAAGCTGGAAAGCAGGCTGAGCCTTCTTCTGACATTTAGCAAATAGTAAATGTTTATACCAAGAGCCTGTAGAACACTATAGCTGGTACAGTACCTTACCATTTCAATCAGCTCACTGTTTTTACTGTCAAAATATTTAGGCTGATATTATTTCCATATTTGTCATCGGACAGTTATACAGTACTCCCAAGCTGCAGCCAGATGCAGGGAGTGCTTCCTGCGAGTTACTGTGCTGAAACTTTCAATGTTGAAATTTGCTCCTAGAAGATGCTGATGTTAGGCCAGAGGGAGGTGAGCAGAAAAGCTTTCTGGTACAGCAGTGTGGGGAAGAATCGAGCAAGCAGTTAGCCATTGCTTGCTGACTCGAGTGGCCAGCCCAGCTGCTGTGGCCTGGCAGGGACACTCATGCTGGTTGGCACAGACAAGAGAGGACAGGAAACGAGCATTAACGCTTGTCCAGAAGCATTCAAGATGGCTAGCCCATGGATCAAGGAAGTCTCCATCCCACTACTGTGTTCTCCTTTACAGCATCATTCTGCTCTTCCATAGAGAGACAGTGCTTCCTCCACCTGAAAAACAAATGGACTCTGCATCTCCCAGGAAATGCAAGGTGAGTCTTCTTAATCAGTAAAAATGTGCCATTTCTGAAGGGTTTGGGCTCTTATGTGGAAGCCAATATACATAAATCATTGCAGGAAGCATCTGTGAGAATACCCTCTTAAAACCAGGACCCTCTGATTTAGAGAAGAGATGTAATTTTGCAGAAGCCTGAGGTCCTTTTACACCAGCAATGGTAATTCTTCACAGCAGAAATCTATCTGCCTTACAGGAGGAAGTTCTTTTCACAGCAGCTGTCACACAACTTTCATCGTATCTCTGGCACAGAGAGACCAGGCTATTTCTCCAGAGAACTAGCTATACATAAATGCAACAACAAAGGGTCAGCTGTGATAAAAAGGGTCAGCTACAAATGAAACCCAAGATGATTACAATAGTAATTAATGTTCAAGAATGTTCCTGCCATATATTGTCCAACTGGCATGTGGTATCTTAAATGGAAAATATCTTTTTATGCCATCCTACCACAAACACACAACAAAATATGGATTCTAGCTAAGCTAGAAACAGTGTCACTTCTCTGAGGAGGACACTTCACTTGCTGACCTGTTGCAGCAAGGGCTGATCACGGTCCTTACCCCTGTCAAAGATTTGCCAGTGCGAGAGCTTCAGTGCTGTTGTGTGACTGTACCAGCAGGAGTGGCATTAAAAATCCAATATTGTTTTTGTTTACAATGTTCTTCCTTGTTTTGATTGGCACTCTTAAAATTAATTCAGCTTTTTTTCTTCTTCCCCACCCCCTTTTTATTTATTTATTTTTATACAAGGCCATGAACTCCAGTCCTGCTGCCCATGGCACCTGCACACAGGGGAACCACCGTGCTTTTGGGACTGTGAGCCTGCTGCTTGAGCTGATGGAGAGGCACGTGGGAACATGCCAAGTGCGCTTCCTGGAAGGGTAATGCAGCAAAAGATCTCGCTTGCTGCAAGAACCTATTTAGCTGGGGCACGGTCCAGCCTTTACTGCAGTCAACAGAAGTCGTTCGTGTGTGAGACAGATGGCTGTGGGAGAGCTGAAAGAGGTCTCGGGCCAGACGGGCCCCAGGGCGCTGAGCCCCAGCTCCGAAACAGAGCCCTGGGAGGACTGCAGCCCCCGCCTGTTTTCGGCACCACCCACGGCACCACCAAGACGCATGCAGCGACCATCAGCCGCCCTCGCCCCTTGCCGTCCCGCCCACGCTGCAGCAGAACACGGAGCCAGGACGAGGCCCGGGGGAACCCGTCCCGAGCAACCCCGGCACCGGCGACGCCCCCGCCCCCAGGGGCCGGCTCCGGCGGGGCGCTCCGGGCGTGGGGGCCGGGGCCCGGCGGCCGGCAGCCGCGACGGTGCCCCCCGACGGCGCCTCCGCCGAGCCCCCGGCGGCTGGGGCTGCGCGCGGGGCGGGCGGGCGGCAGGGGGCGCTGTGCCCGTTCGGAACGGCCGCTCCGACGGCGCGCACGCAGGCGCAGAGGGAGGCGCGGCGGCGGCGGGCGGGGGCGCGGAGCCCCGGGAGCGCGGGGCCGGGCCGGGCCGCGCCGAGGCGCTGGGGGGGGGCGCGCGGGGCCGCTGCGCTGCCGGGCGGCGGGGCCGTCGGTCCGAACCGCCGCCGGCGGGGGCACGGGCCCGGGGGGCCGGCGGCTCCCCTTTGTCACCGCCTTCCCGCTGCGGACGGGAGTTGCTTTCCGTTCCTTTGTGCCGCCGTCAGGCTGCGCGGCTCCTGCTTTTTGCCCTGGTACCAGCCCGGCCCCGCAGCCCCCCCTCTCCCTTGTCACTTTGCTAAGTAATAATTTCCATGTCCAATTCCATTTCTTTTCTAGTTCTGAAATCTCCAAGCCATCAGCAAGGAGGATAGTTCACATGAAAACTAATTACACAAAATCAATATTTAATCACAGCGCAGCATCCTGATCCTGCAGGAACAAAAAAATCCCTTTAAACTCTCCTGCCACATACAAATACTTCTCGGCCGCATATTTATAGCTCTCTCTTTATATTTGTTTATTTATTTTTTTCGTGGAGTATTTTTTTTCTTTTTTAAGCTATTGACACGTGCGAGCTGCGAACACCTCAAGGGCCTCACCCTGCCGGGCGTTTCCAACCCCCCGGCGCTATCGGGCATTTATTTCCCCCTAGAGATGCCGCGCTCTGACAGCCCCGCTCCCGCGGTTGCCGGCAGGGCTCCGGGCGGCCCCGCTGCCTCGCCCGGCGCTGGCCGCGGCCGGACCCCGACGGGGCGCCGCGCTCGGGCTCCGCGCGGTGCCGCCGGTTTCGCTGGGGCGGCCGGAGCGCCGAGCCGCTCCTTCTGCCAGCTCGCCGCGCCGGGCGGGCTTCGGCGCCGCGCCGCAGGGGCCAGTCGCGCCCGTGCGCTCGGAGCACCGGGACGCGCCGCGGCCGGCGAGCGGCGCAGACCCCGAACTCCGCCGCTCGGTTCCGGCCTCCGCGCCCCGCTCCCCGCCGCGCTTCCCCGACCGCGCTCCGGGACTCCGCCGCCGCCGCCGGCTCGGCCGGGCCGGGCCGGGCCGGGCCGGGCACCGGGGGCTCCGCGCGGGCTCCCCCGGCCGCCCGCGTCCGCCCGCGCCGCGGGAGCAGCGGCGGCGCCGGCCCGGGGCAGCTGCCGGAGCGCGCCGAGGGTGCGGGCGGGGCGCGGGGCCGGGCGCTCGGCGGAGCCACCTTAACGGCGAGCCCCGCCCCGGGCCGCGCGGCGCTCATTGGCGCAGCCCCGATGGCTGAAATTCATCGCTGAAATGCAAAACTTGTTGCTGCTCCGCCAGCGCCGGCTGAGAGCGGGGGAGCGCGCGCGAGGGGAGCGCCGCGGAGCCCTCCCAGCGCCCGCCCGCAGCCCCGGCCCCGCCGCCCCGCCGCCGCCGGAGCCCTGCGAGCCGCCGGCCGCGGGCAGCGAGCGGCGAGCGCCCGGCGGGCCGGCCATGCGGCGCGCAGCTGCCGGGCGCCGGAGCCTATGAGCGGCGGCGCGCCGCCCCGTCGGCTCTCGGGCAGCGCAGCGCGGCCGGCGCCGGGCGGCAGCGAGCGGCGAGCCGCCGGGGGTGAGCGCGGGCGGGCGGCCGGTGCCGGTGCCAGCGGCGCGTCGGCGCGGCACGATGTGAGCGGGGCCGCCGAGCCGCGGCGGCCGGTGCGGAGGGCAGCGGGACGGCGGAGCCGCGCGGGCGGCCATGCCCTTCTGAGCCGCGCAGGATGTTCGGGCTGGAGCAGTTCGAGCCGCAGATGAGCAGCCGGAGCGCCGGGCAGGGGGAGCGGGGCTTCGGCCAGCCCGGACTGAGCATGAGCGCGCACTTCAAGGCGCCGGCCTTCCCCGGCGGCGGCCCGGCGGCGGCGGCGGCGGCGGCGGTGGACCCGGCCCTGGGCGCGCTGGGCGAGCCGCCCCTCCTGGGCATGAACATGAGCCTGGCCGGCGACGCGTACGGCTTCCCGGGCCGCGGCCCCGCCGAGCTGCACGGCGGCGGCATGCAGCCGCCGGTGCACGGCTTCTTCGGCGGGCAGCAGCCGCACGGCGGCCACGGCGGCGCCCACCACCCCCACCAGCACCACCCGCACTTCGGCGGCAACTTCGGGCCCGACCCCGGCGCCTCCTGCGTGCACGGCGGCCGGCTCCTGGGCTACAGCGGCGCGCTGGGCGGGCAGACGGCGTTCGCCGACGGCTACGAGCACATGGCCGAGAGCCAGGGCGCCGAGGGCTTCGGACAGCAGCGCCCCGGGAACCTGCCCGACTTCCAGCACCACAGCGCCGGCGCCTCCAGCCACGCCGTGCCGGCGCCCTGCCTGCCCCTCGACCAGTCCCCGAACCGCGCCGCCTCCTTCCACGGGCTGCCGGCGGCCGGCTCCTCCGAGCCCCACGGCCTGGAGCAGCGGCGGCTCCCCGCGCAGGGCGGCGTGGACTCTCTGGAATACAATTACCCCGGCGACGGCCCCGCCGGGCACTTCGAGCTGCCCGTCTTCTCGCCGTCGGAGCCCGAGGGGCAGCTGCCGCACTACGGAGGTGGGCGGCAGGTGCCGGCGGGCGGCAGCTACCCGGGGACACCCTCCCTGCCCCGGGCACCGGGCATGGCCGTGGCCAAGGCGCACCCGCCGCAGCAGCATGGCGTCTTCTTCGAGCGCTTTGGGGGGGCGCGGAAGATGTCCACCAGCCTGGAGCCAGGGGCCAGCACCAGGCACCCGTTGATGCAGCAGCAGCAACAACAGCCGCCACAGCCGCAGCAGCCGCCGGGCTTGCTGGCCAGACAGAACTCCTGCCCGCCAGCCATCCCTAGGCAACAGCAAACAGAAGCCAATGCTCCCAACCCCAACTTGCAGGACAATGGGCCAATAATGCAGAACCAGCATGCACAGTTTGAATACCCTATTCACAGACTGGAGAACAGGAATATGCATCCCTACACCGACCCCGTGTTTAATATGCAGCACCCTCCTCCACAACAGCCACCAAATCAAAGACTGCAGCACTTCGATGCCCCCTACGTGAGCGTCGCCAAGAGGCCGCGGTTCGACTTCCCCAGCAACCCTGGCGTCGAGCGCTGTGCCTCCTGGGGCGGCAGCATGCATGGCCCCGCCATGGAGAGCCACCTCTCCCCGTCGGCCTACCCCGGCCTGCCGGGCGAGTTCACCCCGCCGGCGCCAGAGGCCTTTGGGGGGCCACTGCCACACGGTGGCCCCGAGCACCCGGCGCTGGCGCAGCGCCAGAATGCAGCCCTGGTGATGAAGCAGATGGCCTCGCGTAGCCAGCAGCGCCTGCGGCCACCCAGCCTGCAGCAGCTAGGGCACCACGGTGAGGTGGGCCCGCCCAGTGGCCTGCCCCCGCCGGCCTTCGAGCGCGAGGCCGGCAGCGGCCGTGGCTTTGACCCGCCGGCGCCGCACCTGACCCCTGACAGCGCCTGGTTTGCGGGGCCGCCGCCACCTGGGGAGCTGCTCCCGCGGCGCATGGCAGCGCCAGGGCTGCCAGCCGAAGCGGCCCCCCATGAGCTGGGCCTGCAGCCGGGCGGCGCAGCTGTGCTCTTCCGACCGGGCGCTGGTGGGCTGGGGCTGCAAGAGCCGCTGCGGATGGCAGGCGAGGGGCCAGCGCAGGCCCTGCCCTCACCTGGTGTCCACCCGCCCTTCGCGCCTGCCATGGGCGGCCTCTCACAGCTGCAGTCGCCGGGTGGTGGTGTGTCGCTACCCAATGCCCCTGCTGAGCGACGTGGCCCTGCTGACTTTGCCGCCCAGCCAGGCTTCCCCTTTGGGGCAGCCGCACGTCAGCCAGCGGCGCACGGTGCTGCGCCCACCCTCAGCGCCTCGCCGGGTGCCTATCCGCCACCCCCGCCTGAGTTCCCCCCACCGCCGCCACCGCGGCCTGCCGCCAGCAAGCTGGGTGCCCTCTCGCTGGGCTCCTTCAGCAAGCCGGCCAGCAAGGACAATGTCTTCGGGCAGAGCTGCCTGGCCGCCCTCTCCACTGCCTGTCAGAACATGATCGCCAGCCTGGGCGCCCCCAACCTCAACGTCACCTTCAACAAGAAGAGCCCGGCTGAGGCCAAGCGCAAGCTCAGCCAGGCTGAGCCTGACCCGCCGCCGTCAGCTGCCCCGGACTATTTCCCAGCAGGACCGCCGGCAGGCGGGAGCAGCGCGGGCAAGGCGGCAGGTGCTGCCCCGCTGCTGCCTGCCGAGAGCAGCCTCTCGCCCGGCTACGCGCTGGAGCCGGCGGCCAGCAGCGAGGGGAAGGCGGGCGGCGGGCGGGGGCGGGGCCGCCGGAAACGGGACAGTGGGCACGTCAGCCCCGGCACCTTCTTCGAGAAGTTCTCGGCCACAGAGGGCAGCGGGGCTGGCGTCAGCCCGGGGCAGCCGGCACCGCCAGCTGCGGGGGCCCCGCCAGGGGCTGCAGGCACGGAGCGTGGAGGGGGCACCCCGCATGACAAGCCCCTGACCTCACCCTCCTGGGGCAAGGGTGGCGAGCTTCTGCTGGGGGAGCAGCCCGACCTCATGTCGTCGCTGGACAGTGGTATCCAGAGCGTGACCAAGTCAGACGGCAGCTCCCCGCACGTGGACTTTCCTGACGAGGTCAGCACCAGCTACGGCAACGAGGACGAGGTGTCCTCCAGCTCCGACAACACCGTCTCCAAGCCCACCCGCAGCCCGCTGCTAGGCGGCTCGCCCAAGCTGCCCCGTGGGGAGCATGCACTTCTCAACGGACAGAAGCCCCTGGCCCTCGGCCTCCTCAATACATCTACCTCGACCCCTGACAGCTATGGGCTCAGCACCACAGCAGGCGCCCACCCTGGCACACCGGGCATGGAGCAGGTGCGGACCCCCACGAGCACCTCAGCCCAGGATGAGATCCACCCTCTGGAGATCCTGCAGGCGCAGATCCAGCTCCAGCGGCAGCAGTTCAGCATCTCGGAAGACCAGCCCTTGGGGCTGAAGAGCAAAAAGGGGGAGTGCGCAGGGCAGAATGGGGACAGTGACCTGAGCAGTTGTTGCTCAGAGGGCGTTAAGGGTGCCATGAGCACCATTGACCTGGACTCCCTGATGGCGGAGCACAACTCCACCTGGTACCTGCCTGGCGAGAAGGCTCTGATGGAGGGGCAGGAGGAGGACAAGCCCATGGTGCCGTGGGAGAAGCCCAAGCCCCCAAACCCCAGCAAAGAAGGTATCTGTTGCCCTGCGCGGGTTCCCATGGGGGGAGACCCTGGGCTGCTTTCAGGGCAGGGGAGGTGGTGGGGCTCTGGTCCCTGGACACGGAGCATGCACTTGCCCCAGACCCACTCTGCCCCTTGCGGGAGCCAGGGCAGGTGCTGGGCACTTTCTGGCACCAAGGCTGCCGGATAGTTGTGCTGGGGGCAGCTGATGGAGGGGACAAAGCGCCTGCTGCCCTGTGGGGACCGGCCGGCGCTGAGCGTGGTGGGACTGCCCGCCCCTTGGGTGATGGCCCTGAGCGCGGTGTCCTCTGCTGCCAGCTCTGTCCCCACCGGCTGCCTGGCATGCCCAGGGGTCCTGGGGAGAGGGGCTCACGGCGGCGCCCCGTCATGCTGCTTGGCGTGGGGTGCTGAGGAGAGGGCTCCCTGCAGAGCCCTGTGCCTTCCGTCCTTTCCAGTCATTTCCTCCAAACTGTTAGAGAAGTCTTCTTAAGCTGTGAAAGCATGTATTTGTTAGTGGTGTTTTCCTGCCGGTTTCAGGTATTTTCCTGCATGTGTTAAAAGCCTGGGAGCAGTGTGATATTAAACTAAAAGGCTCTTGGCATTTATTTTATTATCAAAAAGGAAATTTAAAATAAGCTTCTGGGTCTGGTATAAAACTTGCATAGTTGACATATGCTTAATTTCGACATTAGTTGTCAGTTTTGATCCTTCCCCATGTCCAGAGGGCATCGTAATTCTCGAAGCTCTGAAAAAAATACATTAATGGAAAACCCTCTATTATAAAAGCTTTTTAGGCTAAAGATAATTATGGATTCAATTGGTTTCTATCTTATCTTATCAAATACATATTTTTTTAAGCTGCCTGACTATATGTGAATAGTACAATAGATGCACATGCATTTACCTGCTGTGTGAATGCACACAGGTGATTTCTTGATGCGCTGTAAGTACACGTGCATAACTTACGCAGTATAAACTCATTATGTGAGCCTAGGAAAGTTGTTGTTTGGTACTACTTGTGTAGCTGGGAATTATTTTCATTATGCCTAGTCTTACAGACTGACTTTTTTTAGTATAGCGTGCTTAGTAATTTCACTAAGAAAGGTGTTAGGAAAATCAAAAGGGAGTTGAGGTGGTTTGAAAACTCATCAATTTCCTACTCCTAGTTCTGGTTGGCTTTCCAGCTTTGGCTTTCTGAAGCGTGAATCCTAGCCCCCACTGTTTGTCTCTTTGTTCATGTTTAATGCCCAGCTCAGGAGACTCTCATTTGAGGCGGGAGTGTTTAGCATGCACAGCAGACTGTAGGAAGCCCATCAGCATTCTCCGTGCTTCACCCAGGCAAGGACATAAATTGGTTTGTTTGGGGCCTTTCTTTTCCATTTTTAAATGGAGTTGCACACAGCATCCTTCCTGGCCCCTTCTCTTTTATTGTTTCTTGTACACAACATCTAGATCTGACTGGATCAATAGCTAGTTAGCACAAATCACAGTTCCTGTCAGTTCTACCTTGGCAGACTCGAACACATATATACATTCTCTCACAACTCACACACACACACACACACCCCCTCTGTCATGCATACACCCTCCCTCTCAGACACACACATGCACATAATATGCATATATACAGATATGAACATTTACACACTGTGCTACACTTAAAAATAGATTTTAAAAGAGCAGCTTATTCCATAGATCTTAATTTCATGGAATAAAAAAAGAAAAAAATCCGAACAATCGTAACAAAACAATGAATAGTCTGTGCTTTTATTAAAAGTGTAATTTGGCTTAGAATTATGTATATTTCATGTATCTGTGTCATATGGAGTGTTGCCTTCCTTAACAGCACTCCTACGTTCACTTTGATCATCACTATTCTTAGTAACATCTAGTGAAATAAGTAATTGCTTTCTGGTCGCGATAACCACAATGTTGCTGTTAAAACAGTTCATCACTTGGAAGGAAAACCATTTAATCAGTGTTCCTATATAAGGATATGTTTTAGTATTTCAGAGAGTAAGCACAAAATAACGAACCAGTTTTACAACAATGGATAGAGGCACTCATTTTGTTTTACACTTGAGTCACTTGAAGGATTTGAATGGACTGGTACTTTGGATGAGGAAATTCATATACACCAGTAGAGAATTTACCATAACTGTTGTTGTAAGTGATAAAGATACAATAGGTGAGATAAAATAGGCCATTCTCTTTGGTTAGTAGAAATAATTTGACTTTACATTACCATACACTTGAGTGTTTGAAACTGTGTTCAAAAAAAGGGCTTTATTTTTCTAGTGATTGAGATTTTAAACCATTCTAGTCAACTGAGATTTGCATCGATGGTATTTTTTCGAGCAGTTCCCTGTTGTACACAGGTAGGATGAGTACACAGGTTTCAGACAGCACTCTTCCAAGTTCCAAGCGGTTACTAAATGTGCTTAGTACTACATTGGAGGAGTGTTTACCACGGCACACATTTTGTAATACTGTGTAATATTATTAAGAGTGAAATTAGTTGTTAGACCTAACTTCCCTAACCAACACACATGCATTGTTGGTGGGCTATTTCATTAGACCTACTGTGATGGGAGAGAAAATTTATTCATAGTATGAGGCTGTTGTGGTGCGTGTTGATTCCTCTGTGGGCTCAGGGAGGGGTGGAAGAAAGGCTCAGACCGGTGTGAATGACCAAGTTTTACCGTGGCAGAGTGCTGAATTCAGTGTGCCGCCTTCTTGCTGCTCTTCTCTGTAGGAGTGGAGTGTGTGTGCGAGAGGGATTTAAGGCTCTGTTCTACTGGAGCTCTTGGAGGGATATTTTTGTAATTAACAAGCTCTCTAAAACCCAGCAAAACCAGGAACATTTTGAATATTCCATTAATGCCTGGATTACTGATGGAAACAACTTGTTCGAGTTGCTTTAATAACTGTTCACATTCCTTATATATAACTCATCTCTTTTTCATACTCATAGTGGTATTAAAATGATTTGCTAATACCTAACAGTCTATCTGAGTTTTAAAGGTAGATGACAACAGATAACAGTATTTCAGACACCTGTGCTGTAGGTGCCTGTGCAGTATGTATACACTTATATTATTTAATAACAGCCTTTAGCGAGTTCGGTGTATATGTCTGCATTTTTCTTCTGAATTTAACCTAATGGTGACCGGTCATCGCTTTTCACTGAAATGCAGTTTTCAATAAGGAATTTTCTGTGATATATAGTATCTCGTACTAACATGTACTGTGGGAAGAGGCTGTTTGTTTTTCACCAAAAATGCATTATAAAATATCTTCCTTTCCTCTGCCATGCAGCTAGATCTAGAAGTGAAATGTGACAATATTTAGTGTAGAGAGGTCATGTTGACTTCCAATACCGTAGCTCTAACTAACAAAGAGTAACGGGATCAAATTCACATAAAAACCTAGCACTAGTGTAATGGGTTTCTGCTCTGCCTGGTTTGACTGAACCAGAACAATTTTCCTTCAGTGACATGTTGATTAGTATTCTCCAGGAACCCAGTAATTAGGTTCTACTGGGCTTTCGGCTTTAGTCTTTAATTGAAATTTTGAAGGTCCCATACTGCATATGTCAGGTGAAGACATTAAAATGTAACCTAGAACCAAGCAGGTTGATTGGAAAAAATAAGAATATAGTCAGATATTCTGTGGCCGTTGCACTACTCTGTCTGTGCCGATGTGCAAGTGTGGTGCAGCATATTTTAGATATTATCCTTGAGTTTTTTGTAAATATTTCATCATAATACCGAACTTGCCATTTGAATGAGCCAGCAGGCCAAAACTGTTGAAGAAGCAGGATGTAACATTTGTAAATTAATACCAAATACATTAACAAAAGGCAAATTTGGTCCAGATGCAGCTATGAGCCTTTGTTTTCTTTCTTTTCCTAGCATGTTCTGTTGTGTGCTTTTATTTTAAATACAGCTAAATTCTTTGAGAGGTTTTATGAAAGAAGTAGGTTTGTTTACTGGGACTGAGTTTGTTGGACCTCTTGTGAGGTATTTCAAACACTTAAATATCTTTTCAAGCAATATACGATTTAAACGGAATTATACCATAGTAAGGATTGTTGGAAATGAGTTCATTGACTAAGCTCAGTGCACTTTGCAGTGATGAATCTGTGATTCCTGATGATGCTTTGTTTGCTTTAAAGAGCTGTTTAAACGTACACCAGGAATTTTAACTGTTAGTGAAAAAAATGCTATTACCTTTGCCAAGAAGTTATGCGATATATTCCACAGATATGAAATACACATCTTTAATAAATGATCTGGATTAGCAGGCAGACTTATGAGGAAAAAATACTCCCATTGCGTATTGTAGAAAAGATTTCAGTGTGCATTAGGTTTGGGTTTAATATGTTCTTTTAAACTCTTCTGATCTATTAAAAAAAACGAAAGGTTGCCTCTGATTGACCTGGTTTCATTTGGGTGACAGTAGTACTCTAATGTCTACTTTGACAAACTATAATTTTTAATATTTTCTTACAAGAAAATGGTCCTGTGTAGAAACATTTTTTTTTAATAAATATTTTGCAGCGCTGTACTTGTAGACTTTTCTGGCAAATATTAGAGAAGGCAAGGGTAGAGTTTGCAGTATTACTTGCTATTGCTGCTATAATGCACTAAAATATTTAAGGCAGAAGGTGTGTGAATTTATTGTGATTTCAGTTACTACCGTAGCCACTCTATTTGCCTTTACATCCGTCTATCCGTCTCTGGATTGTCTAGCTGTATTTGAATTAATGCACATCACAAATTTGGTTTGCACCATGATACTTTCCTTTAACCAAGTCTGCTATTTTATGATGGTATGTTTTGTTGTGAAATTAGTTTTAACGGGGATATTTTGTACATGCTAAGTGTGAGAGTGTGCATGACATTTGGGGGATATATTTCTTGAAATTAGTGTGTGTGTATGTTTTAGTTCTTTACCTATGATGAAAAAAGAGATGGATTAGACTTCATATGTATCTATGAGCATAGGTCAGAGCATAGATTTATTCTGATCTGTGATGTATTGCTTAATGTCTGCTCTTCATTTTTAATATGAGATAGCTGCTTTTTTTAACAATGATCTAGTGCAACGCTGTGCTATAAAACCATAAATAATTTTGCATAAATGCATAAAATTTATTAATAGTCAATACCTGCAAATACAGTTTGTTGTTACTTATATAGAGCAAATGATAAGGCATTAAACAGTCTAACCTAAAATTATATAGACTGCCTTTATTTGTAACAGTTGACTCCCTTCTTCTGCAACGTTCAGTATGAGGTTTTGGTACGGCAATATGTCTTTATGTGGCCATATAAAATTTTAGTACTAGCCAAATTACTGTACATTTTTAGTCTCAGGTTTCTTGTGTATTTCTTTTAAATGTGAGTAGAGTATCCACAGAAAGAGTGAATCAAGCTCTAAAATGAATCTTCAGGTGGCCCAATATATGTGGTGTTTTTTTTCATACAAAATTTACCAAATATCAGGAACAGTTTAATTACGTAATTGCCAGCACAAACATAGAATATCAAAAGTGACCAGTTAAATTGTGTTTAGTGGGATTCTTCCCTTTTTTGTTACTAGGATAAAATATATTGTTCTTACCATGTTTCAGGCTGGAGTGCTTCATATGCAAAAGGCATAGATAATTAATTTCAGACTCAAAATACATATCTATACCAGGCCTCTGCTCCAGCCAGTAGCAAGCTTTCTGTCAAAGTATTCCTTTTGCATTGAAAAATCTTAAGCCCTTGAAAATAACAAAATTTGCATCTGTAAATGTATGCTTTTATTTTGTGGGATGTTTTTAAGATGGAGGTGGGGTTTTTTAGGTATATAGAATTACTCATTTCATTTATTTGAGCGCTGTTCTTAAGAGAGAGCTTCCGTTTATGAGTATATTTAGAACATGGCTTTCTTCTCCACTTCCTCATCATCAAGTTTTTGGGCAAGGGACACAGAGCAGGGCACCTTCTAGAAATTGAATAGGTGAAGCTGTGTAATCTCCCAGGAATTCAAGGTCCACCCTGTCTTTCTTCATCTTGGTTAGAATTTTCAGCTTTTAAAATGTAAACTATATTTTTCTCTATTTCGTAGATAGACCCAATTTGCACATGGTGTTAATGTGACTGGCTTATGTAAAAATACCGATATTCTTTGCAGTTAGCTGCTTTTCCTTCGCAAAACACATTTTTGTTGATGCAGTTAAAACATAACTAATTATTAGTGACCTTCTTTAATGCAAAGATTTATTATTATTATTATTATTTTACAAATTTAAATATGTCTTATGGATTATGTGCCAATGTTTCCGAGTCAAATACTTTTTAAATTTAAAGCTGAGAATTGAACAGCTGGATGTCTAATCCATTAATTTTTACAAGCTGACTTTCTTAATACTTCAAAGAGAACATCCTAGGTGACACTGCTTTGCAGCTTCCCTCCTCAACGCCCCTTCTTCTGGCCTCTCCCCCAGCACTTTCCTCTAAGCCTTCATATACAGCTCATCTCCTTGCAAATGACAAAAGCATATGTATGTGGGGAATGCATTTTCCTTAGTTGGTGTAATTAGTTGTATGACTTGATGATCCAGAAATGTACTCTCTATAAAATGTTGTACTTTCTGTCTATATACTGATGCAAAAAATATTGTAGTTACCTTTTTGTCTAGTAGCTTCCCCCCCTTATTTATTTTTCTATAGCAGCACAAGTGTTTGTGTTCAGCAGCCTTGTGTTTTGGGCTGGTGTGTTTCAAGACACCTTAAATCTAGAATGTATCCCTTTCAGCTGGTTCTGACCCCTGCCAGCCATTTTTAAATATGAGTTTACAAAGTTTCATCTGGCCTCAATTATATAGTAACCGTTCATTATATCTTAGGATTTCGTTCCCTGATGTGCATGCATTGGTCACTGGTAGCTCCTGAAAATGAACCATTTCTTGTCTACATGCTTAACTTGTGCTGTGTGTCTTTGGTTGCATAAGTCATGTGTGTTTGTTTTTAATTTTAGCAGTCTATTTGTGTCTGTTTGGTATTTTAGCATAAAAATGCAGTGCATGACACTGCGCTGTCTAATTTTTTATTAGCTTTTGAGGTTTGTCTGAAGAAGCTTTTTTTTGTTTTGATAAGCAGAAGTCTGGTTATGTTTAAGTGCTGCATTGATAGATTTTTACATTAAAATAAATACAATTTATTTGAGAGTAAACACAGAAACAACACATGTATGAGCTCTGAAGAGCTCTGCTAGTTCCTCGCTGCAGAATGTTGTATTAGAGACTGTGCTACAGCCTTTCTCTAGTGGCTGGTTTGCCTGACCTTTTGAATATATCCTTTTCTGTGTGGAGCCTTTAAAAGATGAGATGAGGAAACTGAGTTGCTGCCTTTTTATTTTTTTTCTTTTAACTCTCTTAGCTTGAATTCTGACTGCTGGGCCTTTAGGACTTGACATTCTTGATCACAGAAAAACCTTTAATCAGTCAGCAGTTGTGAAAGTGTGTGGGTTTTTTTGTTTGTTTTTGTGGTAAAATATGTTTCTTAGAGTTAAGTCTGCATTTAATTAATTTTGTGAATTAGTATTCACAAAATACTAGAAAGCATTTGTATTGCTAATAGAAAGATCATCCTGAGGCTGAGGAAGCATAGTTAATTGAAAAAGCAGCCATTTGTAAAGTGAGGAAAATCTTAAAACACTTCATACCATAATTAAGAATATACTCCTAATTTAAATTTGAAAATTTTAATTTGCAGTGTGAAGCAGGTACATGAAAAAAACCTGGAAATGGTTCTATCCTTCCTTCCTCCTCAACCTCCCAAAATGCAGGTTAAAAAGAATGGCACAACTTTTTTTAAATTTATTTATTTTTTGTAAATACCCTGAAGCCGTTTTGCTATGAAGATGTAAATTGATTTATTAGCATAGGAAATGGAGGCTGGACTAAGATTATTATCCGGTCCGAATTTTAGGATCTCCTTCCTAGAGAAATCTTCCCCCTCCCCTTTTTTTAAAAATATATATAATCTTTCCCTGTCATGGCATTTTAAAGCCTTTTGGTCTTGGATAAGAGAACTCATAAAAAGCATGCGATGACAGTGGATGATATCTAAAAAACAGAAATGCAAATGAATGCCAGCAAGGGCTGCGTCCCCAGGGACCCTGCGTCCGCGTTCCCTCCCAGCCGCTGCTGGAGGTGACGCTCTCGATTGTCTGTAAGGTTAAAGCAGGCGGAGAGAGTCTGTGTGAGTATTCCTGTCTCTTGGCTAGATGGCACAGTTGGTCAAGTCATTACCATTGCACTTATGGATGCTTGGGTATATGTTTGATTTAGATCACAGTGGAGTATATATTGAGGTCCCACTCTATTATTATTTTTATTATTTAAGATCATATGTATTGCGCCATAAACTGACACAGAGCTTTATGCCATACTTCAGAAGCCTAGGAGACATTCCCCCGGCTCAAGCTTTACAGTCCAAGCCAGATGAAACGGAGATGCTGCGCAGCGGGTGCTCGCCAGCGCCCGGTGCCCCTGCGCGGCCGCAGAGGGGGAGGCGGCGGGGGGCGCGGAGCCCGGGGGCTGTGGGGCAGGTGGCGGTGCTGGGTGGGCCGGCAGGGCCAGGGCGGTGCGGCACCGAGCGGCGTGCACCGGGCCGGTGCTGCCCTCGCAGGGTGCGCGGAAGCAGCATGCCTCAGGAAGAGGAGTGGGGAGCATCTTGTCCCACTTGGTAGTCTGAGTGCTGGGTCACTTGCGTTCTCCTCTATTGCGTTCGGCGGTGGGAAGGGCACAGCGGTGCTGCCCTCCTTGGTGGGGTATTTCTTCTCCCCTGGAAAAAAGGGAGGCGGCAACTATGGTTCTTCTGATACAGTGTGTGAATGTAATAACCTAAATACATTTCTCAGTCTGAGCAACAGGAAAAAGAAACTGACATGATGTGAGTTTTCACCTCCTCCAGAAACCTAGGGATAGAAGCATCATGGGTGTTTCTTTTCTCCTCTCTCTTCTGGGAGGAGGGAAGAGGAAGATCTTCCCCCCTGCCAATAAATGTGCTTCGATGACTTGCACTAGCTTGTAAATAACGGCAGTACGGCATCACCTCATTTCTTGTGGTATAAACCTGTAGTTGTCCTGATGTCATACTGCTAAAAAAAGGACATCTCTTAGATGTGTAAGGCAGTTGGATGACTTTTTACATTTAATGTTATAGGTGTTTTTGATCCGACTCATTTGTTTTACTAATTTTAACTCGTTCCAGAATGATGCACTGATTTTTTTTTTTTTTTTTTTTTTTGCACAACCTGAAGAATAGCCCATTTCCAGACCAAATAGTATTTTAAAAGCAGGGAAATAATAGAAATGTGCCTATTGTTTGTATTCTACCCCCACCTCACTCCCAAAGGAATTCCACAGTAATCATAATGAAAATTGCCACAATCTATGAAACAATAATTCTGCAACACTTTAAAAAATAGTGTTATCATTCAAAGTGCAAAGCAGCTGGTATTTTGTGATGGAGCAGATTTTATGGTTGCTGGATATAGGGTCAAACACTTGCAACACATTCTTGATTTAAACAAACCAAAAGTACAAGTGCTTTTTTGAAGATAAAATCAGTACGTTTTTTAATTTTTTTATTATTATTATTTTTTATTTTTTTATGTTGGATACTGTAGTTCCCTTCTCTAAATATAGATACATGCTGTTCTTTTTATGCTGGGAGAAAAAGCTAGCATCCCAACTCCGGTTGTTCTCTATACAAGTTCTTAAGTTTTAGAGGCAGAGGGAAAAGTAGGACTTTTTCAAGTACAATTAAAATCTCATATTAGCAATTTTGAGATAGGAAGAAGGGAAAGGGGGAGGGAGGGAGAGAGAGAGAGAGAGAGGACGGCTAGCAAGTGACTTCTTCATTCTGGTTATTTTTTATTGTTTTCAGTCAATGGGATATTTTATACCATCTTTTTTAATTCATTGTAGCTGTCTGCAAAATGGATGTGAATTCAGATGGCTCAAAAACAGCGCTAGGAGACTGTGGCAATTGTCACATGAAAATCTATGGTGAACTCGGCAGTAACCTCAGTTATTTGGTTAACCTTTAAACTCTGCATGCAAAATAGTACTACATTTTATATGATAAAGTCATTTGTTCTGTAGATTACGCAAGTTAATATACTGAATTCCTGATTTTTCTTACTTTAACAGAGGTACGTAGGAAAAATGAAGAAATTAATTTGCTGCTTCTAGATACACCATTTTTCTGGACTGTAGGGAAGGTTTGTTGTAGTCTGTGGTCAAAACTCCCTGATAAGGGCTCGACAAAGTGCAGCCTGAATTTCTTGCTGCAGGTATAGTACTGTGAATCTTGTTTTTATGGGCTGACAGACTTTTGCTTTTAAAACGTCGTTTGTTTGTTTTTTTTAAACAAACCAATGAAGTTTTATTCCAAGTAATTATCCAAATTCTCCTGTATTCCTGAGTGATTAAAAAGTAGATTAAAAAGTCTCTTCCTTGAATCAGACAAGTATGAACTTCAAGAGCTGGAAAAACATACATTTAGAGATTGTGATATAATTACATTTTTATGTCTACCTATTAAGCATAATGAAGGGTTGGTTGTTGGCCTTAAATTTGGAAATTGCTTACTGCAAAGCTTAAAACAGAAGTAGATTCCTGTAATTACTGCTTTGCAGTGAGAAGTATGGCTAGGTAAAGGGAATAAAAGCTATTCATTGTCCAGTTGTATTTCCATAACTGTTTCACTTTTATATATCTGTTTTGAAGGATAAAATTATTTGTTATACTAATTTTCAGAAATAAGCTTAAAAAAGTCAACATGGGAAAAAATGAGGTGAAGAATATCAAATGAAGAACAATTAGAAAATATACAACTTTAACTTCTTTTGTGAGCCCTGATACATTATTTGTGGAATCAGTTTGTTTATTAAACACAAGGCCAGTATGCTATTTTGTTTTGTGCTGACTTGAGTTTGAGATACTTGATGGTAAAAGTTTTTTAAATTTCAGATTTTAATTTTATGTTCACCCTTAATTGTACCAGATGAGGCAAACCTAGTCAAACATTGTCCAGTCAGTTCGAGTCTGCTTTCACTTTTCCTTGGGTTTATTTTTTTTGCCTGATGGCAATATATCAGGCAAATTTGGATCCTAGTGTCAATTGCTTGAAATTAGTGTTTAGATTATACCCAATTTGAAATTGTATGGAACTATTTATAGTGAGAAGTGAGCATTTGTTTATGATGATAAAAATATTTTCATTTCCTTTTTTTTTTTTTTTTTTTTTCCATTGTATGTACTAGTAAATAGTATAACTCAGAATATTCCTGTGCAGTTTTTCAAAGCGATCACACAGCACCATTTTACTCTTTGTGTATGTTTGGGACTCTGCTACATTGAAGAGGAGCTGTTTGTGATTCATGCATGGGAGAAAGACCAAGCCTTCTCTTGTTCCTTAGAAAAAAATACCTAAACTACAGCCTTTTTCCTCTCCCTGTCTAAAACACGGCTTACATCACTAAGGATTTTTTTTCCCTCTCCTTTTGCTACCATCTTTTAACATGTATTTTACTTGCCTTTTCCCTCCTTTTTGTGGAGCTTCTCTTGGAACCTGCTTTAGGGAGTTGTATTTTAAATGTTTTTGAAGACCACTCCTGCTTTCCACAGTGGTCTGGCCCAAATAGAAAAGTGAAAAGTTCCCATTACTGAGCTGTAAAAGAATACTGTAAATGGGTTATGGAGGAAAAAAAACCATTTAGATAAAAATGCAATTTTCCCTTTCACACACACTGCTAAGAATTAATAGCACATTCTTTCTAAATGGGTACTTCTATATTATATTTTCACCTTAATGAAATTCTTTCCGAAACAGGAGTGTTTCATTTAAAATTTTAGAGCAAAATTGATCTGTCTTTAATTTTCAGTGCTTCTCTCTCTCTCCCCACCGTTCCCCCCCACACACTTAAACCTCGCTGAAAAGACTATTATAGACTCTGTTGGAACTTTCTGGAAAATACCCAGCAGGTTCACAGGTGTGTTTCAGACAGTATCACAATTTGACTCTCCCTTCCCTTCACAGGATGCAAGTTACGGGGCATTCCTTACCCGCATCTCGATTCGTGCTTTTTGATTGAGCGATGCGTGTGCCAGTTGTCTTTTGCTGGCTGTTACTCAGCCTGCGTCCGTGAAGCAGTGGTGACAATAATGTGTTGTTTCCAAGTCATTTTTGCAAGAAGTACTGCAAAAGAGAGGGCTACCCAAACCGAAGGTTGGATTCTGCTTGGTGGTCTCTGTTGGGAAATGCTCCATCACTGCAGCACCCCTAAAGCAGAGGCGGTGTGCTTGAGTGCATTGTTACCTAACAGCACAAATTAATGTTCTGCAAAAACACGGTGTTTTCTTTGCATACATGATTTTAATACAAGCTTTCTCTCTAGAAAGCAGGTAACTGCCTAACGCGGCAGATGAGAAGGAGGGGTGCCTAGTGGCAGCACGAGGCGGGTGCTTGCGGGGCTGTCCCGCGTGCAGCCTGCCCCGATGGTGGCGGGACAGTCGTGGGAACTGGTCTCAGTGGGACACGGGGGCTGGAGGTTTCACACAGCGTGGAGGTGTAAGCTCGTAGCTAATTTTGGGTGACAGTAATTTCTTTCCATCTGCGGTGTTAGCATTTCCGTGCTGTTTTCTTTTTAGAGCAATTATATCACGAACAGGCCCCGATGTATTGCTGTCACTGACTCTGGCTTCATGCAGTCATGGGTCATTAGCTTGCACATGTGAAAGCCAAGGTATTTTTTCTTCCTTCTGACAGCTTTTCCTTGGATTAGAAGGAGCAGCTCTCTGATATGAGTGAGTAGCGGTGATTCTTCCATTGATGCAGGTATTCATAAGACAAGCAAGTGCATTTGGGGTATAGCAGACTTCCCAGCCAGTATGCAGTAATGTCATAAACAGCCAGTCTCAAGACATAGGAAACTAAAGCATATGTTCATGCTTTTAAACTGTTTCCTTTTTAAGAGTTTTAATATAATGGCGGGAACAACCTTTATCGTAGGAATAGGACTAACAGAAAGATGCCTGCTTCAAGCAGCTTTTCATTGCTGAGTTGCAGTGGGAAAAATGCTTTTATTAAATGAACTGTTTGGTGTTCTCATAGTATTAGTAAAATAGTTCCTAGGTATAAACAATACTTGTAGTGATGAAGACATGGATAGAGTTGATATACCTGAAAACCCCCATGTTCAAAATAAAAATGTACTTTGACAGTAACACAAACTGCTTATGACAAACTGCTCTTGGGAGGGACTTTTTTGCTTGGGATATCCTCCAAAATGTGAAATACAGAAAAAAACATAAGGAAACATCTTGTAAAGCCACTGTAGAGCACTTGTCCATAATACTGCTTGAAAATGTAATTTTGGACACCTTAGTTGAAACCAAAATCTAGCTGGACTATTGCAGGCATCCTGTATTGAGATTTTAATGGCTTTTTTTTTTCCTCAATTTTTCTTCCCTGCTTGTGTTTATAGGGCCTGCTCCTGTGTAACTGCAATCAGTGAAAATACTGGTGTTGACTTAAATGTTAAGTAAACACAATCAAAGAAGAAAACAGTGTTTGTGTGAGTCCATATTTGTTAGTTTGTTTTGAAAGTCAGGCTGGAACTGCAAAGTAAACAGTCTTGAAAATGATCTTAAGCATTTGTCACCAGGGTAAGTCAGTCTAGTGTCCAAGAGGTCAAATTATGCCCAATCACCACCTACTGCATTTCAGACAAAAGAACGGTAGGATGCGGTTTTGATGCAGAGGCAGCTAGTGCTTTGACAAACTTTGAGTTTATTTTTATTTATTTGTTTATTTATTTATTTATTTATTTATGGGTAGACAGCAGTGCTTTATTCAAAACCATATGCCTTTTTTAAAGTCGATGGGAAGTAAATTTGCGCATGCTGCAGGGGCAAAGAAGTTCCTCGCTCCGTCTGCTAACAGTCTTGTATTCATTCAGACTTGCTTTTTGCCACCTGAGGAAGGTTGTGACATCGTTACATTGTCCTATGTTTTGTGCATAGAGTTCGCACAGAAACAACCTGCTTCAATAGGTTCCTTCTTACCCGTCCCGACTTGTGGATTGCTGGGAAGTGGATCACAAAACTCTGGAGTACGTTGTTCAAAATGTATTCTCAAGCTTCCTTAACAAGTATTTATCAGTTTGTGCACTCCAAATTGGAAGTATTTGCAACTTTCAATTTGTGTTGCTACGTTACTGAAGTGACCTCGTATTGTTTTGTATCCTTTCTGACTCTTGCTCCTAACACTGTGCTTAATACAAATTCTGTTTTTAAAAGGAGTGTTTATAGTCAGTGAGTCTTTGACTACGTACAGTAGTTTTCCGATAGCCTTCCAGTCAAAGATGAAAAAAATACTATACTTTTTATTATATGGGTTACATAATAGCTATTTATTCAGTCACAAAACTTCCCTTTTGTAATTCACTTTTTGTGAATCATGGTAGTTCAGTGAAGATTTTAAATCATGGTTTTTACAATCAAATATACAATTCTCTGGAAGCAATGTTGAAAATTTAAATATTTCAGTGTAGTTATTTGTAACTCACCAGTTTTGTATTAATAGAAGATTGGTTCTTGAGTTTTTGTGTAAAATTAAATGTAACCCCCCCCCCCCAAAAAAAAAGATTGCTCAAAATAACTCTTGACAACAAATATTTCTGAATAGTTAGTCTGCTTTCTCATTTGTTGTACTTGAAAATGTATAGCATTACACCGAGCGCTATTTTTTATTATTATACAGAGGAGCTCTGGAATCCTGATGAATTCTGAGTCCTTATTTTGCTTTGGGGCAAAACCACATGCAAATGCAGAGCCTTGATTATCTGCCATTCAGTAAACATCACTGTGCCACACTACTTCTCCCCCTGCTCTTGAGGTGAAAAAAATTACTACTAAGCCTGAGTGTCTAGGTCTTGTGCAGCCATTTTATTTTTAGGATGTCGGAGTCTTAGAAGGAAAAAGAAATAGAACTAGCCAAACTACCGGCTGCCCCCAGACTTCTGTTGGCCAGTTTTGGTGCGGTAGGACAAAAGTGCCTGCCATTGAAAGTGTTTGCTACCCTTTTGTGAATGGTTAACCGTTGAAGGAACTCTGCTTGATTCCAGTATAGGTATGAATTTCTTATTTGTCACTTTTTTTTTTCCTCTGTTGGTGCTAATTGTACCTGGCACACACACTGCATAATAAGTTGTACATTTAAGCATTAATTGTTACAGTAAAAATCTTAATGGCCATTGTTTGTTTGCTTGCTTTTAAATAGAAACAACAACAACAAAAACACTTCTCATCTTCCAAGACACTGCTGTTAAAATAATTTTCTCTTTGAACATGTCAGGATTCTGTCTTTGACTATATACTGGATTGTCTCTCGTCATTGTATAATGATTTTTTTTGATAGAAAGACATTTTTCAGTTCATCACAGTTCATCCTCAATCCCAGTGGTACTTTTTTTTTTTTTTTAAAGAGACTATGTATATAAGGTATTTAAGAATGTAGATAGTCAAGAAAATAATGGGTTTTGATTTTATATTTTCCTGTGATTTTTATCAAAATCCTATGTGATATATAGCTTCCTTTTACAATTTGAACGTGCACTTTCAAAATAGCCCTTTCTTCGACTCTCCTTTTTGCCTTTGCATGAGAAATCATTTCAGATTTTTCTTCCTCATTTTCATTTGCTGTTTTGATGATTTACACTACACAAAATTCTCAGTAATTCTACCACCAGTTTATTTAGATTTATAAAAGTTTAGGAAAATAAGAGAATGAAAAAGTGGGTTTAGAAAACCACATAATGCTCATTCTGTTACTAAATGGATGTGGAAAATGATTTTTTTCTATTTTGTGTACTGCTATTCTCTGAAGCTGGAAAAGCCTTAGAAAACTCATGTTGGAAAAGAAAATGGGAGGAGATAAGTGATTGAAAAGGCATTAACACTCATTTTTGTGCTTACTGAGAAAAAGGGAAAGAGGAGAGGATGAATGATCGTGGCCAACTTTTAAAAATACATGTGAAAATTAAGAAACGTTTGGAAAGGGGAGTGGGCTGGTGCTGTGTGGTAACACCATTCTCTCGGCAGCTCTGCTGTTCAGCATCACTGCTCTCTGCTGTCTGCTGTGTGGGAGTGGTGGAGGCATGGCTCCAGCTATGCCGCTCCAGTGACTTTGAGGCCGGTTGGCTTGTTTGCTTGCTTGCTTTCAAGGTGTCTATCTGGCCTCGGGGCCCAGTGCTCTGCCGCTAGACCCTGCCTTCTCTGCTCTCCATGGAGGGCTTGTTCGAAGCAGGGCAAGCACTCGCTGAGGCTGCTGCCACCAGAAGCTGTTTTCTGTTCTGCATGGGGTGTGCTGGTGGTCTGCCCCTTTCCCTGGGGACACGAGGTTACCTCGAGGCTGTGACTGGGCATGTTGCAGGTCTCTGGGAGGGCAGGGCACTGGGAGCCGGGCTCCTTGCTGCCCCTGCCATGCATCCGCTCACAGGGCAGGGGCTGGCGCGCGGAGATGCGCTGCTTGTTCAGCCTGGCGCCTTAAGCTGTGGTGCCCTGCTGGGTGTGATGTTCACGATAAAATCAGAGGGCAGGGGACTTCGGAAAGGCAGGGCTCTCTGGAAGGACCTCCCAAGCCTTCCAGAACAAAGTGAAAGCACACGGGCAATAGTTCGGGTTCCGTGTTTCAGCCTTGCATGGGCGAAATCATTTTGGTTTGTGTGTATGCAAAAGTGCTTCCATCACTGAGTGATGTTGATGGCACAGGGTAGTGGGAAAACTGGATGAAAATGGGGTTGGTAGAGCTGTGACAAGCAGCGAACAGCTTCGTCCCTTGGGAAGGGGTTCTTCTACAGAAATGGCGGCAGACCCAAAGCCTGGGCAGTGTCTAGAGACCGGTATCTGATCGCTGTGTGCATGTGCACTTACAGTATGGTATTGTCCAAATGCACTACTTAATGTGTATATTTTTTCAAAGTGTTAAATACAACTAAATCAAAAGATAACCTCTGTTAAGGTTTGCCTATTTGATTTCATTTGATAGAATTCTTTGCTGTAGTGTTTGTAAATCCTAGATGTTTTTTTGAGCAGGAGCTCTCTTGCCTTGTGTTTTGTAAGGAAAGAGCTAAAAAGAACTCAGTGTATCTTTAAACGTATGGATCCTCAAAACCTCCCTAGGAAGAAGAAGGGGGAAGGGACCCTTTCAGGATTAATTAAACAGAGATGTCTTGCCAGTAGACTTCAGGGTTTTACTGATAAACACCAGCCCATCACCCATGTCTGGTGGTGGCTGCTATTATTTAATCACAGCTATTAAAAGAAATCTGAGAAATCTTTCCTTTCTCCTTCTCCTGTCTTCCATTTATCTGTCCTCCCAACCTGTTTGTTTGTGTATGGTTAAGTTTTCTGTGCCAGTGAGAAGCAGAGTGGAAATGTCAGGGGTCAGGCTGCAGGCAGGCAGGGGAGCAGTCAGCCCAGCTTCAGCTGCAGTCTTTGACTTTCTGAGAAATCTGAGATATGTTCCAGGCAAGATTAACTCTTTGCAGCACAGCTGCCTTGCTGTGCCTGAAGAATATGAGTGAAGATGGGTATGTTAAGAAATTGGTTTCAGTCTCTGTCATGCGTATATCCTTGTAGTTTAATTGGTGATGGGTGCTATTGCTTTCATTTCATTCACCCTCTTATCTAAGACGAGCAGGCCTAAAATTTCATCTGTCTTGGCAGCTGTGCATCTGGAAGATGAGGCTGCATGGATACAAACCTGAGAAGGAAGGAGGATAGAATAATTTATTGCAGTGCTGTTATGGATACCTGTTTCTCAGCGTATTTTCCAGGAAACAATGCATTCATCCACAAAGGGCGTGATACTTCTTTTTGAAGACACCTCTTTGAGTAGAGGCATGACTCGGAGGTTGCCACTTAGAAGATGTCTGAAAAAGATTCTAAATGCTCTTGTCTTCAGAATAACCAGTTCTGACGTTGGATCAGTTAACCTAGTATCCCACATACTTTAAGATATATGTTGTGCAGCGTGCTAAGTGTGCAACAGCCCTGGCTGGTGGAGAAGTGACAGTTGGAGTTTGATGAGAGTTTTGGTTGTGTGACTCATGTGGCACTACCTGTATCTCACCCTGCCTGCGCAAATGAAATGTGAGTCAGCTGAGGGTGGAGATTTTTGTTTGTTTGTTGTCTTTGTGGCATTTGTATTACAGTAGTGAACTGGGGTTCTTAAAATCTAAGTCTTGCCTGGTTTGACAGCAACAAAGTGCAAACAGTGACCTGTTTGAGACAGTTACAGGTAAAGACTGGAGGTAGACCTTACACATTGGATAGTAGCTTCTTCATATTTGTCTTTATTTCCATAGCAACGTTGTTCCTTTAGAACTTACACATATTGAACAAATGGACCTTTATACAGGGAGCAGGATGTGCAGGAGGGCGTGAAGGGACAATCATCCCTGATGAGTGCTGGAGTTGCATTTGTGAACAAAGTCTTTTCACACAGGGGTCTTGGTCTAGCTGCTTTGTTTCTGATCTTATGAAGGTGTCTGTAAGCTTTAAACTTCTTGGAGACCTTGTGCATGGGCAAGTTACTTGCTGTTGTCTAATTAGCATGCACCCACGAGATTATTCTGTGCTACATAACCACTTTTTATAGGGGTGATGAATAGTCCACCGCAAATTTCTTTGTTTTAACTTATGTGAGTTAAGTAATGTTATCATTTGTGTCTGGAAGAATGAGGCCATTTGTGCTAGCATTCATCTCTGAATGGCTCCCTGCCAGGCCTAGAGCATATCAGGCTGCAGGGATGTTTCTGTTTTCTCTTTCACCATTTGTTCTGTGCCTTTGCAAGTCCACAGCCCAGCAGTGGGTGAAATAGATGCTGCTTTCTCTACGTGTACTTGTACAGGAGCATTCTGTGTTCATGTCACTTCATGCTATTTGCATACTGTATTTGCTTTAAACTTACTTTCCTCCACCGGTTCTCTGTTAACTTAGTTAATGTAAAGTCGTGCTGCTTGGCTGAGCCTTGAGGAAAGAGCTTTACTGAGTCTGTAGATTTTTCTTCTGGAGGCTGGGTGATCAAGGAAAAAGCTGGGACCCTCCCTTCTAGTGTCTGTGCTTCTGTAATAAATGTTGTAAAAGAAAGTGCTGTTCAGCTAATATATTACTCCTAAATGTCAGGATATCTGGTTGTCACTGTGATGTTAGATTCTAGATTAGCCCCTGTAAGAGGTGTTAAAAAAATTCAGGGATCCTGTGTACAAATCTTCACTTCAATTGAACAATTCAACATCTTACTGCCCTGCTTGATAGGCTGTTGTAAAAGTGTCATCTAGAAACCAGCTTTTGTTTCCATCTTAGTGCTGAATGTTTATAGGCACGGCCAAGGTAAGACCAAGATTTATCCAAATCTAAATCCATATCATGAGCAGTTTTAACAAATAGCTGGAGTTGCATACGGGGCACAAATGAACTGCAGTTTCTCATTTGCTACTCCTATATAGACTCCCCCTCACAGTAAGATATGCAGAAACACGTTTATGCTTTGATGTATCACCACTCCTGTGGTTTGGTGCTGCTACTCAGTCCTGCACCCTGTCCCTGCAGTTTCTGCACATTTATAAATGGAGGTTGGCACTTCTGGGGTTCTTGTCCCTAACTGCTATAAAGCAGAGGCTTCACAACTGCTAGCATAAAGTGGAAAGCTAATTGTCTGTTATTGTTTCATTTTCCAGTCACATTGAAATTGTTGGGGGTCATAGATCACATGAGTATATGGCTAGAAAGTAAACATGGGCCCATACTTGTGGCTTTAGGTTTGAAGATGAGACTGTCCATATTGTGTTGTACTGGCCCATTTTGTTGATTTACTGGCTTTTGAAACTTTAAAGTTAACTTTTAATTGAAGCAGTGAAAGTCTGTCTGTCCATGACTCTGTTCCTTGAACAGCTGTTTGCTCCTGATTTGTTTCTATTCTGAGAATGTCATGAAGACTCTCCACAGTGAGGGACAACTGGAAGAAAAAGATGAGCTCATGTTTTTCTTATCCTAATAGTGACACTTACAGGCTTCCCTAAGAAAGCCAGGTTTCTTTGTGTTGTGTTTTTTAAGGTGAATTTCCCTCACTGCCATTTCTCTTTCACATGGCTGTGTATTTCTTTTATCTGATGATTTTTTGTTTTATTTTTTCTCCAGATAGATTTACTTTAAAAAAAAAAATGCTGTTCAAACAAGCCTTCGTCCTCCATCAGGTTTATGACCTCCAGCTGAATCAACATATCTTTCTGCTGCTTTATGGAATATTTCTGAATACACTAAATCCATTATTTGGCAACAACATTTACATCTCTTTTTGCAGCCAAAATCAAACGTTGGGTATACCAGAATTTGAGATTTTTCTGTTGTAGAAAACTTTTGAATCTTGTTGAACAAACTCAGGCTTTCTACAAGTCTTTTTTTTTTTTTTGAGTTACTTTTCTTAGACTATTTAGAAATTGTCCACAAATTACTAGGAATTTGCAAATCACAATTTGAAAACGTTTGTTTTTGGAATGGTACATCTGTGCCTTCTGTGTTCATTGGCACAGGGTGGGCTGGGTGGCTTCCATCTCTGATGTGTGTCTCTGCAGATTCTTAGGGCGAGACTCAGGCTTTGTTTTTTGGTCTCTGGTCCTGTTTTATTCTTACTCAGCGGTGAAAGTGCTTGAACTCCTTTTGATTTTAGGGAAGCTGTTTCCCAAGGTCTTCTCTTATAAGCCACTACTTCCAAAACCAACAAGCTGCAGCTGGAGGTGTCCTAAAGAGGAATGAGATGTATTTCAAGGTAACGCTATAAATAAATGGGATGAAATAGATAAAGATCCTGGATGCTGTTTCTTCTTGCTTACTGTAAGCCTTTGGTAAACTACAGTTGTATTTTCACAAATATCCTTGAGCTCGTGTGGTTTAACCCAGAGCGTTAATGTACATTATCACCATTTCTTCGTGTGCAAGAGCCTCAGATGTGTGAGGCCCCTGGGAGCGATTGACTTTGCCTGTGGCAGTTTTGTATTATGGTCTCTCGTAATTGTGAATTATAGATATGGCAGAGGCAGTTCCAGGAGCTGCAGGCAAAACTGGGGAGAAGATGGAAGGAACTGAAGGATGAACCTCATGTAGCAGCTGGAGGACTCTAGATGCCCCTGCCCTGGCAGCCAAGCTGGATGCAGATCTGACTTGGGATATGAGAATATTGCTTCTGTTGATTTCTTTGGGAACAAAATGACTACGTACGTAAAAGGCTTCATCCAACTGTATCTAAGGCCTTCTCCTCACAAGAGATTGATAATATTTCAGAGACAAATTCCTTCTTTTTTTCCCTCACTAGGCTAAGAAGTACTCATTTAATTTGCATCCTGAGACTAAGCGACCACAAACAAAGTTCTTTGAAGGGAATCTTCCTCTTTCATTTTGTTTTCACTTCATTTAAGGAAAATAGAGATTTCCATGTATAATTTGCAGGGCTTAAATATCCTACTTAGTGTTGTCATTTCTATTTCTTTCTCTCAGCAATTATGTAGAAGCTCTTGCACAAATCTGATGAGAGAAAGCTGGAATTTACATGTTTCTTCCTCTGTTTCACTCTGTGCATAATCACCATCTATTCATTGCCTTTACAAACTCCATTAATACACCCACTTTCCTTGCCTGTGTGTGTGGGCATTTTAATGCTATTTTTGGAAGCCTGTTCTGTCTATGAAACTCATATTGGGCTGAAGGTAATATTAGTACTTTTGACCTGTATGTCCTCAAGAAGAAATGAAGCTTCAGCAAAACTTACGAAAACGATACCACTGATTATTGAATGAGTTGACTGTTAAAGTAAATATTGTTCTTTCAGTTACCATCCCCTGGCTAAGGTTCAAGTTAGATGGTGCAGCCAGCGGAGTGAAGCTCAGACCAAACTCAGAGAAATTTTTTGTTATTTAACATGCATTAATAAGTTCTGTCATAATGGGGGGAAAACAACTCACAGGTCTATAAAACCTGATTACAGGCCACAGGTTCGGTCACCACCTGATGACAGTTCAGAGCTTTTCTGTGACCGACAGTGAGCTCTCAGGTGCTTTGACTGGTGGTGGACAGTCGAGCTGTGCCTCCTGGAGAGGGCAGGTCTGGGAGGTAATCCAGTGCATGGAAACTGCAGGCATTAGTCACCATTAATTGGCTTAGTTCCTTGTTAAATGTCAAGGTGGCAATTTAATGCAGAATGTGTAAGTAGAGTTTATTTCAATTTTGGTCTGTCCTGAAATGATACTAAACAATGTCCAGGAATTGGGTTTAGTTAATTGAGTGTGTATTTAACAGTTCTGGTTGACTTTTGTGCAGACAGAAATTTCTCACTCAAGGTTTTATGCAAAACCTTTTATTTGCTCATGCATTTTGGCTGTCAAGAGATGGATTTCACATGGTCTGGAGTTGTGCATAAAGCTGCCATGTGATAATTTGCGCGCATGTGAAATAAATTTGAAAATACTGGGTGCAAAAACCAGCATTTCCTTACTCGTCATGGGTGTGTGGGTTGTTACTGTTGGTGAAAATAGGCTCAAAGCATTTAGTTAGTGCAAGTGAGTGACGTACGCCAACAGTAGAGAAAACATGGAATCAGTCAGCCAATATTCACTCCTACTGTGGAGTTCTCCTTTTCAGGTGCATACTGAATACAGAGGTAGAGGCACGGCTGAAAAAGCTGCCGTCCTTTGGAGTGAAGATCGGAGTTGTTTGTAACCTGTTGTCCTAATACTAGGTTCAAATGTAAATTTAATGGATGGGGATCACAGGGGGGATTTAAGCCATTAAAAACTTTCTGAGATGAACAAAAGTGGTTTGATGGCCTTTTCTGACACCTGCCACTGAGCAGCGTGTACATATTTCTGTTTCTTAGCTGAACCTGTCCAGTCCTTGCACCAGGTGTGGAGCCGTGTCCCTCAGAGTCACTGGGCAATAGGGAAGATAGAACTTTATGTGAAAGATAGCTTGCCCAAAGTGGTTGAGAGTGCTCTGGTACCTGTGAAGTATTCACCCAGATTAGCTTTAGGGCTCATAAATGAATTTTGAATGGCAGTCTTTTTTGACTGGCAAGTATTTTATGGTTTAGAGAAGAGAATCTCCTTTCTTACAAATGCAGTGTTTGCCAAGTGTTTTTATGCGTAACTCCTCAAAATGAGTCATGAAGAAAGTGTCTACAGGCATTGTGAATTGGGGGGGAAGGACAGGGTGGCTTTCTGTTTTGTTATCAGTTGAGGCCCAAGAAAATAATTCAAGCTCCCGATGGATTCACTGGCCTCTAAATGGTAGCATATACATGTCAGGAGAGTTCAATGAACTGTGATGGGACATTGTAATTTCTAGGCTTCCACTTGTTTACTCTAGGAGCTGCCCAAAACCAATTTGACTGTTGAAGGCAGTTGGTTTGATTTGCTTTTTTTATCTAGCTTTCCTCACTTAGGCAGGGACGTAGCTTCTCATACCACGCAGAGCTGAGGAGAGCGTGGATCAGTGGCAGCACTGGGGGAGATCAACCAGTTGTTCAGAAGCTGTATGGTTGGATTAGTTTAGGCCACAGGTGAAAGTTTGGCTGTCACAGCTCAGCTTTCACTTGCTGTTACATGTCAGCTGTGATTTTTCTGCTCTGGGGAAGGCAGGACTAAGCTAGCAGAAAGCAATACTGCAGCAACATAGCTCGTGATGGGATGTGGTTTGCAAGAATGGTCTTTTATTATGTGAGAGCTAAAATCCCCTGCATCAGCCTCTTCAAAATGGAGGCTGTCTGAGCTTTCCAGTGTGGTTTGCGTATTTGTAGTAAAGCTAGCATGAGCATTATAGTGTTAAACTGAAAAGAGGAACTGGTGGTAGCCAAAAGAGAGGAAGGATATGAGTTAAAAACAGTCCATTGCACCATTCTGCCTTATTCTCATTCGTGGCCATCTAATAGGGATCAGGAGCTGGTACTATCCCAAGGTATACAATGATTTTTCTTCAGGACTTCTAGCTTCCCCACTCTCACACAAGTCTTACGTTTCTTTTCAGAAAGCCATATAGTTGGAAAAAACTAATTCATTAATAGCTTGCAGGGAAGTAGGTGTAGACAGTTCATACTTTCCTGTAAAACCATTTTCCTAAATGGGGAATTCTGTGTTTCTCCCTTCCTCCTCTTCTCCCAGCTTGGTAGAGAGCAGAGTTTTTGTTGTTGCTGTTGCTGTTTGTTTTTTTTTTTAACTGCAGTGTCTTTTTCCTCATCCTTACATCATTTGCTCTCCCAAGCACCAAATGATAAGATGAGGGGAAATGGCCTCAAGTTGCGCCAGGTGAGGTGTAGGTTGGATATTAGGAGACATTTCTTTACTGAAAGGATTGTATGGCATTGGAACAGGCTGGCCAGTGAAGTGGTTGAGTCACCCTCCCTAGAGGTCTTCAAGAAATGTGTAGATGTAGAACTTAGTACCACAGCTTAGTGGTGGACTTGTCAGTACTAGGTTAAAGGTTGGACTAACGGATTTTAGAGGCCTTTTCCAACCTTAATGATTCTATAATTTGTGCTATATCTTCAAGGTTATGCAATGTGTAAGATGACTGCCACCTTTTCTACTGGTTGGGTTAGTATTTTTTTCTACTTACTGGTGTTTTTACCAGTTTGTTAGCCACATGCCAGTGTCTGAAGAACCTGTGTTTGTCTTTAAGTGATATCCATCCCTAGCTTGGTGCTAGAGCTTTAGGGGAGCAAACTGCAGTCTGACTGTAACCCTATGGCCATCAGTGAGAGAAGTGACAACAAACCCCTTAATGCAGCCATAGATTTGGGGTGTCTCCCTGTTGTGGAATGCTTGTCCTTCCATTGCTCCTGTTGAAAATACGAGTGTGAAGGGAGGCTAAGGTAGAAAAAAGAACAATATTTATTCACAGCAAGCACTCTTGACTCTTGTTATCTAAATTCTGGGCAAGCAATGAGCACTGATACAGCTCCATGCCAGCTCTGAGACCACTTAAAGCAAAATAAACATCTTTGCAGCATGGTCTGATACATGCTCCCTTTAGAGTTGCAGGCACCTCCAATTAATCATGCTGCCTGTGCAAGAAGAGGCTTTGAGGATCAGAGGACGTTGCCAGACCTGATGGTCTGATGGAGGGGTGGGCACTGCCTCAACATTAAGGCTAGATGGGCTGTGTTCTCAGCTGAGTGAGCAGTGGCAGAAACTCCTTGCCTTTCTATTCCTCCTAGGCAAGAGATGTCTATATAGAGCAAAATCACAAGGTTTAATGAGCAAAGCTCTTGGTTCTGGTTAGCAGGATATATTAGTGGTGCGGGGCAATGCTCAGTGTTGTTTATGTTTTTGACTAAAGAGCCTTCCTTCCTTTGTGAGGAAAAGGCTCTTATAGTGTAGCACAGCTGGCTAGATCTCTGCCATAAATCTATGGGCTGACCAAGCTGAATGACTTCTTGAAATGTTAATGAATGAGATATGACCAGTACACTGGAGTTGGGGTATCTATGCGTAGCATTCATGATGAGCAAAGGGGAATCTCCTGCTCCCTGTTTGGAGTGTGCTTGTCATTATGTGTCATAGGCCTCAGCTGTGCATCTCAATAACCATGCATGCTTTTGACTTTTCCTCTAATTCTGGTGATACTGAGGAGGGTGGCATCTTTAAGCATTTTATGGGCTTTAAGAATTGCACAAATCATGCAAAATAAATGGAGGAAAAAAATCAGCATACAAAGAAGGTTTCAGTAACAGAGCCCAAAGCCAAAGACAGTCTCTGCCCCAAGATATTTATAGTTAGAAGAGAGAGATCCAATCCAAAGCAGGGGTGCAGGGTACCAGAAGTGAAGGGAACTGAGCAGTGCAATTTTTGTGGAGACGTGTTTGTGTTAATAAACAAATGCGGAATGTGTGCTTACATATGCTCTGGGCTCGAGAAAATACCTTTGTGCAAGGTTTTGTCATTATTACACTGGTAGGGGAGGAGACGGTTCATTTGTTTATAAACAAAAATGAAGTAGCTGTGTTTAAAAATAAAATTTTATAAATTAATCAATCTGTGGAGACTTGGTCCACTGTGCAGAGAAACAAGAAATGTTTTCAGACCTTATTTTTCTTGAAAACTGAAAAAGATGATTCTGTAGTGTGTACAAATGCAGAGCTATGTGCCTGAACCAATATGTCAAACTGTCATGTGGGAGATTTGGTGAAAAACATCTTGTCCTAGGGGAATAATTTTAAACACTATATGTAGGTTTGCTGCCTCATAAGAGATCATTACTCAAATCTATTCCCTCTTATGGTAGCTTGGCCTCTGCTTAACGGGCTCAGAGTGAACAGAAGCCCATTACTGCATCCTTTAAGAGTGGTTATCGGGTGGTAGAGGGGGAACTGATCTCTGATCAGGGAATTTAGTGTTTTTGGCCAAATCATCTGATTTAGCCTTAACAAGATCAGTAGCAATCCAGGAGCTTTACGCCTGGCTGGTCATTGAGGGCGGGCTGCGGCGGCCAGGCCCACGCTGTGCAGGGCGGATGGGACTCAGGGGCAGCGCCGAGCCACGGCTGAGGCTTTGTCAGAGCCTGTGAGGAAGTGTAAGGGACAAGCCCTAAGGCAAGTGGCCATTCCAGGGATCTTCACCTCCTGTTTGTCACTCTAATCTCTCAGTAACGCTGAAATGTAGAGTGGAACCCCTTGCAAACCAGACCTTTACCGGACTGTAATTGCGCACGCTCAATCCCCGCTTGTCACTGTCTCATTTCTTTTGTTGTTACTGGCTTTGGCAAAAATTAGATAAATTGCATGAGCTGCACCTGAAGAGTAGCATAAACTCCTGTTGCCTCTGTGTAGCATCTGCAGTCGTGTTGGCTGCACACTGTACCTTCCTCAATTGATCTTATCTCTTATGAGAGGATGCACGTAATGCATTCTAGCGCTGCAGGTGAACTCGTTTTTAATGGGATTATTTTACCTAAAAGTCAGGACACATCTGAGTTTGTGTAGTGTTTTTTGGGGTTGTCACAGTTAAGAGAATGTATTTACTTTTTAAAAATAAGCATGAAGATGCTACATGATGGAAGAGGCTTTATGAGCAACGTAGTGTGGGCTAAGGAAAAAGACAGTGAGAAGAAAGCTGGAAGGAATGGAAGTATATATATGTAGTGTCTTCAGGAATGAGGAAAGTGTCAGGATCTAATCTCACTAAAGAGAAATGTGTTATTCCTGGGCAAATGTGAAAAACCTGTCTGCGGTGTTCGCACTGAATTTTCTGGTCAAGAAGAAGTCCTTGTCTTCTCCCTGTATCTTCACTGTATACTAGCAATGCATATGACAGCAGCAAGGCTCCTTGTCTGCACTCGGGCTCTGTTGTGTGGTAGTAACCATGCCTTCATTAATACTGTGTAAACAAACAGCAACCTTTTATTTTCTGAATTCATGCATGCCTTTGCAAAATAGAGCAGAACGAAAGAGCAGCTTCCTAAACGTGTAAGGTCATAGCAAAAGGATAGAGGGACGTGGGAGTAAGGCTGGGTGAGAGTCTTTTTACTTGTGCTGTGTTTTTCTGGTTTTGTTTTCTGGGGGGACTTAGAGATTGAAATGTGTTCGTATGGGTAAAGCCTGTTCAAAAGCTTAATGTATAGCTTTTGCCCAAAAGCAAACTTTAATATTAAAAATCAATGCTTTTTAAGTCACTTGGGAGTGTGAAAGCATCTGTGCACATATATGCTGCTGTAAAGAAGAGAAACGTGTTTTGTTTTTGTTGTCCTAGCTGGTTAATAGAATTCTTACATTTGATTTTGTGTTGCTGTAACTGATGAATGCTACAAAACTATTCAGACAATACTCTGAGATATTTACCTAGAACCTACAGCTTGTAGTGTAACAAATAAATTTGCTAGAATATTGGAAGAACACAATGGTGTAAGGGGTGTGAAAATGACCAGAGTTAATTCACTTCAGTGTTCAAATGAATGTTTGTAAATATTTTTTTTTTACATAATCACCCAAATCTTCCAGGTGTTGTGGCTGGCTCTTGGAAATGCCTGTGCACAAGCTGAGCTAATAATATTAATCAAACCTCATGCTAACTTCCAGGGCATTCAGTGATTATTGCAGGAATTTTCTCTGCTGTGAGCAATTTTGCACAGTTGGCTGGGATACATAGTTGTGTGTGTGTGTGTGTGTGTGTGTTTTCTAGTTTTTATCTTCTGAAATACAGAGTATGGGTTGTTGCTACGCACAGGATAATGGGTAGGATGGAGTGTTATGATCAAGATAAGAGGAAGGAATAGTTTCCAGTGCTAGGGATTTAAGCTCAATACTTGCAGCGACTGGCTTTTACGTCACTTTTAGGTCGCTTTCTGACTGACCGTAGCTTTTCTCTCTTGCTCTGTGTGACAATAAGCCACCACCTGAGGGAAGGGCAGATGGCAGCATCGGAGAAACGTCGCTGCAGCTGAGGGCAGCTTGGTTGGCTTTGCTGTGCAGATAGGTGTCATCCTTGGACTGAAGGACCTGCCCACCACCAGAACATGTAGGGGAATTCTCTAGAAGAGAATGACTATAGACAGAGGATTCAAAATAGGCAAGAAATGGGAAAAGAAATAAATAATTCATGAAGGTGAGTGATGAAGGTGTAGAATTGATGTGGTGGTTGAGCCGTTTCCAGACTCTTTTTGATCTTCGGACACTAGTGCTTTTGGTTTCATGTCCTCCATATGAACATATTGTACAATGTTTTAACTCTGATCTCTACTTCAACATTTGCCAGCAAAATTAACTGTTTTCAAGTGGCACACACAGTCCTGCAAACTGGGTAGTTTTATTGCATCTGTCCTGCCTAATGTCATGCCACATCCTTCAGTTTGGAGGAAGTCTCCACCTAGACTGTCTCTATGTCTTCAGTATGGAGAAGGCTCTTACTACAAGGGTATTGCTTGTACAAATAACACTTCCAACTTTCTTGTGGTAGTTGCTAAGAAAGGCAGTTGAGCAAATTATGTTTAAATGTAATTTGTGTAAAAATTCCTTGCTTTCAATTAGGTGTACTTCATGACTGACAGTGATTTATCTGAAACTTGGCAACTGCGAGGCAATGAAGTGATGACACCATCTTGCATTATCTGACTAATTTTAACCTGCTGAGTCCCATCAGTCTCTACTAACAATACCCCTCAGGACTGTGTGCACCGCATAAAGCGGGTGCTGTGACATTGTTGGTTTGAATAGGGCGGAGAAACAGAAAGGAAGGCTGGTGAAACAGATCTGCTGGGAGAATATTACTGTTGTTACTGCTTGTCCAAAACAAGCATCAAGTGATATCTTGTGCTTAAGAACATGATTCTCATCAGGTGGATCAGAGCAACTTTCATTTTTTAATACAAAAGGTTTCTTCAGAAAAGCATCATAGCTTTGCCAAGTCAGAAATATGTTTGAAAAAATTAATTCACACTGGGTGTTTTCCACTAGACTGGCTTTGAGAAAGCTGATGCCGGTTTAAGACTAACTACAAGCCCTCATTCTCTTCCTTTTTGTTTTGGATTTCAATGCATCATTTTCTGCACTCTTAATGAAAGGCCAAGACAACTTGAGCCCTTACATAATGGTGTTGAGTTAGCACTGATTGTCCCTGTCCACATGATACCTCACTTCACAAGTTTAGGATTGGGTCCTGCTATGTTCTTCAAAGGATGGTGAATCCTGTTCGTCACTGTGGGATACATTTTGCATTGATTCCTTTATCATTAGTTTGCTTATGGATTTTATCCACAGCAAGTATTTTAAACATAATTTACAAGTCAATAAGCATATCTTTTTTATTTTTTAGATACTTCTGGTATAAGAACTTCCTCACTTAATTATTGGCTGAGGACCTGGTGCTCTCTGTGTGTCATTGGTGTCTGAGTGACGGATGCAGACATTGCTGCTCGTACCAGCAGAGCACGGTGGAGCTCCAGACCTGTCTCAGCAGAGTGCTTGGACATGCGCAGCCTGGTGCTGGTCTTGGTCTGGGAATGTGCTTTCTCTGCTGCTTCTGTCGGTGTCCGTGTTCCCAGCTGAAAGGCTGGTCTCTTGAAATCCTACAGTAAGTGCTCCTTGCTAAAACACCACAGATATCCTCGGGCCTCTTGCAACAGCAGTTCACAAGTAGCACTCTTTCCTCTTTTTCTGCAGCAGAGGAAGAAAGCTGCTGTCACAAAGACTAATCTCAAGGCACTGGCTTTTCCTGTACTGAAACCAGCATGTCCTGTACATTCAGGGAGACCTAAGAATAAAAAAATACTGGGTACTGTACACTGCAATGGACCTGAACAAATACAAATGAGAAAAACATTTCCCTTTCTCAGTTCTTTGCAATATTTATTTAGGGTTTTTGTTTGTTTGTGTGTTTGTTGTTTTTCTTTTCTCTGGTTTCCCCGAAGTGGCATCATAATCAGAGCTTGGGATTCGCTCATCTCTATTTATGCATTAATAACGTATCGGTGGATTAGCCCGTGTTGCATTGTTCCCTGCTCTCCACCGTGCCTGCAGGACGCTGCAAGTGCACCAGCTCCACAGCACAGACGTGTCAGTGGTGTGTGAAGGGCCGAGGTTGAAGTACTCCCCCGGGGAGGTAGAAATGCTTGTTATTCTTCAGAGAGGCAGCAACAGACTGTACATGGAAGGGAGGAAGTCTGGGATGTGAGGAGGCTGTGAGTAGCAGGAAAGAAGAGTAAAAGTTACGAGCCTTTAGGCAAAGAAAGGATGTGCTATGCTAAGGCAGTCATTGAAATTGTGCATTGGTTATTACATGGAGAACTGCTTGTGCTTCATCTCTGCTAGTTGGTATTGTATATTTATCAAAACTGAGTAAAAAATCCAAAGCCAATTAGAAGACACTGTAATCCCTTTTGGGGTTTAGAAAACATCTATGTCCTGCTGGTTTTCATTACAGCAGTAAGTGAGTATATCTACAGAAATTGAAACCAAAATGACACTGTGCTAGGCCGAGGTGTGTAACATAGCTCCACAATTCATTTCTCAGTATGGTGTTATGATACTGTTTTCAATAAAAGCATCTCTGATATCCTATAATCAAGTATATAAAGCATTTTCTAGTTTAAAGCAGGGACTTCTAGACTGGTTTAAGGTTATTTTTTAAGGATTAATGTAATATCACTATAATTGAGTAACAGAGCTGTCGGGTTCCTGTTTGATATCTGGTGTAGTGGATAGCTAAGTGAAACAAATATGAGTTGCCCCATGAAGTGCAGTAAAGCTAGACAGCTTAGGTCTGCGGAACACTGGAAGGATAACGTGAAATAAAATCTTACTGAGGTTAAACATTCACAGCTATTTTTTGGCATATGTGGCATGTTCCAGCATCAGCCTCACCCATGCAAGATTCTCTGAGTCTATCAGAAACAAAATGCAGTGGCCTGCCCTTGCTCTTGCTGCTATTAGCTCTTTGTGCTCTGGGTGAATATGAATGAAATGGTGAAAGAGAGGAAATGCAGACTGCCTGTCAAGATGTTGCTTGTTGCCTTGACTCAAGCTGTTACTCCGTTTACTTGCAGTTTTTGATCCCACTAAAAGTCCTCCTTGCAGGGGCTGGAGAGGGCTGTCTACACTGGCTGGGGCCTCCTCCCTGTCCGCAGCAGTGGTGCTCCTGGGGGATGCTATCTTTGAGAGGATTTTCTTTTGTTATCAGGCTGGCTTGTCCTGGAGGGAGGGGAGCAGCAAGCAGCCTCCTCTGTGCCACTGGCTGGCCAGCAGGAGCCACAGCAGCTGTGAGCCACTGCTTTTCCACCTCAGAAAGCCTTTAAGAAGGACCCTGTAGAAGGGTCATTAAGGAAATGTGAGAATTTACAAGGTGAGGGCTGAATTTGGTGTTTTTTGTTTTGTGATTTGACTAAGAGCAATGGAGGAAATCTAAAGAATTGATTGATTTCAGGGGGGAAGAAGGTGGTGAAGAAAAGATATCCCTGGCCACAGTGGGTAGGGGAGAGTGGAAGGCACATGGAGGCAGACTTTGAAGGTGACAAAAACGTTTTTACAACAGAGATTACTGAAAGTATTAAGAAGGAAAGCAAGGAAAATTAACGGGTAACAGTGAGTGCAAGTTGTGAGTGCACGGTTATATACTTTGTAAGCAGCATTTTAGTTACTTTTCATATTAATTGTAAAGCACAGAGGAAAAAGGCCTGGGACATTGTTAAGGATGTTTTAGTTAACCCTTTCATTTTCTGTGGTTAACAGAAACTAACAGTGGCTGAAAAATCATACAAAAATCTCAAAACAAATAAATTATCAGGAAAATGTTGTCGTGGTATTGCATTAAAACAGGTAAGTAGGGAAGCATGTACCCGTACGAGATGACGAGGAGAATGACTTGGAGGATACAGGGAAGTTTGGGGCTGGTTTTCTGCTTGGAGAGTCTTCGGTGTTGCTCTCAGCCAACAGACGGTGCACGGGGGTAAGGACTCCCTGTTATGCTGTGGTCCAGAACACGCATAACTAATTGCGTGTAAATCCAGAACGTCCAGCCGTGTTGACGGCTTGATTTAAAGCCAGCACATGCAGAGTTGAACAGCTCGGGTGAGGAGCGATGGGTGGGATACAGCAGCGCGGGCGAGGATGGGGCACGGGTGCTGGGCGAGGCGGGCGCGGGACCCCCTGCCGGGGCTGTCCCTGCCCAAACTCGTGGCCGCCGGTGCCCCTCATGCTGCTGGCACAGGTGCACTGCATGGTTCTCATAACACTCTCTCTGTGAACCCTTTCCAGCCCACGACCTTCCCCCGAGCAAGACCTCGGCGGCGGCGCAGACTGGCAGCCACTTGCAGTGCCTCTCGGTCCACTGCACGGACGACGTGGGCGAGGCGAAGGGCCGGACTGCGGTGCCGACGTGGAGGTCCCTGCACTCGGACATCTCCAACAGATTTGGGACTTTTGTGGCTGCCCTGACTTGAACAAAAGAAATTATTTTTTTTTCCTCTTTTTAATTTCAAAGGGCCGCTACTGCTAGGTGGACTATTTTTCTAGGTTGGTACCTGCTTAGTGGCGTATGGACTGGAAAGGGTTAATTTAAAGTAAACCTCAATTTTTTTTTAATCTTCTGCCACAGTATGTTACCAGTGTTAACCCTTCTGCAGTTAGCACACTTTTGCTTAAGATTTTCCTGCTAGACCACTTTTTCCCATTATTCTGTAATCTTGGCATACATTTATAGATGAGGCCTTTTCCTTTTTCATCTCAGCGTATGTCCAAGTCACGTATGTCATAATAAGACAAAGATACTACTTCTCCTCCTCCTTTTCTTCTTTTTTTGTTTTGTTTTGTTTTGCTTTGTTCAGTGCTTATTACAATGGTAATCCTGAAGAACAGCAGTTCAGGAATAAATGCCAGTTAAAGTGAAATTGTCATCATTATGTTATATATTGACACCCAGCTTTTGCCAGTCACGTACAAACCAAACAATTAATGCTCTCCTGAACATTCAGGCAGTGATCCTACCCTTTCCTGAGAAAATTGTTTTGTTATTAATAATGTTCAGCCTGCACCTCCCTCCCTCATTTGCTCTCCATCTCTCTGTGCGAGGTGAGGACAGGGCTTTGTTTGTTTACTGTTGTGAAGCCCAGATATGGAGCTCTGTCATGAACGGGCTGGTTCAGACGCAGCCTGGAAAGGCATACAGATGTGTCTCTAAGTCTAACAGGAAGTTTGCCTAGTAGTGAATCGTCATTATATTCTCCACCAAACGCCCAGACTGCAGTAGCATTGTCTTCCTCTGTCTCTCACTTCGAGGAGTGAGGGGTGCATGTGCTCCTGAGCAGGGTGTGCAGCCTTGCATGTTCTCCGTGGTGTTCCCAGAGTTGCCACTTTATAACTGCTGGAGGAAAAAAATCAATCCCCCCAAATCCATTGAACTCCTTCTGTGTTGCTCTTAGCGTGCAGAGCCGTGTCCTGGCCACAGGAGCATGTGTGCATCACATGCATTTATCTGTGGGAGCTGCCCTGGCTCCCACCGTGGCTGTCCTGGTGCGGTGGCAGCAGGTGAGCAGTGGGGACAGCACAAGCAAGGCGCTATGTGACCCAGGCCGGTCAGGACAGGGAGACTTCGAGTTAGACCCTCCCCAGACTCAGTCTAGGCCCTGTTTTTGCCATGCATGTGAAGAACAGTATTATTAGATGGACACAATAAAAGGAAAACCATACTTTCCTGGTCTTGATAGATAATACTCATTTGAGAAGAAAGCTGGAAGCAAACCAGATAAAAATACAAATGACACGATGATCTGACACTCCTCTGGTTTTACGTAACGTTGTCTATTATTTGTGTATCCTCTGTTTACAGGGAGTGTGAGCAGTCCCACCCTTGTTCAGGCCAGCCTGGCTTCCTTTGCTCCCTGAAGCTTAGTACCATCACTGGGGATTTAGGTTTTAGCTGTGAAATAAAAGTCGGACTCTCTGGAATTATTACTTCTCCCATGAATTCATAAAATGTCCCTTCTCAAGGGATAGAGTTCTAAGACTGCTTTGTGTTTTTAGATGATTGTGTTGAGCCTTTAATTATTTTGAAGTAAGGTTTTCAATAGACATCAATGGGGAGGGAGTTCTGCCTACAATGCTAATGGCACAGCATAGTCTGAAATTCTCACTCTTGATCATAAGTGGCATCAGAAAAAAATTCGAACTGTTTAGAAAGACAGGAGTTCTTTCTTGTTATTTGAATGTGCTCTTATTAACCATGCATGGATTGATTTCCTTTTATGGTTCTGGTCAGTGACTTGATTTTGGAAAAAAAATTGGGGTTTTGGACCTTGATTTTTAATATTACTTTACTTTTTATCGAAGCTGGAGCTCCCACTAGGATGAGGATTTTTGCCCATCCTGAAGCAATTGACTATGGAGTTGCCTTATGCCCACTTGGTTTGGAACAAAAAGATGTGATATTTTGTACCTTTTATAGGTGTGTACGCTACTGAAAGTTCAGAACTTTTCCCTGTACTTGCAGTAAAATATCACTGTCCCTGGTAAAATATCTCCTGGTAGGGTAACAATTATCAGATGCCACTCTGGAGGATGCTTCTTTGCCTGTGATTTCTTAAGTCCCAGTTCATCAAAATAAGTGTTTAACTTTAAATCCTGTCTAGCAAAGCACTTGAGGATATGCTAAACTGTAGGATTTCTGTATCTGGGGTAAGTGCTTTGGTGGATTTGGTCTGCAGTTTTAATCGTTTTGTTTTAGCTTGTGCTTGTTCAAACTAGGTGTGTCTTGGAGTAAACCCAACAAAACACATGCCTAGACATACGATACTGTCTTTCAGCACTTACATCTGAAAATTTAGGAAGAGTTCATGGTCTGATGGCATTCCTCTACCATAGCTCAGGCCTGATGGCTTACTTCTTTGTTTTTAGTTTTTCCTGATGCATTCAAGAGAACAGGTTTTTCAAGCTTCCTCAGGTCAGGGATGCACACCCTGTGCTACCAGAAGGAGACCTTTAAATGAATGCTGGATCAAACACTTCAAACTTTTTTTAAAGAGAAATCCTTCTGTAAGTAGAAATACATTGATTCAGTTGGTCTTTATACATCCTTTTCTTCTGGTTTGCTCTCTGCAGCTTGTACTTCTGGAGTTGTTCTCGTTCACTAGGGCTTTATTTTTTCACTTGCTTATAGGAGTATAAATTGGAAACAAGTCCATAAAGAACAATGGAATTCTAAGCATTTTAAATCATATGAAATGAGGAGAGGATGGGATGTACTGAAACTGGGGGGTGTATTGTCAACTGGTCAGCTGCACACTTGGGAAGTGCACGGGGCTGTAGCTCTCAGCAGCAACTGAGAGTGCTCCCACATCACCGGGACTGTTGGAGCTGTGAAGTGAATGCAGCAGGTGGACAGGATTTTTAGATGGTGAGGAGTTAGAAACAATGGTTGACCTTCTGCTGGGCCTTATTGTCCATATAGTTTTGCTAAATAATATGGCTATGTGCAGTCCTTTTGCTAACCTTCTGTACATTCAGTCTTGTTGAATTCAAGTGATGTTACCAACTGAGCAAAAGGAGAAGACAGAAGCTCTACTTGGAGTAGCTGTTAGCAACACAAGTACCAGTGTGTGCTTTTATGGTTTCTTTGCATCTTGCCAAAGATCAGAACAGACATGGTACATATGATGGACGAGTAGAAGTGTAACTTCATGCTCATAACCTGGTGTATTTGGTACTGACAACATACACAGAAGGCTAGAGCTTTCCCACAAAGCTTATATTGCCTATGGTAATTTTACTGCTCTCATTTTCTCCATTAATTTGGCACTGAATGCACTGTGGTTTTTTTAATCTTATTTTATTTTTAACGTATATAAAATATCAGCATAGCCCTACATGGTAAGAATTGAAATGATTTAATTTTGGGAGTAATGACACTTTCAGCCAAAGAGTGTTTGAGAGCTGTAGTTAAAAACCTGTTGTGCAAGAGGTAAGTTGTGCTCTTTTGTGGAGAGGGAAACTGAGGCACAAATGTTGTCCACCTGAGCTGTGTCAAAGGCAAATCCATGACAGAGCTGAGCTATAACCTACATTTGACCTCTGGCTCGCTGCCCTCATCGCTGAGCTGTTCTGTGCTTCTGCACAGTGCTGGGCTTCTGAGGACAGTTTGGTACAATAAAGAGGGGCATATAATGAGTTACAAGTTCCCCAAGATGACTGCATAAAGCCAGAATAATTTAAACTTGCACCTGCACATCATACGTGGCTTCCAGACAGTGTTGTACTAAGAATTCAAAGATCTGTGGTAAATATGCTGCTAAGACATGCACAATCCTTGCTTTATATTTTGAACAGCAGCTAAAATAATAGCTCCATATTTATTTTGGAAAATTCTCTCCATCTTGCCCAGCGTTTTTGGTTCTCACACAGCCCTGTGCTGTAGGTGCTGGTTTAACTGGGAGGTTGGAAGGTGCCTGTCCTCTGGTTCTTGGCCTTGAAGGCTCATTTTCCTCCTGACCCAGGTTGCTGGTCTTTTTGGTATATGTTAAAAGAAGCTCTGTACTTATTCTTTAAGTTAAAGTGTAGTAGCAAATTGAGCAAAATATCTTTTGCATTTAAATTGAAATATCTCTTTGCCAAAAAAAAGAAGGGGGGGGGGGGGAAGGGAGGGAAGAGTAGGCCTTATTTATTAAATACTCCTGAGAATTTTTTCCAGGCCATTTTTTCATGGGGTTAATAGTTCTCTGCTATTCTAGTTCAGTTGTTAGGAGCATCAGTGAGAGAGGAGTTAGACTCATTTTTATTTTGTTATGGTGAATTTCATCAAATATGTAAGGATTTCATTGTGTGATTTGGGTGGAAGGGAATAAACATCAAATTCATGTCATCCGTGTCATTTAGGGAACTTTTTCAGATACTGTATTTAGATGTGGTCATTCTAAGGCTAGCTGACCTTTCCAAAACAGGAAATCAGTCTGAAAGCTTCCAGGAACCAATGATAAGGCAAAATGTTCACACATTTCTTAAAGAAGGAAAATGTAATGTGACCACAGGTCACCAAAATGCTTAAGCGGGGTGTGTTTGCTCTACTGTTGGGAGGGAGGGAGGAGGTGGGTGGTGGGTGGGGAAAAGCAGACAAAAATAAAACAAACAAAAACCACCACCAACAACAAAACAACTGGTAAATTTTGATTTTTTTAAGCTGCAGTGTAAGGTTTTCTCAAATACTAGATTCACAGCTGTTCAGTGGATGGTGTATAAGAGCATAAGCCAGTTTTATAAAATTGTTTCTCCTTTATTGCTTAAGGCTAATGGAGAAAATAGTCTAATTTTGTCATAGAAATTCTCTGTTAAAATTGTTGGTTTGAGTCCATCCGCTCATAGATTCTGACTGATGAAACTGCAGGCGCTGATTTCCGGCAGTTAAAACTTTATCACTATTCACTACCCAAGAATATTACAGCTTTAAAACAGCCTTAAGCAAAAGGATGTTATTTCTTTGTTCTAAATTTGGTTCATAGAAAGGAAAAAAATTCAAAACACTGGTAATCCGTACTGCATAGCAAACTCTTCTGAAAAATGTTATTGCACATGTAAAATATGAAAACTTGACTCTGCTGTGTGTTAGGCAATCCTGTAATCTTTTTTTTTTTTTTTTTTTTTGATTCTTGTTAAATTCATTTCTTAAATGCTTGGTTGGAAGACTGTGACAATAGCTCATGAAATTGAGTGTTATTTTTCTTTTTTTTTAAATATGTAAAGTGCAGTCTTCTGTATTCATGCATATTGTACATATCTGTATATGTTTTACTGAGCAACTAAATAACAATAAATATGATGTTAATGGTGGCTATAGTATATTTCATATTGTGCTTTTTAATTTTTGCAGCAACTCTTTTTTTTCCTTAAGATATGAAGAAGTGAAATGATGCTGTTCACATATATGTAAACCTTGGGCCTCATGATAATTGGGACAAATTTCACTGGTGATCTGGCGAAATCCTCACTCTAACAATGGGCTTCTCTCACTGATACGGCTTCCACCCAGAGCCAGATTATTAAAAAAAAAAGTGTGGGGATACAATCTTTTCCTAATAACTAGGCTAGGAAGATTCCTAGGCTTTGCAGATTTCCTTTTTGCATGCAATGACGTGCACCTTTTCTTCTCTGGCGCAGTGACAGTGTGGGCAACAGGGAGTTGTTAACAGCCCCTTGGCCAAATCCTGCCTGTCAGCTTGGGTGTTTCTGGTTCAGAACGACAGACACAGAGTGTAGCAAGGTTGGACCTAACTGGTCTGACCAGAAACATCCTTTTAGCTTAAGTCACTTCTCCTATGTGCTATTACAGCAATTCCACGAAGTTTGTTGAGCTACCTCACCTGTGGTAAAGGTCCTTGATGAAGAAATATAAACCTAACCAGGACCAACAGCAAGTCTGAAATTTGGCAAGGCTCTTCCCTGCATTTGGAGGATCACTGATTCTGTCCGTGTAAGATGGAACACTGAATCTTTCACGGAAAGTCTTCTGGCAAGATTTTGAGTTAAATTCTATGAATTAAAATTAAACAGGCTAGAAGTCTTACTAAGATTCTAAAAAAAATCCCTTCGTCTCTCAGTTATTCAAACTTCAGACTCTTTAATCCTTTCATATTGCTGCGAGTTTTCCAATGAATCCTTCAGCAGAAATGTCCTATGGTATTTTCCAAAGAAAAAAAAAAGCAATAGCCCAGGCAGTGTTCAAACATGTTTTTGAACCAAAGAAACACCCTTCCATATCTTTCATGCTCAGAGGAAACACAGAGAAGAGTTGGTTGTTTTTCTTTCTTTCTTTTTATTTATTTATTTGTTTGTTTGTTTGTTTTTTCCATTTTGCTATCACATTCAACATGAGTTGAGATTCAGAAAGCCGTACAGTGCTGAAAGAGCAGAATCATATATTTTGGTGTGCAATGTAACAGGATGAGCCAATGTGTCTGCCACACAGCTAGTGAGTTGTTCTTGCATCTTACCACCATTTCTTTATGCTGAATTAGGTATCTAGTAACTAGTAGGTAATTCATCAAAATATAAATAAAATAGCAACACACTGTATTCCATATAATCCCACTGCATTCTTTTGTAACATTGAAAGCACAAATGGAAAAATAAAATAAACTCTTTTGAGAACCACTTCAAGTCAGTTGAGGGAGAAAGCTTCACTTCATGCTTTTAATATTCTTGAAGGGACTGAACAATTTGTGGAAGAGATGTAATCTGTTTTAAAGATGTGAGCTTACTTCTCATTATTTTGGCTAGGTATAGAGGTAACAGAGATGTGTTAACCTTGACTCTAAAAAGCTGTTTCATTTTTAAATGCTCTCCCATATTAAATCTGTTAATTATATGTTAGCTACATTGCAACTCTAGCTTTAAAAATAAATAGCTTGTTTACTTGTTTCTATGTGCAACCCTTCTGAGAAGTAAAACTTGTGTTTTCACAGCTTTTTGCTCCTTGCCATGTAAGTAGTGTGCATGTTTTTCCCCAACATTCATCTCAAGCCCATAATTTGTAAGTTTTTATTGAAATTATTTTTTCTTTTTGGTTCTTAGTGTCTTTTAAGTTTGGGCTTCCTTTTGATCCAGAAAGAGGAAACAGCGTTTTTGGAGCTTCACAGCTGAGATCCCCAGAAGATGAGCTCTCCTGCTCTTCCTGTGCAGCCCAGTTTCCCCCCAGGACCAGGTGCATGGTTTTGGTCACAGGGAGCTTCTGGTGTTCCTCACTCCTATTGATTGCCCTTGACTTCTTCCCAGTCCTCCCATTCTAAAAGAGATGCTTGCATGATGGCGACTCTGCAGGGTGAAGATCATTATGCTACTTTCAGCTGTTTGGGTACTTGGGACATTCCAGTGCAATTTCAGTCTCAGCTACTTTGCCCAAGCACAGTCTTCGGGTTTTCTGGGCTGTTCTGCTCACCTCAGCATGTGCTCTCTCTTTTGCAGCATTTCTCTTTCCCTTCTTGTGAGCAGAGGCTCTGAAGCTTGTCTGGAGGAGATGGATGCTCCTGTAGCCATGCCTTGTGCCAGCTCTGTGCCGCTCTGCCTGTCTACTGGGTGCTAGAAAAAGCCCCCGTGCAGCAGTTTTCTGGCTGCAGAGCCCACGCCCTTCCCCAGCTTGTTTAATGCACTCTCGTTTCTTTTATTTATGTGGTTATTTCACTAAAATGGCCATAAGCTGTTAATAGTTGGATTCATGCAGCCCCTCAGTACACATGATGGCTGTTTCTCAGCTAGACCTGCTTGCATGCGAAGACTCCTCTGCTGACAGCAGCTGGAGCTGCTCCTCCTGCGGCCACAGTGCTCCTCTCCAGTCTTTTTCTGGCACTGGAAAGCCAGGAGGAGCTCAGCTCGCTGTTCATTGTGCATCGAGTAAACGGATGAACATAAACTGATTGATCTCTGATTTCCTACTTTGTGCTGGCCTTAAATGTCGTCTGGTTGTGTTGTGACCTCTGCAGATGTTGGCACGTGCTTGCTTACCTAAATCACTTGCCTTCGTGCCCAGTGCTCTGTGTTCAGAGAGGAGATTCTGGTCTGTGTCAGTGTTAAGCAAGCACTACAGAAAAGCAAGTAGTTGGCTGGAGAGCTTTTGTAGTTCTTGCTCTCCTAATTGTTGCTCCCTGTGCTCAGTCTGTGCTGAGAGCTGAAATCTGGCTGTAGTGTGTCTCTTTTCCCAAGTCATTTAACTGACTTAATTATGTCCTTTGAGTTATTTTTTGCATGAGGCTTTTGAATTCTTGTCACGGAGGAGACCCTATAAATATGTATTGCATGTTCAGCAGTCAGGGATCTGTCCAGAGCGCAGCTGGATCCAGTGTGCTGAGATCTGCCCAGCCCCTCTGCAATCACCTGACAGTGCTAACAGCCTGGAAAACAAGTGGCTGCACGGCAGTTTGTGCAGCTCGGCTTGTGCATGGAGAATGCACATGCTTTTCTGTGAAGACTGCTGCAAATATGGCAAAAGAATTCGGCACTGCTCTGTGACTATTTTTCACCATTAAGAGTTAAAAGTCATTAGCCTAAGGAGCCCTGAGGTCTGAACCATCCTGGGCTTTGGAAGGAAAACACTTGTCTGATCCAGTGTGGAGCTGCACAGAGCAAAGATGAAGAGATGCATGAGGCTTTGTTGTTTGTGGGTTTCTGTTTTTCACTCCCAGAGAGTCATTTAAAGCCTTTTTCCCAGGTTGCTGTCTGTGCTAACTGCTTAGAGACTACTGCTGATTTTGTGAGAGCGTGGCAGAAGGCACAGGTTTCCCTGGAAATGGAAGTAAATAAACACAGGAATTAAAAATTCTGTGAATTACATTCTTGCGGCTGAGAAATGTTAGAAGATGGAGTTATGATGGTTTGCTTTTAATATGAATTGCGTACTTCCAAATATCTCCAAAATGCCTAGCTGAAGCAGTTACTTTCCTGCTTGGTGGCCACATTTTGTAGCTTCCACAGCCAGTTTTAGCTTTATGCTCAATATCATCACATACATTTTTCTTGTAAAAACATTTGAAAACTCTGCTAGGTTGAACTCTGTAATGCTGTGCCTGCTGGGCAGAGGTGGAAATAGAGGTGATGTCTAGTCTGAGCTTTCCTTTTTTTTTGAAGTGTTGCAGAGCTTATTAATGATAATGCAGAAAGTGGAGGTGATGGGACCTGAAGAAAATCATTTAGGTTGTCTTTGGTTAATTAGTGCAGGATTGCTCCCTGTTCTCTAATTCCCAGAGCTCTGACCAGAACAGCTAAAACTGAGAAAGCAGTGGGGATGCATTAACCTTTTATTTTAAAAACAGAAAACAAACAAATGAACAAAAACATCAAAAAACCCCAAGCCTTTATCCCTAGCTGTCAAGTGGGGATAACATTCAGCCTGATGGAAGGGGAAAAGATCTCTCCAGCTGTACAGCCTCTGTTGTATTTGCGCCACCACCTTCTAGCACCCACAGACAGTGGTGGTGCACTGCCAGAGCCCCGCTGGGCAGCTCTTGTGGCCCCCCCCGGCTGCCCCTGGCTGGAGGATGGTGCTTGGTGCTTGGCACAACACGGGATGTGGGAACATGGACCCCTTCCCATTCTCGCTTCACCTCGGACGAGTGCTCACCACAAAGCCTGTAGGCATCACTCAGCTTTATTATTTCCAGCTTTATCTTGTGTGTGTCACCACCTGTAAAACTGGCACAAGGGTAAAACTGGAAGCCCTAGTTAACGGTTGTTGTGTCCTTTGGCGTCAAATGTTACTAATCCGCAGAGAAAAAAGCAGTTGAATTGCCAATCTATGTTTAAAGTTGAAGCATTAATTTCAGCCTCCTTCTTGAAGGAGGCTGAAAACTTTGGTGTTATGAGGGCTTATGTTCTGATGAAACATCCTGAAGGGTTTGTAATACATTGGCGTTAACTGGCAGAGAATATTCAGTGCTGAGCTTCAGGAGGTGGGAACTTTTCTCAATTTCCTTTTATCCTCTGTAAAATGCCCCCTCTCCCTTCCCCCTTTCTTCCCCCCACCCCTTTTTCTCTTTATAAAGCTGGAATTCTTCCAGACTCTGCTCTGGGCTTGCAAGAAAACTTTACTGTGTAAATTTGCTCTTTGTGTTGGGAGTCCTTTGTTTAAACAGCATTGTGAGCTTGCTGGGGAGGGATGGAAAGAGGGGGAGCTGGGAGGAAGAATTTGAAAAGCCCTGACCCCTGATGAATAAAATCCAGCACATTAACACATTCTTCAATAAATTCATGATTGCAGATAAGGTGGGAGTCCCCAGGGCTGGGCTTTTCATTAACCCCCTGCTGGCTAACCCAAACAGACTGCAGTGTTTTGTTAGCGGGCTAGGACAAGCAGACCCCTTTTGTGGCGGAGGGGCTGAGCATGCATGGGGAGATCTCCTATAGGAAACCGGGTTACAAAATGGGACTCTATTTCAGAACAAACTCCTTTTGGTTAGTTTGATGAGATTACAGAAGGGAAAAGGCTTTAACAAGGGGCTTATTGAAGCTAAGTAACTGTTCTGAATACAGTGAGGACCAGGGCAGAAAACATATGATTCCCAAGTAAATAGGAGCCTCTACAGTATGGCCAAAACAGCAAGGCTGGACATGCTCAGAGCGGTTATTGTGTAGCTTGTGGGATCTGAGTGCACCCCAAGAGTGACCGCCAGCTGTGGATGCTCGCCCAGCTGTGTTCTCCAGCACACCCACATTTGAGCGGGGTCGGGCACCTGCATGGTGTGCACAGTGCGCATCGCACCTCGTGATGTTTCAGACTTTGAAACCATACTTGTCCTTCTTGTTTCTGATGGGAAAGTTTAGCTAAGGAACTGTTTGTCTTTTATGGAGACTTGTCCCCCCAAAAGTCTCCCTCTCATATGAGGTAGGTCTTCTGGGTTGTTTATTGGAATATTTACATTTCAAAAGGGTCTGAATTCTGTGGCTTTGCTCCCAAATCTTGTTGTGCCAAGCAACTCAGATTATCACTCAGCCCAAAGAAATGTATTTTGGGATGAAAAACAGAAAAATCACAAGCTTATCTTAGTTTCTTCCTGCCTGCTAGCAATAACTCTGTGCAGGTTGTGCCCATGTCAAGTGACTCCTGTCCCTCAGGAACAACATCAGGTATTCTGTATGTGATGCTGCACGTGGAACCAGTTGTGCCATGCTGTGCATCCCTCCTGCTGAGGACGGCAGCCTGCAGGTCTTGCCTGCTGCTAGAAGCAGCACTTCTGCACCAGGGCTCTGCAGTCAACACCAGTACTGCCATATTCTGCCTTCTGACTTTGCAAACATAACTTTGTTCTAATTTGATGGGTTCTTTGTTCTGTTTGGTGGGTAACTTTATTTATGTAAAATATATAATTTCAAGTTATTTCTCATTGCTGCTAGCAAAAGGATTTTCTTATCTTCCACAGAAGACAGTTCCTCTCTCTCAGAGGAACTGATAATGTTCCAGACCTGATTGTGCTCCTGGGCCCATTGGCATTGCATCTCCTCTCGTCAATGTAAGGAAGCACCACACACTTACATGGTTTATAGGGAGAAGAGCAAAGAATGAGCTCTGCGTTCCTGTAAACTCTCTGCCTGGGTCATGGGCGTGCAGGCCCCCGTGTACAGAGTCTTTTCCTGCAACTCCAGGGAAGCCAGTCTCTTCCTGGGGATGCCCAGCAGAGTGGCAAGGCTGTTTGGGACTGTGAGCACTTAGGGTCAGGGAGATCTTGGCTCTCCCTGTGCCACGGCTGGCCTGGGAGACACTGGGTTTGCATTGCAGCAGTGCCTGCACCCCGTATATTAGCTGGGTGAAAACTCAGGCTTTGTGTTGTGCTTCTTATCTGCTCTGCTGGCATTATGGGGGAAACAGCTGGTGATTTTCACCTGAGATCCCTTATAAGCTAATAGATGTCTGCTGTGGCCTTCTCTGCCAACAGCACTGTGAGGAAATGTAGTGTGGGCTGCTTTTCAGTCTGTTTTAAACTATTTAAATTTCCAGGTTAGTAAAGATAGAGAGACACGTGTTATATTTTTAATTAAGTCGAATGATTTCAATTTATGAACCCTGAAGGTATCCATGATGTAGTGAGACTAAATTGCTATTTTCCCTAATTAGCATCTGATGCCCTTAGTGCTGGGATCTGCCGGTGTCTAGTACAGTGCTCTGCACAGGTTTTGGCCTGGAATGACCCCAGTGGCTTGCACCCTGTGTGAACAACCTCCTAAATGTGTTTGCCTTGTAAACTTGATACACCTTATCAGTGCTCGTGCTCACAAGACTTAGTAAAGGCAGTCTATTGTGTTGAGAGGTTACTGCTGCTTCAGTGCAATTTAATATTTTACCATTGCTCTATCTTATTGACAAGATGCACCTGGAAGAGGAAAAACACGGTTGTTTCCTTCAGGTAGGTAGAAATGATCAGCTCATGCTCTGGCCATAGGTGCCTATGAATTGCTGCTTGTTTGCCTTGTGCCAGACTGATGGGCGTTTCTTTCCAAATTATCCTCCAAAGCCAGCGTTGCTGACCTAGCAAGGGAATTGGGTTTAACATTTTGCACACTGGGCTGTGAAGGGCTGTCATGTTGGACTGGGAGGAGCAGACACAGTTCCTTCCCATGGAAAATGCATCTGTTCCCTGCATTCCCTCGTTCCTGGGTCTCTGTGCTGGAGCTGAGGCACAGCGGGTGTTTCCTGCTGTGCACCCTGCTCGGGTGAGCAGCACTGTGCCATGCTGGGCATCTGTAGGAGGGGACGCTCAAGTGTGTCCCCCCCCCCCCCCGCCCTTTTCCACTTATTATTGCAGACTTTGCCTTGTAAGCAAAGCTGATTTGTACATGTTGGGGCTCATGCTCTTTATCCCTCCGGCTGTGTTCATGCGTTCATGCTCCGCAGAAGGCTCAGCCGCTTGGAAAAGCCCCGAGGGCAGCCGGTGCCGAGTGACGGGGCCCAGGTGCTGGGGCTGGGCTCAGCAGTGGGGGGCTGCGGAGAGGCTCTTTTCAGGGTGGAGGTCGGGGGATTAATCTGAAAGCCAGGTTCTTTTCTCCCTGGAATAATTCAAGTTCAGCTCCTTTCAGGCCTGGTAGCTCCCCAGCAGGCCTGGAGTGACGGCTGTGAGGCAGTGGGAGCTGCTTGTCCCGGCAGGATTTCCACTTGGGTCTGGCTGCCCGCGCAGGCTGCCCGTGTGGGCTGGGGCTCGGGTGCTCTCTCTCCTGCGTGGCCACAGCCTGCTGCTGCTGGCCCAGATGCTGGCCCCGCCGGTTGTGTCCACATGCAGCTCTGCCACCCGCACGGCCGTGGTGGCCCCAGGCAGGGCGCCCTACGCCTGGGAGCTCAGAAGTACCCCGTGGCCAGGGGACAGCACAGGTGGTGACTGACCTGACGATTAAGGCATTTTATCTTAATCTGAGCTGTTAAGAAGTATCCCTTTTTCCATGATGTACAATGCAAAGATCAGGCCTGGAGAGCCACACGGGTCTCGCACAGCTCACAGGGAGCACACCTGGTGGGATCCTGGCAGGGCTGTTGCAGCCTGCGATGGGGCCGGCTTGCTCTTTCAGCTCTTTAAAGGCTGTTTGTGTTTGATGGGCTGATGCATATCAAATGCAACCCAGCTTCCCACTGTCTGCTGTGTTAGCCCCTCGGTATTGCCCTCTGAAAGACAAAGCACCCCCTCCCCAAATTTTTGATTTCACACTGATGCCCAAGCATTCTTTGGCAATTTGACCCCATTGTATTAAAGTAGTTAAATTCCTTAAGCATATCCTTCTGCAAATATAGTGGTAATATTTTTTACATAAATATCAGCATGGCAACAGCGCTGGATACCTGGCTATGTCAGGAGATCTGTACCAGCAATGGTCCCATGGGACTTTGAGACAGCAGGAAAGCTCCTTTAGGTTGCAGATGTGCCCACGATACAAACACACAGGACTGAGGAAGCTGCGGCGTGTACCAAGGTGCTCTGACATCCTTTGCTGCCTGCAGCACTGCTGCAGCTTGCACAGCCATGTGTCCTAGTAAGCAGTCCTTGTGCCTTGTGTGTGCAAACAAACAACACTGGTATAGCCCAAAGAGTTGGGTGCGGCCCAGCCACTGTGGCAAAGCGGGGGTGAATGCTGGAATGTTCAAACAGGAGTCTTTCTTGCAAATTCCCTTTACCTTTAAGTTGGATCTAACTGAAAGCACTCTGGACACCCTATTTCAGTGCACTATGGGACTTGACTGTCGGACCTGGGCTGGAAGCCCTTTCTGACCCAGGAATTGCCCACTGGGTCCAGGGGCAGCCTGGAAAGGCCCCAGGAAGGGAAGCAGCTTTGGTAAATGCAATAATTTAATTGTTTTTGGCTAAGTGGGAGAGCTGGAGCAGAGATCTGTAACAGTTCTGCATCTGATCTGCTAGCCCTTGCTTCAGAAATTACCCTGTGTGATGTAGTCACTTGTGAGTTAAGATTTAGTTTCAAATGTCTTAAGTTATTATTGATGCTTGAAAAGGTTACATCTGCAACTCATTTTCTATGTCATTGACGTTCTTTTCTGACAAATAATTTCAGAAATATGCAGCAAAATGTTTTGGCCCACAAATGCTGCAGCTCACCAAGTGTGCAGACCACATCTTTACACATTTTGTAAGAAAAAGCTTAACTCCTCATGTGCTCTTGCAGCTCTGCCTTCCTCAGCAAGGCATGCGGGTGACACAAACCACATTTTGCTGACCTGGCAGTGGCCACATGGGTGGTGTGAGGCATGGAGGAGCAGAGGGCGCAGGGCCCAGACCCTGCTGTCGGGTCTGGTGTGCAGGGCTGGCCACGTCCCTCTCTCCAGTGGTCACTGCATGATGAAAACCCAAGGGAAGAAAACAGGTAGGTGATGTTCTAGTGACAGCCGCATCTTTTGTTCTATAGCAACTTGTCTTGGGAAGGGAATACTCTTCGGTGCCCGTTCTTGGTAGGTTTGTTAATGCCCAGGCTTTAAAGTGCAGGTGTTACATGGTGTCAAGACCTAGAGTTTTGGACAACAAACCCTGCTGTCTCATTGCAGATCCCAAAGGAGATGTAGGGTGAAGGTCCAGCCTGCTACTGAGGGATAGCCAGCTACAGCTTGCTGGCTGAGGAGGGGGCACACCCCAGAGCCCACCCAAGTTCTGCACACTGTCCCGACATGCTGCTCGTGGCTGTGGCCGAGCCCCTTCAATACACGGATCACTGGCATGCTCCTGCAGCTGTACAACTGCAGAGGGAGGTGCTTTCACTGGGCTTCCCAGCTGCTGTCACAATGTGGTAATGATTTCAGGGAGACACAATCCAGATTGTTTGAATGAGAAAGCAGTAAGTGACCTTGGCTTTCTGGTTAATGCCCAGGTGTACGAAGGGGAAATAATAGAGAGTTGTCTCATAGGAATCATCATCAAAGCCAAGTATCATTCAAGCAATTTACTTTGGAAGGTGGAACTTGTCTTTTTATTTACCAAGCACTGCTGATGTCCAAGATAACATTTATATCAGATGGGAGCTTTTAAAGTGCTGCTCAGACAGGGCTGCTGACCTTCTTCTGGTCTTATTAAATGTTATGCATTTGACACACTCTTTTCTGTTATCTAAATTACCAGCCTGGCTGAGAAAGGTGGCTGCAGTAGTGAGCTGGGTGAGGTTAGATGTCATCTGAGTGTCTCTGCTTGATGTGCCTTTGCAGGCAGAGCTCAGCGGGAACTTAGCTATTGGGATGAAAGCCGTAGCTTAACCTACGGGCAGTTTGAAATAACTTCATTGTAGAGCGGTATCCAGAGTGAAGATGGGACTCCACAGGAACGCTTCCCTTTCCCCAGCTTGCCTTTGTTGTCGCTACTTTGGTGAATATTAAGAGGGGTTGCTGACCCTTGCAAGCCCACGACCTCTGTATCTGAAAGGCTGGTGGAGGAGAGCCTTCTTCTCAACCTTGCAGAGCCAGTCTTTCACCAGTACTCTCCTTTCTTTGCCAGCATGACACTATGGAAATGCAAGCTATGGAAATGCACCTTCAGAGCTGCCACCCTTGGAGCAGATTTGGTGCTCTCCCACCATGTGTGGCCAGCTGCTCCACCTCGCATGCCTCAGGCAGGGTCATGCCTTCTCTGGGAAGGGAATCAGCAGGCAGTCTGGCTCACATCCTGCAAGTAAGACCTGGTGGATCATGTGGCTGATAACAGTGCAGAGGGAACTTATCTGGGAAGAATGTGGGAGGCGCACAGCTAAAGGCTGCATGTCGATCTAAGAAAATTGCATACGAAAGGCTGCAGTGACTCACCTAAATGCCTTGCCTGTGCAGCGTTACTGTATGCCATTACTCTCTGCATGCACAGGCTACCTGTCCATCACTTGCCATCCTAATGCCTGGTTCTTCCATCATAAGGGTAATACCTAGAATATCATTTGTTAATTTTGGAGAAGGCAAAGTGGGGGACCGGATTTTAATTTTACAATGTCTTCCTGTTTCAGGAGCTGTGATACCCTATGTGTAGGTCTGGCACTACAGGTTCTTGCTGATTTTGGGCAAGCTGCAGTGAGGGATCCAATACAGCACACGGTCTGAGTCTCACAAGGCACAGCACCTCTCCTGTAGATGTAGGAATTTGTTCCTTCCAGGAGCTGGACATATAGGATGGAATCTGATGAATTCAGTGGCAAGATCTTGGTTCATTGTATGAGGAGGAAAGGGTTGTGTAACTAGACCCTGCAAAATCCACTAGTGCCATGGTAGTTATCATAATGGGCCGTGACTATATTGCGAGAGCCAGCACAAACAAAGCTGGTTCTTTTTCCTTTGCACTGTTTGGTAGCTGGGCCCACCACAACTTATTTCTGCAGGTTTGTTGAGTTCTCTGCAGAAGACAGTCTTAGGAGCACTGATGCTGTCTCAGGGGAACCCTAGCCAAGCCCTCTGGGAGGGCAGGATGCCAGGCCCTGAGGTCCAGGCTCATGCCATGCCCTGGGCTGGCTCACGTGTGTGCTGTGTCCCACCACAGATGCAATAGTCCTTGTGCTGGGGTCAGCTGCAGCTAGAGCTGCCCACACCAGCCCTCCGGGGTTGCTGTGCAAACCATCCTGTGTCTCATTTATGCTTGTTAAAGCACAAGCGGGCTCCTAGATGGCTCTGGTGAGCAGTAACTTCACTAGTGACTGACCTCTTGCTAAATAATGCGACTGGCCCATTGTGTGGAGAAGCCACCCTGACGTAGAAGATGGCCCTCCTGTGCCATAGAAGATGCTCTCTTGTGTCACCCGTGCTCTGCAGATGGTGCCAGTGGTGGCTCATGTGGCTGAGGCACTGCTGCCTGTGTCCTGTGTGCCAGCAGCCCATAGCCAGTAGCCTCGTCCTCTGAGTAAACGGGAGGGAGAAGGGTTTTTGTGATCCTAAGCCCCTGCCCTGTGTCCCAGCAGCAGCCCAGCCCAGTGTGGACGGGCCCGAGGGATGCTTGTGCTGCATCTGGCCTCCTTGCAGCAGGTTCCTCCCCAGGCGGCTGCACTTTGTCCTCTGGTAGGTGTGCCCCCGGGGCCCAGGAATATCTGAGTAGACAAAAACGGATGAGCTATTTCTATGGGGATTACAGCATCCTGTGGTCTAATTATTTCTGGCACCTTGCCCGTCTGAGTGCCTCTTCAGTGAAAAGAAATAACAGCTTGACTGGGATATGCTCTAAAAGACAAACTAACACAATTTTGTTACCTTCCTACTGAGGTGTCAAACAGCAGTTTTAAACACTTGCAGTGGAAGGGGTTGGGACTGCTATGAAAACAGCATTTTGCTCTATTACCAGGACAGTTCTGCAGCATGCAAGCATTGTACACAGGCTTGTTTGCTAGCTGCCCAAAGGTGGCAAATGCTGCGTCTCGCTCCTGGCACACGGGAAGGGCTGCACATGCTGAGCTGGCACATCCCTGCAGCCAAGGCAGTGGTAGAGCTGTGTGCCCCATCACTGTGACCGGTGGCTGCTGCTCGGGGACCCAGTGTGAGCCGTGGTGTGAGCTGACCGGGCTTCAGGTAGCTGTGTGCGGGAGAGGCTGGATCAGCCCACGGGCTGCTGAGCAGTGCCTGCTCTCCAGAAAAGCGGCAGCTGCTGTCTACAGCTTTGTGCCGGGCAGCACTTGAGATGCTTGCAAATCAGTGAGCTGTTCATCCTTGATAAAAGGCATTGCTGATCTCACTGCGTAAACACCCTGGGCCTTGAAAGGGCAGGAGAAGATTGGTCTGGTGCTGTGGCTAAGGAGGCCTTCTCTGCCTTTTACTGGTGTATCCATAACCTGGTGATTTCCAAGATCCTCAGCTGAAAGTGCTGGGAAAAGGGAGCAGATGAACAGACAGCACTTCCTCGCAGGAGGGTGTGACCTTTCCAATTTGCAGGCAAATGTGTTGGAGGAGGGGAATTAACTGAAGTGACTTGATAGATTTCTTGCTTGTATGTAATATGAACTGCATCCTCGGAGTAAGAGGATTCGTGATCTCTTGGTGGGCTGTGCTTGGAATCACAGTTCATTTCCCCTTGTTGTCGAAAGTCTAAATGAGCTTTCTGGCTGTAATGAGATTGATGTGCACAAGGCTTTGATAGAACTAGTCACAAAGAATGCCTTCTCCTACCGGAGCAAATGACATGAAAACGAGCGTTAGGTTTTAGGGCTGACCACAGCTCCTGGCAGGTGCCGGTGAGAGCCAGGCACTCACTGATCCTCACCCTGGTGTCGCGCAGAGCTGCAAAAGGCCCAAAACAGAGCAAAGGCAGCGCTGACCTTGCCTGTGCAGCCATCTGCCCACCCTGTGGGTGCTGCTGAGCACTAAAAGGGGCGCAGAGGGGCAACAGGGGGATTTGCACTGTTTAAGAGGAAACTTTTGTCCCTGCTTTTGAATTAAACTTTTAAACTTTTCTGACCTGATTAGAGAGTTTTTGTGGTATTCCCAGACTATCTGCCTGCAATGTGTGCTTAAAAGTAATGTTTTCTGTGATATTTTTCTCAATAAGGTAATAGAAAATGCTGCTTTTACCTCAAGTTAGCTCAGCTCTTGTGGGAAGATCATTAATTCCAACCTATAACCACAGCTAAAAAATATATTGCTCCTTAGCCCTCCGCTTCATTGCCCAAATAAAAAATGGCAACATGCAGACTTTCTTACAGAGGCTTATGGCAGGGGGTTACTGTGCTGAAGTGAGACAAGAGACCTGCATGTTCAGCTGGGTTCCAGCAGCGGGCAGAGGCTGTGGGAACGTAGCTTGTGGTTTAACGGAACTGACATGTAGTTACTGCGCTTTTCTAATTGGTCCTTTTATTTGAAATTATTTCCTTGGCTGACCCTGGCTGTTTCCTCGCCTTCCCTTCCTTGGCTCTGTTCCTCTGGGTGTGTGGAGGGACAACCCCAGCACCTCATGCGCTGAGCACAGGGCCCAGGCAGCCCTCCGTGCTACCAGCAGGAAAAGTCTCCTTTGTGTGTGTTTGGTTTTCGGTTCTGGTCATTTCTTTGTAATTTGCATTGTAGGGGCAAGATCAATAGAGTCTCTTTTTAAGTTGGTGATAAAAAACATAATTAACAGTGTTAGGGATTTAGTTAATAGCATTGGTTAAGGATCCTAAATAACCTAATTTGTGGTGCGTCTTTTAACTGCAGTTTTGGCTTGATCAGATGAAGGCAGCTAATGGGACAGTTGTCATTTCTTTATGGATGGGAGTACGGATTAACTTGGAAAAAGCAAATGCGTGTAAAGAGTATGTGTGATGCTGCTTGTACAGAACGTATGGAGACATGAGTCACCTTCAGAGCCTTCAGGCAATGAGTTTAAAACCTGCATGGAAGTACACAGAAACCTTTTTATTTATGTTGTGCAAGCTGTGAAGGATGTTTTCGGTTGATGATGGTCCTTGGTAGCAAGTAATGTTTGCAGGAGGTTTCTCCACTGCCAGAGGCCTGGGGGTGCTTGCAGCCAGCCAGGCTCCCGGTGGGGTGAGGAAGGTCCGAGTTGACAGAGGGAGCACGGAGCAGTGCGGAAGTGCCAGGGGGTCATGTCCCTCACCCCAGCCCTGGTGGCTTGCTTCAACAGCCTTGCGTGAGCTGTGAGCTGCCAGGGCTGGTGGAAGGGCCTTCATGTGGCAGTCTGCTTGTGGATCATGCATGCAGCACACAATTGTTGAAAATTAGCCTCCTAGCATTGCTGGATTTAAAAAAATATTTGTGGTTTAGTTTAATGATTATACAGTAAGTCACTTGAGCTGAATTTTAACATATGTAAAGGCAGAGCAAGGGAAGACCCTGCGAATATTTCTGGACTCCTGAAGTATCTCCAGACTGGGACTGTTTCTGAGTTCTCAGTTTCTGCCCATGGAGCCAGTGCCGTGGAGGGGTCTCCTCTGCTCCTCACTGCCCCTGCAGTGCCTGGCTTGGGGCTGCCCGGGGAGGAGCATCAAACCAGGGCTGATGGGGAATTGGTCTGTGTCCGCCCTTCTGAGTACACCAAGGAGCCCCAAAGGTCCCATCTTTGCATGCACTGCGCTGTTGTGGATGAGAGCAAAGAAAGCCAGAGAGGGCTGCTCCTCTTGCTGGATTGCAGTGGTACCTCTTGCTCTGCCTCTGCAGATCTGGAGGTGCAGAAGCAATCTGCTGCCCTTACCATGACCTCGCCTGTGGGACTCCTCCAGCAAGTGTCTCCCACTGTGGCTGGAACCTGGAGTAAAGGAGAAACTAGGCCGTACCAGAAGGCGCTGGGCAGGGCATGCGCAACCACTGGGGCTGCGGGTTTCAGGACAGGCAGTCGCGCCATGGGGCAGGACTGGCGATCCCCCAGCCATGGTGCTGCTACCATGCTGTGGGCCTGAGCTGGCCCAGGAGTGGGTGGGAAGGGCAGGGGCAGCCTGTGCCGATGCTGGCTGCCTGCTGGTGTCTCTGGTCTGGGCTTTGTGCTGGCGCGGGTGACACGCGTTCCCCGGAGACGTGGCGCAGCAGCAGGCTCTCTGGTCCCCTCCCAGCCCTGGCTCCCATTCAGGCAAATGGTCTCTCACATGGAGAATACAAATGTGTGATTCCTGCCCTGGGACTGTTGGCAGCTGCTCCCACAGCGGGCAGGCATTGTCCCTCCCTGGCCAGGCTCCCTGTCTGAGTGCAGGGTGCGGCGAGCGGCTGCCTGCCTGGGCTCATGGCTGGGGGACGCTGCCCTGAGAAGGGCAGCACCTGCGGTGGGAATAAAGTGTTGCCCAACAGCTGGCCCAGCTGGCGGCAGCTGTGGTGCTCCTGCAAGGTCGGTGCCTTCAGAAGCCGCATGGGGTGCTGAGGGGGAGCAGGGCCTGCTCCCTCCCGCCATGGGCTTAGGGAGCTGCTGGGAGCCGGGCAGCAGCCCCTCGTGTGCGTCCTCCCCGTCCTGCTCCAGAGACAACTCGGCCATGCAGGCCCGGTGGCCATCGTGCCCTGCAGTTTTATTGGTGCTGCAGCTCACTTCTAGTCCCTCCAAGGAGGGCCGGCAGCACAGCTGTGGAGCTCTGCCCATCTCTCACCCATTCTTTGGAAGCACGGTGGGGGGACAGCCCTGGTTGCTTCCATGCAGCTGCCTGCTGAGTCTGGATGTGACATTTGGCTGGTGCTGCAAGGCCACCAGGACTGTGGAGCTCTTTCTCTGCAGCTCATTCTCCTGGGGCACAAATTCCATCTCTTAAAACACTTAATAAACTGTATAACAATGGCTTAAAAGAAGTCAATGAACACAGTGACATCCTGGGGAGGTGGTGGAGTGCTGAAGTAGAAGAACCTGTGAGAAGTGCAAAAAGAGGAGCTGCTTGCAGAAAAGGATGCTGTCTTCGTGCTCTCTGGGTGAGTGCCACCGTCTTCCTGTTATCTCTGCTCATTTCTAATTGATTACATTTAGCAGAGTTCTTGGTGCCAGCAGTTCATAATCCTGTAGTAGATTGGTAAGCAGAACCTGAGCTTTTGATTTATTTGCATGCTGCAGAGCAAAGGGAGGGAATGTACTTGTGCGCTTTCTGATTGAAGCGGGATAGGGACTTTAGGGAATAAATAATGTGATGACACCAGGACTCATACACTTGTTCAGCTGCATTGATTTCATTCAAAGGGTCTCACAGTTCTATTGATCTGGGTCTTTCTGCTACCTGCAGAGCCTTGGGAGCAAGAGGGCCAGTCCCAAACACGTGAGCGCCTGTATGATATTTTACCAAAGCCTCTTGCTGCTTTGCAAACAGCTGCTCAACAGCTCAGGGGTATTTGCTCAGGTGCCGGTGTAGGGGAAGAGTCTCCCCAAAGGGTTATGTAGTTAATCGTTGCTAGCTGCCCGTTATGGATGGGAGAACAAGAACCTCTGTATCTGCTTATATATTTAATTACTCCATTGTAAACAAGCCAATGCACAGGCTAACCTAACAATTAATAACCAAAAAAAAAAAAACCCACCCACATCCCCGGAACAGTTGTTTCCACTAGCTCTTCTCATGACAGAGCTCCTTGCTCCTGTAATAAGGGAGGACACATCTTCAGGGTCGCTGATCCTCCCTGGCTGTGCCAGGCCTGTGTGCTCCCCATCCCCCTGACCCTCCTGGATAACCTCCTCATTCGTAACTGCCGGCCCCACTCTTGTCTTTCACGGGCTAAACTTGTTCAAATGAATCACATTTGGCATATCTCCCTGTGGTGCCTCTCCAGATAAAAGTGGTCCCAGCTCACATGCTCTATTTTTGTTTTGTTTCTGTATGTGACAATTTTCTCTATACAAAACCCTCTTTTGTCATTTTGTAGAAGAGATTATGGGGCAACAAGAGCCCGCCTTTTTTTATATCCGTCTTGCACTTTTGCAGGGCTCCACAAATGGCATTGTTCATGGCCAAGGAACAATGACATTTTTCTTTTCCCATATCTGATGTGATTAAAGGAGATGCGGAGCAGAAGTTACACTGAAGATTATTATGAACAGTGGGGACTTTGCTACTGGACATGAAACACAAGGGAAGATTTTGGCCCCGGACTTGCTTCCTGTAAAGTAAATCTCCTTTTTTCTAATCTGCAAAAAAATCTGAAATTATTCCCTTGATAAAGACTGTAAGTGGACAAAGTGCATCCTTCATGTGCCCTCCTGGCCAAAAGTGCCTTTATGTTGGACCCAGCTTGAGAGCAGCCACCCTCACTCCCTGGGGTGCTGCATGGCTGGGGATGGGTAGAGTACATTTAGATCGAAAAGCTCGTGCTTTTGAAAAAAAAAGAAAAAGAAAAAAACGCGCAAGCAAGCTGTTAGCCAAGGGTCTATGGCCCTTTTAGAAAGACGAGAAAGGAACTTGCATTTAAAAATTTTTAGCTGAAAGGGACCTGAGACATCTGTGAAAGAGCAAAAGGTGTAAAAGCTGTTTCTTAGCGGCTGGGCTCAGTCCTGGTTTCCTTGAAGTCCTTCCCGGCAAGGAGGGTCCTGCTGGGGGGAAGGGGGGAGGTTGAATAGTCGCGGAAAGTGCTTTTTTTTTTTTTACTTGCTTCCTGAGAAAATAAGCCTCGCTGAGCATGCCGTCTGTTCTTCACCTGATAACTTGGGAGCCATGTTGCCAGGTTGCAACTCAACCTGTTGAGGAAGAGGGTCTGGAAGACGGGGAGATGATAAGATTTGTGCAGCACATTCAGGGGCTCACTGTGTGCCTGCCCTCTGCCTGCGCTGGGTGGGACAAGTGAGCCCTGGGTCTGTGGCGAAATGGGGGGCACAGGGGTGCTGGGGGCAGGGTGCCGGGGAGGCGTGGTGCAAGCTGTAGGAAAGTTACCAGCAGCTGGTTTGGCCATTCCTGAAACTACTTGTAAGAATGGAAACACCCCAGCTAGGGGGCCATCAGCATCTCTAGGGTCAGTCCTGCACCCATGCATCTCCCTTTGTCACAGGGCTGGTGCTGTGCAGCTGGGCTCAGTGGAGCTGGTCTCTGGACGTTGGCTTAGCACAGCCTGGGACACGGCGTGCGGGGCGGTGCTGGCGTCCAGTGGGACTGCAGGAGGGAGGCGCGCAGCTGGAGGGGATGCTCTGCCGGCTCCATGTCCAGCACGTGTCTCTGGGGAGAAGGTGGCAGGTAAATGGGATTGAGCATAGTGCTGTGCTGTTTCTGCTGTGCAGGGCACAGCTGGGAGTGTGTGGGCATGGGGGTAATGTCTGGGCACTCGTGAGCCAGCAAGGGGAGGGATGTGGTCGTGCACAGACTCTTCAGTGGGGTAAGTCTCTGCCAAGGGACAGAAAGTCTTCTGGGGCTGTCTTCTCTGCGTGCCTCGCATCTAGGAGCCCTCACCCTCCGTCTTGGAAGGAGTGCTGCCTTGGTTGTCTACCAGGATGAGGGACTGCCTGGGTGCTAGCATGAGTTCTGGACAGGAAGGATTAATTTCCCTGCCTCCCTTGGATTTGGCCATAGCCTCCCTTGTCTGTTTTGCGGATGGGCAGCCTTCACATCTTTTCCCTCTGTTTTCCTGCAGTTTGCATTGTCATGTATTTTGTTATTGATATGTAAAACAGCTTCTTTGTAGACTCCCAGACACTTCAGGCATGCTGAAAGGATGACAGTATCAGGCCGTGGCTGGGTAGGGCCCTGCAAGCAGATGCAGATGCTTTCAGCACACATGGTGGGAGCAGGTGTTCTGTAGGCTGTGGTCACAGCCAGGGACCACCCTCTGGGCTACCCCAGGCGCTGAACACAGGCACGATGAGTTAAGAGGGAACCAGGAGACAGCAAGAAACCGGTGGGCTGAAGAGTGCTTGTGTGATTGGGCTCTTCCTGGATCCTGGGCCAACTGAAACCCAGATGTGCACAAGCAACAAGTCTTGCTGCTTATAGCAGCAGATGAAGCAGTTTGGTCTGACAACTCCACGTGGCCAAGTCCTCACAAGGGACGGTGAGACCTTGTGGAAGCTGGACTGGCAAAGCTTTAGGTAACCGCATGCCCCACGTGGGCTCTTGGCAGCAGATCCCTAGGAGAGGAGTCATGAGCGTAGCTGGCAGAGGGATGGGAGCTTGCCAGCACTGGAGGATGCTTTCCATTCAGGTTGATTTTGTAAGCCTTGCCCTTCCTTAGAAGGCGTTGCTGGCTTATGTTTTGGTGTATGTCTCTTGTGTTCTGCTAGATTTTATTCTGTCTCCATTGAGAGAATCTTAAGCTGCTCTCTATAACTTGGACTAAAATGCACACAAGTGCGAAATACCTAGCCAGGAACTTATATTACCATCTGTCCCATGGACAGGAACTTATATTACCATCTGGGTGCTGGTACCAAAGGTGAGCAAGCACTGAGTTGTCATGAGCAGCAAGGCAGGGCACATGTGTACATGCATGGGACGGGGTGCCCAGGAGCATTTGGGTCTGCAGGCTGCTGAGATCTGCAAGATCTTAAACTTTAATTTCAGTTTTCAAAGTTTTGGAAGAAGGGCATCTAAGGTCTTTTTTCAGTGACTGGCACCCTCGCGAGGAATTAGTCATCCTGGCGCTGACAGGGAGAAGGACATGCTTTGTATTGCAGTTGTATTCTGCAGTGAGCATACTGTTTGCTATTTGCTTTCCCTCCTTACAACTTCTCTGTGGACTCATGCACCAAAACTGATATTTACCAATGCATATTTGATCTACTGCGTGATGCTGGAATGCATAGCTGAAATACTGAGTGGTCTCCATCCCAAGGCCTAGCTGAGCCTCACAGCAGGCCCTGCTTTACGGCACGATCAGCACTGTTTCTGCAGACCTTACTGAGGAAGGCTTAGGGGCTGTCAGATCCTATTCCCAAACACTTTCAGGTGCAACCATCCATCGTGAGGCTGTAACAGGTCTGAGAAAGATGGGCTGGAGAGAGCACAGAAGGGGGCACTCAGCAGTGACCTGCTTGACCCACAGTCATGGCCAACCGTGGCATGCTCTGTGGGGTCTGGGAGCTGTTTGCTGGGCTCCCAGCATGAGTCTGGGAGCTCGGGTCAGCTGGGTTCGTTCTTGTTTTTCAGTGCAGCTCCCTGAAAGTTGCTCTTGCTTGGTATTTATCTTTGGGTTTGTGGCAGCAACTCCACAAACTGTATATGTATAAACCAGAGAAGAAGGTTCATAAATAATCAAGTTTCTGGTGACAGCTGACTGATACTGTGTTTGGTGCTCTACAGCCAGAACAGATGGGTTTTCTGTCCTGAGGTCCATAGGCTCTTTCTAGGTAAAGAGGGACATGCTGGGCTGTGTTGGGCTGCAGCATGCAAGCTATGGCAGCAAAGGTTACTGCCATGAAGACAGGACACCCTCCTGGTGTTTCCTCTGCAGCTTTCTCAAATGCATAATAGACTGTATTGCTTGTGGCAGTGGGGAAGTGTGTTCACACAATTCCCTGGAAGGAGAAAAAAAAAAAACTATTATAAAAAATAACCAGAAGATTTTGGCAAGCCCCTACTGCAACACATTTGGCCCTGTGCTAGCACAGGAGGGGTTAATCCCAGCTTGAAAAGCAGAGAGCTGATGTCTGCCAAGCAGCACAGTGCACAGTGTGTTAATAAAACTGGAAGTTGTACAAGAAGGGAGAAAAGCTTTTCTATCCACAAGGTGAGGTAGGAATACAATGAATCAAAGACATAGGTATTTCATAAAGCATGTGGCAGGAGGCAGCCCTTGGATTACTAGAAATAATGTGATATATTAGCCCTTGATTTGGCAGAGTCTGCCTTATACTAAAGAGGAGGAGAGTGTAAATTGTGATGATTTGTGTAGAGTTTCTGACATTATCTTGGCAAAAAAGGGCCATCTCTACAGATAAATGCACATGATCGAAATCGTGCATGTGAATTTTTATGTGCACTCTTATTCCATGATTAGAGGGGTCTTGGATGGACACTAGGAGATCTATAGTAAATGAGCCTCTCTAACAAATACCACTTGCAGTCTCAGGGGGAAGGTCCCTGTATGATTTTACTCTCAGTTCATGTTATCAGACTATGTGTGTCTAATCCTTAAGGAAATTATTTTGCCAATACCAAGACCCTCAGGGTTTTAATGAAGTGTCCCAGGCTCAGGGACGTGCCTGTGGGTGGAAGAGGAGCTCTCCTGCCCACTTTGGGGGCACAGGAGCTCCTGCCACAGCATGCCTCAGCAGATGCGTGCTCCGCCCTAGAAGCACAAAGGTTTGAATATCCCACGTCCTCCGGGGGAGACCAGAGGGCAGGGGACAAGCGTGCCATGTCGGGAGCTGCTGGCAGCTTCCTGCTCGCTGCGGGAGAGGCAGGGTGAAATACCAAACCTTCGGGTAGCGTCCACGCCAGTGTTGTGCTTTCTCTGTGGTAATTGGCTCAGTTTCTTCCCTTCACAAAGCTGCCCACTGTAAATTTGCCTGTAAATGAGAGAGAAAACAGATCCTCTATCTCTATCATTCTGACTTAGAGCTTCAGCTGTCCGAGTGAAAACAATTGAGAACATTTGTGCTCCCTTTTTTCACTAACAGACTTTTTTTCTACAGTTGTTGCTTAACACTCTCTATATACAAATGCACATTACTGTTTTCACCTGTGCATTAGAAATCCTGACAGGCTGCCTATCCAGGAAACTGGACATACTGTTAAAGTCATCACTTCAAAATCAGCTTGCTTTATATTTAGGCTTTCAAGTCAAGGGGTTTTAATTTAGGTGTTTAATGTTAAATTCCAGTCTGTGGTGTTGCAAGGCTTCAGGTTCTTAGTTCTCTCTACATAACTCAAGCTGCACTTCGAGCGCACTGCCGGGATGTGAGGTTTTGGACCGAGTGCAACTCAGCTGGCTGGAATTCATGTTGGTTGGATTCTGTAGGAGCAGCTGAGTGACTCTTCTAAGATCTGTGCAAGTCAGGTCAATGCTGATACTTTGATGGCCACCTTTGGGTTTGAGGTCCCTGTCACTGTGCAGACAGGCGCTTTGCTCTTGAGCCAGCTGAGGGGACTGTGCTGAGTGTGCCTGGGCTGCCTGCTGGCACCCTGGACTGGCGAACATGTGGGCATAGAAGTCTTATAACAGCACATGCCCTGTTTTCAGAAAAGGAAGGACATCTTTATGCAGACACAGGCCTCTGGTGAAGTTCCTTAACTCTCCGTTAAGGACAGATCCTGCTCCTGATGGTGGTGGAGCAGCACATGGCGTGAGCCCTGTCTGCAGGGTCTGCTGCCACGCTGCAGTGTGGAAGCAGAGGGCAGAGGATCAAGCTGGGCGTCTGCGTGCAGCTCAGGAGATTCCTGCAGGGAGCCCCATTGCCACGTGGGCAGGGGCAGCCCTGGGGGGCCTTGGCAGGTGTACCCTATGCCGGACGTTTTGCACAGCCTGTGTAACTCCCCCAACTATAATTCTTTCTCCTCCATTATTTCACTGGCTCTATGTGTTCCTGCTTCATATAACCCAGCAAAATCAACAGTTGAATTTCGTATGACTGAGTAATTCATATGGCACAGGTACTGACAGTGGTAATTCAGCCTCTAAATTATGATCATAAATTTCCACGGCATGGCACTGCTGAGGGGGGTGATGATTTTATTGGGCAAAGCGGAGTCACTCAACTAATTAAACAGGGAAAGAAACCTTCAGCTGCCATCAAGTGCAGCGCTGCATCCGTGCAGCCAGCTTACGGCACGGCACAAGTCCGCTCACGCACGTGTTAGAAATGGCTGCATTTGCTCTGGTCCTTGGCAGCGGGGCTCAGAGCCCGTGGAGGTGCAGGGTGGGCCCCGGGGGCCGGACAAGAGCCACAGGCAGGAGCTCTGGGTCTGGGCCACCTCAGGCTGGGTGAAGGGCAGGCAGAGGGGTCCGGTGAGGACGTGCCCCTTGCTCTGGCTGTGGCGCTGCCAGCTGTGGTGACTGTTAGGCTCTGGCACACGTCTCTGATGCTTGCATGCATAGGACTGACTTGGTAAGAAAAGGATCTGAATTCCTGTGTCCAAAGGAGAGTTAGGTTTCTAGTGCCGCTCTGGATAACAAAGTCTTTAAACAGTTTATAATTTGGAATTATTGAGAGTCTAAAACATAGCTATTGCTTCCTGTTTCTTTATTAGAAAAGAACAGCTTTGGCCTTTGTATTCTCTGCTGAGCTCATGTATGGCATTGTGTAACTAAAGAAATATAGTAAGCAGTGAGCACCCGAAGTCTAAGAATCAGGCAAGGGAATGTGACACCTCTTGGTCCCTGCTCTGAGAAGGAGACGGAGTATGAGGACGCAGTGCAGGTGCCAGCAGGCACGTCTGAACAGGGTGCCCAGCGGGTCTCTGAGAGGTGCTTTGAGACCTGACCCGCTTCAGATCAGGGATGCCTGGGGCCCTGGCAGCTGCTCCAGGGAGTGTCCCGGTGCTTTGCTCAGAGGAGAGGTCCTTGTGCTGCAGCCTTCCTTCTGTGGGCCTGTGCGAGCGCTGCTGTGGATTGAGCTGGTGTAACCCCTGCTGTGGGCATTGCTGGTGTTTGAGCTGATGGGTATTTTCAGTGTGACCTGAGGGACGGGGAGGTGCCCCAGGTGCAGGCTTTATGGGAACCTAGAACCGCCAGGCAAGTGGCAGCTCAAATCTGCAGTAAAAATGCAGCTTGAGGAGTAGGAGGCACTCTCCACTGCTCAGCTCAGGCTGGTGGAGGCCATGTGCAGCAGACCAGGGCCAGTTCCTGCCAGTGTGCAGGTGAAACCATGCTCCCTAGCACAGCATTTGTGCCATCATCCTGGGTGGCATCCATGGGAGCATCAGGGCAGGGTTCCTTCTTTGACTGAAAAATACAGGTAGGCCTTAAGTTACTGAACCATGGAAGGGGTTTATGAGCCAGACATGCAAGAATAGTTGAAAGTTAGAGAAAATGTATTTATTACAACACTTTTCATGGGCAAGTTATCATTTTGTCAAACTTTATTAGAGAAAGTAATTAATGGGCTGTAAAAGGTGCTAGTGCGTAGCCAGTAAAAGACCTAGTCCTGTGCAAATTGGCAGTTCATAGATTTATGGTTCCTTCTTTCCCCATTTATTAATATGGAGAATGCACATGAAGTGTGTTATATATATCGGCCGATGAGCCATTGTCTGTGCATGGGAGCCATGCTCCTGAGGCCTGGCCGTGAGGGCAGGGCAGGGGTCCAATGCCCACCCCTCCGTCCACTGCTGCCCCTCGGGGTGCCCTGTGTGGCCTGGGGGTGCTCAGTGCCAGGGCCAGGAGGGGCGGAGGGGAACAGGGAGGGGAGCGATGCCTGTCCCGGGGCAGTGCTGCCACACACCTGCTCGCAGTTTGGCCGGGCAGACCCACTGCATGCAAGTGCCACATTGTGCATGGCTTTTGGGAGCGCGGCTGCAAAGAGCACGTCATTATGTGCGGGTGTTCTGAACGCTGGGCTGCACACACTGATTTAGTATTACAGGATTGTATGTCTGCGCTCCTTGTCTCAATAGTGTAGGGTTACTTGGCAGCTTATTTTGTTTAATTACGCTGGGGGGAAAGGAATAAATTGGTCAAAGCGAAAGTTTGGTAAAGCTGCTTCACAATCAGTTATGAGCATCAGAAGAAACCATGAGAGATCCAGCCCCCTGCCTCTACCATGTTGCTCTTAATGAGCTTTGTATCCTGGATAAAATGGGCCTGAGATCTAGGACTTGCCTCCCCTCCACCCTGTGCTGGTGCTGCCCTTGTTGGGGTGTTGCCATTTCGTTTGGCTTGATGCTGTTGGCAAGCCCTTCAGGATGTTCTCTTACATTTATGAACCTGGCAGTCTTCAAAAGGTCTACAACACCAAGACTAAACCCTTCTGCTTCAGATTGCTTTGTAAAGATGTTCATTATAGATAAGCCGTGCCCAACTCTGTCCTGTTGCTGAGCAGTTAGGGCAAAAGGTTTGGCAGCTTTCAAGAACTAAGAAAATAGTGCAAACTAAGGTAATTTCCCCAGTTATTTCACCTTTTGAATTGTAGATCAGGATCCTGGAATATCAATTTCTGGGTACCTTCTTCTCAGCGTGAGCTCCTTACCTTATCTCCAAGAAGCACAACCCCTGTGTCAGCAGCAGTGCCGCAGAGGTTCCTGTCCTCTCGGCACAGCTCAGCGTCCCTGGGTGGGGTGTTCTCTCAGGACACCGAGTGCAGTGCTGGTGCAAGGACACAGGAAGCGATTGTGTTCTGGTCTTATCTACAGATTTCTCTTTCAGATGTTTAAAGGAGTCCCCTGTGATACTTGTCTGCCAGTCAGGTGGGGTGAAAGATCGGGGCCAGTTACTGAAAAGGATAAAACAAATAATAACCAAGCACGTTTTTATTTATACAGTGAATGTGAAAAATGTGATTTTTAGTGTTTAGCTGCAGTAAATGTCAGGGATATCTGTGATGATCTGAGCAAACGGTGAATCCTCTTCCTGGCATCTGAGGGATGTTCAGGAGGTATGGATCTGCCCTCTCCAGCCCCACACTGCCTTTGTCACCCTGCCATGCTGGCCCTTAGCACCCCCCTGTCCCAGGGTGACACGGGGTGGGCAAGGGCAAGGCCCTGGCTGCACGTGGGCTCCTCAAGCTGCAGCGGAAGCGAGGGTGGATGGTGGTGAAGGCAGCTGTGTCCATGCGCTCCCGCTGTGGCTGGTCGGAGCTGTGGTGTCCCCCCTCCCTCTGGCACCCAGCTTCAGGCAGGTCCAGGCCCCCCTGCGCGGGCACGGGGATGGGCAGTGTGGGGCTCCTCGACAGGGCCCTGCCTGGGTGCTGCCGGTGTCCGGCCTCACCGGGCTGTGCGCTTCAGCCGCCTGCGAGCCAGCCTACTGCTATCAGCATCCCTCTGCCTAGCCGAGCACCTGTGATGCCAGGTGTCTTTCTGTGGAGGAATGAAAAAACGAAAAGGAGGATTGAAGCCAGGCCAGCATTATCTCCTGGCCTTTCCACCCTGTGGTATTGTCATACGTCTCCTGAAACTCTGGGTCTGTGTGGAGCGTTCATCTGCCTGTGCTCACCTGCTGCTGCCTTCCCTTCGTCATGCTGGATACGAATATTGCTGCTCCTCTGCAGGAGAGTTACAGCTCTACTTCCTCTGCCATACCCTCGGCACTGACTTCATTTAAACCCAGCCATTAATTTTTTTTCAGAACCTCTCGGATAACCTATCTCAAAGCCTTCAGCACTCACTCAGTTCACTTATATTTTGATAGCACTGGTGTCTGATACACTCCTTGGGTGCCCAGGGTGTGTTTACGGGAGCCGTGATGGCTGGAGCCATGCACGTACAGTGTGCGAAGCTCTGGGACACAAACTTTAAACATATTTCAGGAGAAGGAAAGAAAATGGTTCCAGTTTGAAAGCGTGTGTGTTCTTACAGCCCAACAGACAGCTGCCGCCTCTTCAGAGGTCTTTGTTTCTCTCACTGAGAGATGGCTTGAGAAGCTGTAGGATGCAATCAAATGCCGAGGAGAGCCGTGTCCCTTGCAGGAGCCACGGGCTGAGTGGCTAAAGCAGCGGGACGCGTGGGGTGCTGTGGGAGGAGGGCAGAGATCGCAGCAGTGGCCGTCCATGGGCTGAGGTGACTCTCAGGACTGCGGCGTGCGCAGGGCTGGGCAGGAGGGGTGGTAGTTTCTATTCTGTGCTCTTGGCCCCCGTGCAGCTCCTGTCTGTCCTTCCAGCACCGGGACCTTTCCTTCCAGCATGGTCGAGTGCTCTCCTGGCCAAAGGTCCTTCTCTCCTTGGCCTGATCTGCTCCTGTCCCAGCTCTGTGCGCGGTGTCTTGTTTTCTCCTGGGGATTACGTTAATATCATTGACTGGTTTATTTTAAATAGTTCTGGCTGCTAGGTCATTATTACTAGATGCTGATGCATAATTTATTGATAGAAATATTGGCTGCCTGGTAGAGGGGCATTGACTTCCACATGTTAACCCTTCACCTGCCCGCATGACCTCTTGTCATTTCTGCAGTGTCATGATGCACAGCTTTTTCCAGGCTGTGTAGGGTGATTTTATTTTCCACAAGCTCCCTTTTTTCCTCCTTTGGAAGAGGAGACAGGCAGGTCTGCATTAGTGACTACCTTAATAGCCAGGAAAAAAGTGTGTGGTTAAGTGGCTGGATTGAAAGTAGAGCACATGTTAGCACCCGTGGCTGGCACTGGTTTGTGCTGCCCTCGTGTCTCCCCTTTACAGAGATAGGCTCGGAAAAGTAGCTTTGCTGTCGTGAGCCTTGGCCGGAGTAAAATGAGCTGGTGCTGCTTTCCTCCAGGGAGCTGAGCCCAGCTGTTCCTGCTATTGTGGGATGCTGCCAGTCAATATGCAGTGGGGTTTGAGCCTCCGTTTCCAGCCTGGAGCTGGCAGTTTGCTGGAAACCTATTGGCACGGGCCAGGCTACTGGCAGAGAGTTAAGACTGCTGCATTAGGGAGCTGTTGGCCAGGCCTGGGGAGTGCCTGATGTTTAAAAGATCAGAAACATGAAACCAGAACTAGCCAGTGAAAACAAGGGATTTTGCTCAAGCTCCACAATTGCTGCCTGCTGCTCTGCTTCTGCTATTATCACACCTCCTACAGTGCCAGGAGCTAATCCAGGCTTCCCTCTGTGCTGGACTCTCAGCTGCATGGAGCTGCTGAGCCTGCAGCCGGTGTGACACTTGCTGGCCCTTGCCCCTGAGGACCTGGGGCTTGGTGATGCTGGTGACCAGGCATGCCGTGTCAGTGCCTTTCCATCATGCCCTGAGCACAGGGCAGGGGGTAAGACCTCTGCACCAGGCATGGCACACCCAGGAGACAGGCTGTGGCATTTGCCTACCAAATCCCAGTCGCAGTGGCTGTACAGGCCTGGGAGAACTGGGCTCCTATGGATGTGACCTGCAAGAACCAGTGTGGCATGGGACCCATGTCTGTTCTTCAACAGAAAACGTGAAGGACAGGCGTGTATCTGAAGTACCAAACCTCTCTGGGACTCGTTGTCTCCCACCAAGAATTCATAGCCCTGAAACCTTTCTCTGAATTATGCCCTGGCTTTCAAATCAGACAAGCTGCCTATATAGTGATACTTTGTGTGGATTATTGTAAGAAAACAATCTAGGATCAAGCACTTTCCTTTTCTAGAAGTCATTTTTAACCCTGAGACACAGAACTGTGTGTGCTCTTGCTGTCTTTGTCTACCCCAGGGAGCATCCACCTAACTCCCAAAGAGATGGAATGAGCCTGGAGTATAAACCCCCAGAAAGCAGGGGAGTGCTGCGCTCCTGGTACGACACGGGGATCCTTGCCTGCTGTGGGTGACATCAGTCTCACATAGTGAATATCCCTCAGAAACTGGGCCAGGTCTCTGTGGCATAGACAGGCATATATATATATATATGTATGTGTATATATATATATATATATATATATATATATATATGTTTGGGGGGGGGGGCAGAGGGTGAGAGATGGAGCGGGCAGGGGAGATTTTGTGAAAGAGAGCTCTTGAACTCGTCTAAGACCAAGCCCAGACTGCAGAATGTTGGGTTGCTGACTTCTGTTTTATGGTCCTGCCTGCCCATGCAAATCAGTTTCATGCCTTCTTGCATCTGACCTTCTGCAATGTGGTTAAAGCCCCTCTGAATGGATATTAACATCCTGGCAGAGACCAGGAAGTGTCGTACAGCTAAATGCCTCAGTTCCTGCACTCGTCTGGGGAGACAAGGAAGCAGTTGGCTACTTTCACAGCAAGCTATGGTCAAATGTCTTTTATCTAGCATTATCCTGGTTTTCTTTGCAGTGCTGACATTCACGCAGATCCTAATTTCTGTGTCCCTTGCCTCTGCTGCCAGCATGGCAAAAGTCTTGCAGGCACCTCTCCAAGCATGTCCTTCATCTTGTGTTGGTCAATAGGCTGCTTGGGGTGTGCTGCTAGCTGTCGTTTTGCTGCTGTCAGTGGAGACCCACCCATGCCCACCCTCTGCAGTGGAAGGAAGGCAACCAGATGTTCCTTATGGGCTCAGGAGGCAGGAACAAGGAAACAAAGCTTGGCCAGCATTCATGCTTCATATTGCTGGTGTGCTTTACTGGGCCAAGGAATGCTGCTCAAACACAGCATAATTAAGGGCCTTACAACACTATTGTGCTAGGACTTTACTGAACAGGCCCAGAGTAATCCTCTGGTGGATTCAGCGGGAACTGTACGTATGTTTTCTACACCAGTCTTTGGCTTTTGACTGGGACATGCATGCTGATGAGATGTAAGGGTATCACAATCTAGATTTGAATGTTTTCAAAGCTTCTTCAGAAGACCCTTGGTGCCCTACTGGGCCAGGAAAAATACTCCAAGAAAGGCTGTTTGCATGGTATCTGGTGCTCCCAGACAGAGGAAAGGAAGGAGGACATGAAAATGAGTAATCTTTAGAAGTTATCCAGATCTGAGTTGTCAAAAAATACTTGCAGGTCTTCCTGTTCTGCACCCAAACTGGTTTCTGTAGTTTTTTCTGTAGATTCTCAAAATCTTAGAGGAAAAAAGTTTTGGAAGGGGAGGAAGGGAAAATTGATAAACTCAGATGCTAATTTCACAGCTGGAAACATGACATAAGTCACCTTCACATGGCAGAGCAGCAGCCAGCCCGTTGCTCTTGGTGTGTTTCTATCCATGGTGATAAAGCTTCACAGAGCAGCAGTGGAGAGAGCCTCACCCAGAGGCCTGAGAAGGACATTAACCCATTGCCTGGGTTGCTTTTCCTGGCTCTGGCACGCTGATACCCTGGCTCCACTCCCTGTTTATGAAAGAAAGAGTTATGCTTTTTGTTTGTTTGTTTTGTTTTGTTTTTATTTTGTTTTTCAACAAAAATGTTACCATTCCCCAGGAAAGTTCATTTTAAGCCCTGTGAAGGTTTTTAATGAGCAGGTTTGTTTCTAGCCTGACTCAGGCTCCCCTCCGGCTCCCCAGTGCAGTCCTAGCTGCGCCCAGGCAAGAGGATGCTCCGAGGGCAGTCACCGCTCTGCTGCCTGGGGCTGGCGGTGTCACCCCTGTGCTGCGGGTGGGGGTCATCCCCTGAGCCAAGGCGGGGAGGGCACTCACAGGAGGTACAGCACGGCACAGCTAATGCAAGGTGTTTTGGCAGGCTGCAGGACATGAGGCGTGTGGGGCTGGGCTGAGGAAGTGCTTCTGCAGAGACAGCAGAAGTAGCTTGATGTGCAACTGCAAAGCGCTGTCCTAGGCTGGGTTTGCTGCAGGCTGCTACAAGCCTCTTCTTTGTGTCCATGCAGGGCTTCCTTCAGAGACAGCACAGGAGGGAGTGTGCTTTGGTTTTTCATCTGTCCTCACTTAAACCTCCTAGCCAGTTTTCAAGCTCCATGTCAGGCAAGGGACTCCTTTAGCACACAGTGTTCGTTCTCAGTGAAGCCTCGAGCAGCTGTTTTTCTTGGACGTGTTCCCTAGATTGAGAGTCAACACATGCTCACCATGAGATCTATTTGGTAAGTGTGTTGAGAACAGAGATAATCTTGAACTAGTTTGGCTTGCATCTGAGGACCAAAGCATGCTCAGTTTAGTATTTGAACAATATTTTGGAGCTGGAGTCTGCTGTTAAGTTCAGTCCTACAACTGCAGTTCAGACAGTTATCATGTGAACTCAGACGTGCACCTATCCAATTGCCTGTTGTCTGTCTGTGGATGGCCCTTGTACCATAGATGGGGAGGAGAAATGGAAGAAGTTCAGTCATTCATAAAAATGAATAAATGAATCAGTGTTTAATGTGTACTTTGAGATCCTTATACACACAGCTTGCTTATGAACAAACTTGTGTCCGGCTGTTCCGAAAATTCTTGCCTTTTTCCCAGAATTTATCTTTATGAAGAACTTTAGATCTTCTGAATAGGGTCACAGTGCGAAAGGTCCTAAGGACCAGTTTGCCCACTTTCCAGGGTGTATATTCTCTTTCTACAAAGCGTGAACACCTGTATCAGAATACTGCAACTGGGCTGCTTTGAATCATTTTTACAAGCAACTGTGTTTGAGTTGCTGTTAATATACAGCTGTGCTTTACCTTTCTCAGAAGATCACATTAGGTGATTTAACCTGACGTTCAGGGTTTAGCAGGAAGATTAGCAGTTGTTAAAATGCGAAATCATATGCTATTGATGATCCATCACCACCAGCGATTCCTGGGTCATTGTCAATGTGACACATCAGGCACAGGACACAGGGTGCCACCCAAGGCCCTGGCTGCCGGGAACACGCTCACAGGGCGTGTTCCTGTGGCATCTGCTGTTCCAGGCTTTCAGACCAGTGCTGCCTGGTCCACATCTGTATTTCTGGCTGTGGTAGAGAAAAATCTATCTGATTTTTCCGGTCATGCAATGCAGGCCAAACCCTGTCTGGCCCTTTCGGGATCTGGCCCCATGGCATGAAGCAGCGCAGTGATGCTGTTCCCTTGGCCCTCCTCTTCCTCATGCTACTCAGATGCAAAATCATTTTTGCCAGCACTGTCTGAGTGCTGTGACTGCTAGTTATATCAATCGAGACAAATCCCCCTTATGACAAGGAAAAGCTGAATTGACCCAGATGTAAAGTAGAGGAAGGCTGAGTGAGAGTTCTCAGGACGGAGGGGCTGTGCTGACTGCTGGGCCCTGCATACCCCTGTCACAGAGAGGTGCTCAGGTCTTCGGCCTCTGGAAATGCAGCTGCAGTTGTTGGGCACGCTCCTAAGTCTGCATACAGGAGTTGCTCAGAGAAAATCCAGCTCCAGGAGTTGTTAAAAAAAATTTGTGCCTGAACGCCCACACAACGTTTTGTACATTCACCCACTCTGACAGCGGGGGATTGGGCATCCCATCCGAACAGCGCTGCAGCTCAGCTGTGCGCTGCCTGGGATTTGTGGGTGCTTAATAGCAGGAGTCAAACACTACTGTACCAACAGAGAGATAACGTGGAACCGAATACATGCTGTCCTTACCATGTGCTATTGGTATGGAGGAATAATCCATAAATCAAGATATTACAAGGTTATTTAGCGATTCTTCAACTGTTATACATGTGTCAACAACAAATAAAAGAAGCATTTGATAGCATTAGTCCATGTGCCAGGAAATCCTCCTGGTTCCTTCCCTTACCTAAAGAAGGGGAGACCTAAGGCTATTTGGATTAGCACACTGTGCTGTGATGCTCCTGCACAGGCAGTGCGTTCTTTCAAAGCACTGCCAAGAATTTGCTTGTCACAGAGATGTGTAATGTGATTGCAGTGGAAAATACATGCAAATGTTTAGCTTCCTTTTTTTTTTTTTTTTTTCTAGAGGGGAAGAGATCTTGATTAAACAGTAATTAAGAGTGTTTTGGACAACACGAGGCAGTCTCTCTCCCAGGTGCTTAATAAGTGCCAAGACTGTTGAGTGAAGTGTTTATTTAGCATAGTAATAGGAGGTAGTTATTGCCAGGCTTACCAGAACCACATCTCTATTGTATGTGTAACCTTGGGCAGCATGTGCTGTGCGTACCTCCAGCTCCTTGCCTGCCTTGCTGCCGCTGTCCTGTGTCGAAGTGGGGAGCGAAGCAAGACCCCGATGCTCGGCACCTGTGTGGGCAGCCCGAGGAGCAGTCTGTGGTGCGGGGTGCGAAGGCAAAGTCATCCCTTGGCGTGTCTGCGGGCAGGGAGGCACTGAGCTGGGGGCTCTGCGGGCCTGCCAGGCACTTTTCTTCCCCAGATGCTGTCCTTCAGTGCTGCCTGCTGCTTGCAGCAGAGGAATGTGGAGCGGCTTCGATGACTCCACGAGGCCCTGGCATGTCTCCTGAACATGGCTCCTGTGCGGGATGTTTTCCTCCAGGCACCGTCCTGGCAGAGAAGCAGATGTGCCTGCCGACGGGCATGTCATGGGTCTGCATCTGGTCCCAGCTGGGCTGCAGGGCCGAGGCCCATACTGCTGGGACAGTTACTGGGCAAAGATTTTTTCTTCAGCACTGGGGTTATAGGGTAGAGAAAGCAGCTTGTCTTAGATTGCTGGCTTTTATTTTTCAAGGATGCTGTTTGCATTGATAGATTTTTGGATGATGCTCTAGCAAAAAAAAAAAAAAAAAAGAAAAAAAAGATCAATGTCCCAGTGATTGTACCAGGAAGGGCAGTCGATTGGTGAAAAAGCTGCAGCAGGCGTATTGGGAAATGGATTTTTTCTGCCCTCCAGACATTAGCTTGAAATTCTTTGAAACGAGGAGAAAACAATCTGTGTCAGAAATGAAAAATTAAGGAGGTTAATGTGGTGCCTTTTCCACTTTTAATTTCTTTGAATTCTAGGATGTCCTTGGACACTGGCAGGAGCTGAATGAGTGCCCTCCTGCCAGCCCTGCCCTGCTGCCCCCGGGGTGCTCCGCGCAGCCCCCTCTCTGGCAGGACGGACGGACGGATGGACGGACGGACAAGCCACTGCCAGGCGTGGGCTCAGGGCAGGACCGGAGGCGCTTTGCCCAGGAAGGCGTTGCGTTCACTGTTGTGCAAGACCATTGTTGTTGGTGTTTGTTAGCAATAGATGGGGGGAGGACACGTTTCTGGTAAGCTTGCTCTCGAGTGTTGCAATAACTGTATGTCTTTAGAGATCAGCTGCTCGATTGAGGTCATTTGCTCAACAGTGTTAACGAGCAATAATTTAGGGTCTCTGAGGGGGGAAGCAATGTAAAGTGTTCAGGCAGGGAACTGCTTCCCGTGCGAAGACACTCCCTGTTTTTCTGTAAGGACATATGCAAGTGGGCACACTCACGTGCACGTGTGTGCGTGCCTGTGCTCCCTGGACCTCCTGCCATACAGGTGTCTCCTTGGGACGCGGCACAGTGCGTGAGCCTAGCGCATGCTGTTGGGGAAGGGCTCTCCGAGAGGAAGGCAGAGCAGGAGATTTCATGCCGTTGTTTTTCTGCTTCGGGTAATTGTCTGTGCCTTTCTAAACAAAATGCCTCTTTCTTTACTGTGGGGACCACTTTTCCCAGTCCCTTGGGTGGTCTTTTTATGCAGGTTTTTATCCACTCTGTGGTAGGCTATAGGCAGCTCTCCAGAGAGACAGAAAAACCTCTGCTTGCTTTACCCTGTTGCAGAGGGAAAAAATGAACTCCCAGAGTCTTGTTTTTGGGAAATTAAAAAGCAAGACAAACGTTATAAAGGATCTTAACTGCCAGGAGGCTTTCCATCCCCGCTGAGCTTGGGGGCTGATTGAGCTCTCCCCAAGCTGCAGCACCCTGCACTGCCCTGCCTGGCCGTGGGGCTGTTGTGGTTTAGCCCGGCTGGCAGCCAAACACCACACAGCCGTTCGCTCACCCTCCCCCCTCCCTCTCCGGGATGGGGGAGAGAAACGGGAAAGTGAAGCCTGTGAGTTGAGATAACGACAGTTTATTAAGACAGGAAAATTAATAACAATAATAATAATAATAATAATAATAATAATAATAATAATAGTAATAATGTGTACAAAATAAGTGATGCACAATGCAATTGCTCACCACCCGTTGACCGATGCCCAGCCTATCCCCGAGCAGCCGGCCCCCCACCCCGGCTAGCCACCCCTATATATTGTTCAGCATGACGTCAGATGGTATGGAATACCCCTTTGGCCAGTTTGGGTCAGCTGTCCTGGGTCTGTCCCCTCCCAGCTCCTGCTGCACCCCCAGCCTGCTCGCTAGCAGGACAGAGCGAGAAGCTGAAAAGTCCTTGGCTTGGTGTAAGCATTGCTCTACAACAATTAAAACATCAGCATGTTATCAGCGCTCTTCTCATCCTAATCCAAAACATAACACCCTGCCAGCTACTAGGAGGAAAATTAACTCTGTCCTACCTGAAACCAGGACAGGGGCGCAGGCGTGCTGTCCTTGCTCTGCCCGTGGCTCCAGCTGGCCCCTGTGGCCACTTCCCGGGTTCTCTGGGAGCAGACCATCTGGAGACACGGGCTGAAAAGCTCAGTGGATCCTGCCTAGGCCAGGGCAGAGCAGACGGCCCGTTTGGGGAGGTCTGTCTTTTTTGCTGGCTATGCATTACCCGTCAACTGAAGATGATTGCTTCTAATGGATTTATAATTTGAAATTACTGCATGGGGTGCAGTATGAATCAACTGGACAGTGGTGCACAAGTCCAGCTCACCTCCATTCCCTCTCTGAACTTCTGCATCGTTGTGCAGGGTGGTCAGTGGAGTCCCAAGGTGTTTACTGATTCCTGTGTCCATATCTCAAGGCATCTTCTCCCCAGCAGTTCCGTGGACCCAGCGCTGGCCGTAGGGAAGACAGGGAGGTCCCATCCCGCTGCTCCTGTGCCTTTCTCAGCCCCAGGCAGTGAGTGCTGGTGCACAGTGTGCTGGTGAGTGGCGTACTGGAGCTGAACCCGTAATTCTCACGTGCCAAGGGAATTGTGAGCTGAAGCTCGCAACCCATCTACCACCTCCTGGAAACCCTGAAGCCATGTTTCCACAGCTCGGCCCATTTCTGAGCACAGTCCCACTTCCAGCCGGCTGCTGGTGCGTCTGTCCCGCTCAGAGTGGCACCGGGGACCAGAAAGCCCCTGTGCCGTGAGCTGTGCCCCAGTGTGCATGAGCTGCAGGCACAGAGCCTCAGGGGATGGGCCTCTGAGCTGAGCCAGAGCTTGCTCCTGATGAAGGCTTAAGGTGAAGCCTTTAGGTAAATTAAGAGTTTTATCCATTTGCTTTGGTTAATGTTTTTTTTAACCTGATGTTATAGAAGTGAGAAAGATTTTGGGACCTCCTGTAATGGCAAGATCCTTGTGTCTATTGTGGTGGATTTTTCTTAGAGACGTCCAAATAGAAAGGTCAGGACCATTTCCGTGCCTTCCCTTGAATCACCAGCTGAATGACAGTTCCTGTGTGGATATCTGAAGCTGAGTACTTGCTTATGCACTCACAAATTGAAGCATAAGTATGTAATGAAGTTAGTCAGCAGGTGTAAAACAAAAGTACCTTTTATAACATGGTGTTTAACTATGTTATTGAAGCTAACTGTTACAAGTTGTTGTTGAAGCCAAAGTAGAAAAGGAAAATGGGCAAGTTCATGGAAGAAAAGTCCATTAGTGATTATTGATGATGATGGTTTGATACAAGGTTTAGCTCAGTAAATCCCTAAAAAGGTAGTCACGAGGCAGATTTTTCCTATCCCAGGAAAAGGAGCAATCTCTGGGGTCCAACTTTTTTGTATTTTTCCCCTGAGCATTGGGATGGGCCATGGATGAGGCAAACCCTGGCTGGACAACCTTTCATCTGCCTCAGAGCAGAGACTCCAGTGTGCTGCGGGACGTACCCTGCTCCTGCTGCAAGTGTCTGGGATTGGCGAGGATACATGTGAGGAGTGGGTCTTCTCTCTCCTCACCTGAGTTGGTCAAGTCATATGGGTTTAAGCTAGAGCAGGATTTGGCACATTAAGTTTATAACGTGGGTCTAATTTAGAGACGATGTGTGTTTCCTCATCTTCACTGTCATTATTTTATTGCATCAAGAAGGAGGCAGAGACAGTGGCCACTTGTTCCATCTGCATGAAACTCTCATTCGATTCATTTCTTTTTATTTTAGCTTTGCAGAAGTGAAGAAGAAAATCACTGAAGTTAACTGTGAGGTAGCAGGGAACAGCAAAGGACATATGGGTATGTAAGAGAAGCAGATGGCCTATCTGACTAAACCACATCATATAAGTTTATGAGTCAGGCAGGTGCTCTTTCCTGCTGTTTTATAGTGATGTCTTAAGGATTTCCCTTTTGATATACGAGGGCAAATCGTCAGCCGAGCCCTTCTCTATCAGAGGCTAATCCAAAAGTAAATCACTCTAAAGCAGCAGGAGAGAGGTCTTGCAAGGCACCCAGTATAGAGATATTCTTTTGTTATAAATCATCGGAGTCATGTTCTTAAGAGATAATGCTGGAAAAAGCAAACAATATAAAAAGGTCAAATACAAATAGTAAAAGTGAAACAGTTTGTTGCCTTCTTCTGTCTACTCACAGAGGAGAGACCACTCAGCCGGGAGAAGAGATGGCTCGGCAGTCTCACCCGAGCGCGATGGGAGCCCAGGATGGGGCTGCTTGGCTTAGGCTGGGGGAGGAGGGCAGCAGGGAGCTCTGCCCCCCCGGCCCAGGGCACAGCAGGGCCGTCCTGCCATGGGGTGAGTGCGCATCAGGGGAGAAGCAGCAGGGGCAGGGAAGGGCGAGGTGTGCGTTGCTCTGGCCTGTCGGGGACCGGTCCCTGCTCGGCATGTGCGAGGCAGGGCAGTGGGTGTGGGGGTGCCCCTCAGCACACCGGCGATGGCAAGGCAAGGGTCTCGCTCAGCTGTCTCTGGGTTGTGTCCCACTGAACCTGGTTAGTGGGTAATGGGCACCTCATCTCTGCTCATACTGCTGTTGGGGAAATCCTCTCACTGCAATCCTGATACGTGATTAGCCCAGGCATTAAACGGCTTTGCTGCAGCTCCTGGTGTAATATCAAAACTATAGGGAAATGTGAGTGAAATAACACGCGTGCTGCTGGCCTGCCATATGGACGTGCTGTCTGAGAGGCTGGTGGTGATGTGTCAGCTCGGTGGCACATCCCACTGTGCAGTGCGCAGTGCTTCATTTTGCAGGAGAGATTTATTCCTTGTGCTTCAGTGAAGCCTGAGCCTCTGCCTCGCCAGGCAGGAAATACAAATCCGGGCCCCCAGCTCTCCTGCTGGGAAGGAGCTTGGCAGCAGTGCCCTTCATTCAGGACCACGGTCTGTCTCCTGTTGGCTTTGTGTCACCCTTCAGCATGCCCTGCTCAGAGCCCAGGGACATGGCACGAGGCTGGGGAGCGGAGCAAGTGCCCTGTGCCCTGCAGTTCCCACCATGGTAACTGGTTGCAGCTAATACCTCTTCAAAAAAACTGTACTTCTTCTCTGAAGGATGGCAAACTGTGTTTGTGGATGTCGGGAATCCCAGCAACCTTCTGCAGGAGGCTGGACGACCTGGGGGCAGTTGATCTCTCTGTTGCCTTTCCCCTCCGCTCAGTAGTGTTTCCCACACGGTGCCTCGGGGCAGGCTGCGCTTCACCGCGGCAGCAGAGTTTATCTTGCACTGTTGCAGGGAGATGGTGAAATGGCTTGACAACAGCAGTAAGCTGCTTCTTCCCCAAATCTCAAAGTAGTTTTATTACTAATGTGAGTTAAAAGACCATATCTGTTGGGTGCTCTGAGACACTTAAGCTCTTTAACATGACATCTCTGCATGGGCAAACTTTGACTCTGTCTAGCAAGTGGGTACTACGCCCCTCCTGTGCTTTAAAGTAGGAAAAAACCCTTGGTATAAGCACTCCTTGTCTGCCCACAGGCTGGAGCAATCCTTTTTCTGTGGCATATCTGCTCTCCCTTCCCACAAAATAGCTTACATACAGAAGGAGCCTGGGCTCCGATGTGGTGCGACTGGTCGGGACTTGGCCTGTGCCCCAAGACGTGGGGTTTCTGTGCAGCTCTGCGATGTGTGTCTGGTGTGCCGTGGGATCTGTCCAACCTGGCTTTTCTGCAGGGTTTGGGCGAGCCTGCTCAGTCCATGGCACGCTTCCCGGCCCACTTCAGCCAACAGCTGCCCCTTGCTCAACAGCCCCAGGGGCTCTCAGCCGTGGCTGGCCGTGTCAGGATAGCACCACGACTCGCAGGAGGTGAACAAGGTGAGTTCAGCTCCATGTAGGCACGTGGTCATTCTCTAACTGAACGAGCACTTGTTCTCCTTTCCGTGCACCTCCAGCTCCTGCAGCAGGTAGCATGGATTTTAGCAACAACTGCGTACACCAGCCTGCATCTGACTCCCAGGCCAGCTCCAGCACCCAGAGTGCTTCCTGCACCCGGCTTCTTGGAGGAAACACAGCCTGGCCATGTAACCGAAGTCTGTTACAATCCAACCAAACAAGAAGGTTAAATTCAGGTTGCGGAGGCAACCTTAGTTCTGGGATGTAGTTCTGGAAATGTAGAAATAATGTCTTTTTAACATAGCGTTTAATGTGTAATACAGTTTTATGAGTACAGATGGTCCCCTTGCTGAGTTTTAAATGTTTATAACTTGAAAGTTGGTGAACTGATTTTCTTTGAATTTGGCTTTGCTATAAAACACCAATTGTGTTTTCTTCAGTTTTGGCCAGCTCTGTAGGTTTCCTTGAGACCTTAAGAGCTCCAAGCCCTTGAAGCTGGAGAGCTCTGAAGGCTGCACGTATGCAGCTGGCTGTAGGTGTGGACAGGAGGTGGCTGTAACAACGCTGCTACGAGGTGAGGCACACTCTCCTGTGTGTTGTTCAGTGCCATAACTGTATAACAGTGATACCTTTGTAAACAAATCTGTTTTCAAAACAATCCAAGGCTCTTTCTCCCTTACACTGTGGCCATCTTTGCTGAAGTTTTGTTGAACATACCATGGTTAGGTTTTTAGGGGGCAAAACTTCCCCTCCACCTGTTCATTCGGCTCAATGTGCCCAAAGTTAGAAGAAATATTTTTTTAATCTCTGCCAACATCACAGAGTTACCAGCTGATGGAGTCCAAGGTGGACAGATTCAGAAGGTCATCAACATGTGCTTGAAACTGGTCAAGATGGTGAAAGTTAGCTGGGCATCTTGCTCGGTGGTGAATATATGGATGACTGGATGGACAAGAATCTCCAGATGCGATCAGGTCATGTCCTGGCATCAATGGTTACCATGAGCAGATGTTTGGAGTACATGTAGAAAACAGGGCTAATGCAAGACTGTCCTCTGATTTTTATGCCCCAACTTCTGGTGCTCAGGAGAAGGCACCAGTTAGGAACTGCCCAGGCCAGCAATTAACTTGACACTGGTGGACTGATGAGCACAAATTTATCAGGTTTAATTCTCACCCCAATGGTAGTTTTGACTACTATGGCATCCTGCAGTGGAGCATGCACAATCACTTAATTATGCATTGCTTGGAAAAGTACTTTGTTAGTTTGTTTTAAACCTGCTTCCTGATAATTTGTATTTCTGGATTGCAGGAAAGAGTGAATAACTCTTGCCTGTTTAGCACTTCTGCATCAGTCAGATCAGTGAGTGGACGTTCAGCTGCTAACACATTTGTCACTGTTCTACAAAAAATCATTTAATAAGAAAGAGAAGTAAAGCAAAGCTGTAGCATGCTGTAGTCTCCTCCAGCACTTGCTTATGTGGTGGTGCAGAAGGGAGTGGCTTGCTCTGCTTGCCTCTGGCAGGTGTGTGGTGCTATTCAGGTGCTGCCAACCAGGGCTTTGTCAGCAAATAGGACGTCTGAAATTAGTGGCTGTTCATGACTTCAGTCTCTTGGTGGTTGGCTTCTTATCTGTGAAATGGGAATAATAGCATGCTGTCCAGTTTTAAATACATTAATTAGGTCTTGTACAACTCAGATTCTATATTGCTGAGAGCCATAGAAATACCCAGGAATAAACTATCTTTCTTAGAAGAGGAAGGGTCAATAAGTATGCAATAAATAGGTCCTAGGCCATTCTGAAAAAGGATTAAGTAATACAGCATATGGCTATGTTTAAAGTGAGCGCTGTATACAGCAAGGGGGGGAAAAAAAGGACTTGATCATATGATTATTCTGTAACAGAATATGTATCTTTAATAGAATAAAATTGAAGATTTATCAGATTCTGGATTCTGCCCTGAATTTTCTGAGAACACATAAACTTGGGGTCTCACCCTGGACTGCCATAGGGTCTGATGAGGTGGGAGCAGAGCAGACTCCTGCTCCTGCCCTCACTTCTCTTGTATCCTCCCCAGGTCTCACTCTTTGCCATGCAACTAGTCCACAGCTTGGTCTCTTTGTTCTGAGTTATTCTGGGCTAATTGGTCTTACCAGGCCTCACTCGTGTTCCTCACTGGTAGCAGGATTGCTTCCTAGCCAGGGCAGTAGGCACCAGCACAGGGCTGTGCTTTCCCAGCCAACATGTGTCAGGACCCAGACATGGACATAGTGTTTGGGATGCTTCCAGCAGCTCACGAAGCAACGGTGCAAGCAAGAAGCTTGCAAGATGCAATTGCGGAGAAAGCCCTGCTTGCCCTTTGCCTTGCACAACAAAAGTGGGGTGGATCTTGGAGGAGTTTAGCTGCTAAAATCTGAGAGCTTGTGAGGATGGGTAAAGAAAGTTTTTTGGAAAACTAACAGGTCAAGTTTGTGCAGTTTTTCATGGTATTGCAGAAAAATGCCATTGCTGATATTAAACCTGCCAGGGATCCTTGGCCCCATCAGATATGGAATCTTTTTTTTCAAAACAGAGATATGCTCTTGCCCCATAATATTATTTATAAAGTGAAAAGAACGGGAGAGGTGGAGAGTTTTGCTTAGAAATATTTCTCAGAAATAACCAAGTAGTTCTGAATTAAATTTTTAAATCAATACATTGTCAGTCTGATGTATTTGCCATGAAAAATTGGGGTCTGATCAGTTAACCCTTGGCAAATTTATAAGCAACTAAACACAAAGATTTTTAGTTAGACATTTTAGACAGTCTTATTAAGGAATAGGACTTGCTGCTGCCCCTGGCAGGGGCAGTTCCGGATGGGGATGCTGCGTGCAGCTCTGCCAGGCTTGGCTTGTGCGTGCTGGAGGAGGCTGGGCTAGGGATCAGGTGGTGCCCCGTGGACCTTATCATGAGTGCCTGTTAGAGACAAAACTTTCCTATAAGATTTTTTCTTTTAAAAGAAACAAAAACAAAAAGCCTCCTAGGAAATGAGATGCAGAAGGTCAAGTTAATGAAGCAAGACTGCACTGCTAAGTACTGAAGAGTTAAGATATGCAAAACTTAACCTCAGGTGCACCACTGTGACTCTGCCCCCTTGTGCATATTCATTAAAATACAGTCTCTAATTACATGTTGTAAGTTGTCTGAGCTGCATGTGCCTTTAAATACAAAAGTGAAAATCCTGTTCTGCTGTGCACGGTAATACTGGTGGGTTATCATTATGAGGCCATGAGGCTGCTAAGCTGAGGACTGCTGCTGCAACTTTAGCTCTGCCAAGTCAGACATATGAATGCCTGACCATGCAGCCACGCGTTGGACTGCCTTGTATGTATGTCCACAGATTAGATCTGACTTCTGTACTGTCAACGTGCTGGTGCATATTGATAGAGATGCTGCTTGCATCCACCTAACACCCACGAACGCTCATTTGTAAGACTTCTCTTCTTCATTCTGACTTCTCCGGTGATGTTATAAACCTGGAGTAACTGAACTGAAGTCAGCGGCCTTCAGTCAGTTCACCCAAAGTGAATTGGAGGAACCGGACTGAAGCCCAGCTTAGTGTTCCACTTCCACACCTAAAGGGAGATGGTGGTCAGGCCTCAGGTAGACCTCCATGCTGTTTCACACTGGGCTCCAGTAATATGAAGAAACACTCCAGTCTGTAGCCACATCCCTTCCATGGTGCAAGCGCAGAAGGACAAGCACAAGAACTTATCAGAGCAACATGACATAAAGGTGTTTGTAGAGCTGAGCCATTGCCACTAGCCGTGTGTGCCTTGCAGGCTCAGCCACCCAAGAAGAGCAATTAGGCTGCAACAATGGGTGGGAGCTGGAATTTCTTGGGCTCAGAAAATGGATTTAGAGGATTTTAAAAAGATTTTGCTTCTGTTTTTCAAAATGCCTCTCTCTGATAAGAAGTAGCACGTAAGACAAAAGTGAGAGGAACCTAGCTTTTTTAACCTCCTAGAAACATCAGAACTATATTGGCTTCATTTCCCACCTGTGGGTCCCTATTATGGCATCTTTGCACTAACGGTGATCCCTCTTCACATACAGTGTCCACACTGAACTTATATACTGCTTAATCCTGTCTAAAGCCAACCAAAAGTGTGCAGTATCTCAGTAGTGTTTTTTCTCCTTTGTTAAGAGCTCAGGTGAGCGTTCTTTCCCTTGCCCAGCATCTTGACACAGATGATATGGGATAAATTTTTTGATAGCAAATTCCTACAGTATTTCCTGCAATAGAACCTGCAATAAGAGGGTTAATGGTGCTGGAATCTTATGTTTTTGTTTGTTTGTTTGCTTTTTGTTGTTTGGTGGTTGGTTGGTTGGTTGATTTTTTTTTTTTTCTTGGGGCCTCTTCCTGGTTAACTTCAAACCAGGTGTTAGTTAAAGGCAATTGTATGGACTCCAAATTAAGGAGAGAGGCGGGCTATTTACCCATTTCTGAAGACAGCTTTTATATGTCTAATTCTAATAAGTTGAAAGGAAACCCACCAGACATATGAGTGTCAGCTCTTCGCTGATAAGAACAGAGCAGTTCTGGATTCTGTCTTAAGGCTGCCAGACTGCCACGTGTCCAGCATCAGCTTACATCCAGTGTGCTTTTGAATCCGATGCATAGTGAAGGAATAAAATTAAAACTTGGATAGCGGAACACAAGGTATTAGCTACCTGAAACAAGTGCCCACTCCTGAAGCATAGTGATGCAAGCTAGTTTAGCTCCAGAATCACTAATTGAGGTGTTTTCTTTTAGAAAGTGTAATGATCAAACATCTGTCTTGGAAAGGTATGTAAAATATCCCATTTTCCTCTTCCTTATTATTTTGAAACCTTTCTACAGTTCTGTGTCATTCCTGCCATTGGCTATTTGTTGGCTCCCAACCCACCATACACTGAATATCTCAACTCAACAGTGTTGCTAGAAGGTGCTTGGTTATCTTTGAAGATTCAGATCTGCATGTCTTCCTCAATACCTGGTGCTAAGCTAAGCTCCTACCTTCAGTGTCTTTGCTGAGGAGCACCTGAACCCCACTAGAGTTTGAGTTTTAGAGCAGGAGGAGGTCAGATAAAACATGCTTTTTCTTCTAAGATGATGGTGCAAACAAAACCATCCTAGGAAAGAGTTAATATTGGTCTGTCTGCAGATGTCCTGATGGAGTGAAGGCAAGCAATGATATTTTATATCATTTTGATATCTGGTCTAAATTAGGCCCGAGGGAAAAACTGTGGCCTATTTAACCCAGCATCTGTCAGTTATCATTATTTTCAGATAAGTTTAGAAGTTTCAAGTATAAAATTTATATTTGGGGGGAGGATAGGAAATGAGGCTAACAGGAGCTGGATTTGGCTACTGTACTTTTGTTGAAGCACTTTGCAGTGGCCTTTTTGAGGTTGTTACATGAGAGAAGAATTAAATTAGGAATAGTGATGTGGCTGAAGCTGTACGCTCACCAGGAGCAGCATGGAGGGTGGCACAAGGAAGCCGAAGGGAGGGTATTAGCAGAGGTTTTCAGTGATCACTCTTAGTCTGAGTTGCAGCCTTTGGTTAATGGTGTTGCAAGGAAAAGGGAGTGGTCTGCCAATGCGTTACAGCTGGGAAAAAGACAAATGTGATATTGGGGGGGGGGGGGTTAGTTTTCAGTAGCAATGCAGCTGTGCTGATGTCAGTCCAGAAGACAGGGGGAAGACCTCCACAGGTATGCTGCCAACCTCCAGGTGTTTGTTTCTTTCTACCCACCCTGAGCACAGACAACAAAGTTCCTGGAGCAGAGCAAAGCCCAGGGTGAGTCACTGCTATGTGCTGGTACCTGCCCGGCACGTCGGGGAGAAGGGAGAGCTTGGGGTAAAAACCTTATCGTAATTACCTGAAGCTTCTCTTGGTGGTTACCAGGAAACAACATATTTCTGTAATGTTTCTGTGTGGTTGCTCAATTATTAAACCATATGTGGTGCATGTAGCACATTGGAAAGGGGAGTCCTTCCTGCCTCGTGCAGATACCACTGGCTGCAGTCAAGCAGCTAAGCAATTTTTGTACCTACAGTCATCTGAAACCAAGCAGAAACTCTGAACTTCTGATGACTGACTAATGCAATTGCTCTTTTATTTCCTTGCACTTCCTTCAGGAGTGAAGGGACTCCAAAGCCCACCCCTGTTGTAAATCCTTGCTCAGGCTGCAGGCATCTCACTCAGGTGCAGAAAATGCAGTTTAGCACCAGTGGAGAAGCTCAATTTCCAGCAGCCTCTCCTCTATATGTGCCGTGTGGTGTGGTAGATACTTGTTTTTTGACACATTGGGATGTACTGAATGGGTTTTGTTGAAACAGAGACTAGAATTTCAAACCTCTTGTATAGCAGCACCTTTCAGTGCTTCTCACTTCTGTAGCAGCTCAGAGTGGAAATTATAAATTGCTGGTGAACACAGCCCTGTCTTCTGTAACAGAGACTGAAATTTACAGATTACGTCAAACCACTGCTCACCCTTCCAGCTATTCTGTAACAAAAATAACATTAAATACTCTAGGAGTTGAAGCGTTTTTATTTATTTATTTATTTTTGTCCAGTGAGAAGGAGCTCCCAACCCTGGGACTGGGGATGTGTTTCAGTATGTGGTGGTGGTATTTGCTAAGTTCTAGTAGGCAGAAACTTACTAAAGTAGGAATCAAGATCAGCAACTTCAGGAAATGATTATTAGTTAAAGAGAGTACTTGGCAAGTTGGGAAATGTTTATCTTTTATTACATGTAGGATAGAGCCTGAGTCTGGGATAAAGAAGGACCTTTTCAGAGACTAGATAACATGAGCAGCATTATTAGTCCATGTTATTCATCAGAGTGAGGTGGTGGCAGGCTTGTTCTACCTCTCCCTCACATGTGCGCATACCTCACTCCTTTAAATCCTGTGCGGGTACTCTTTAAGCTGTGAACTTCTGCTGCCCGTATCTTCCACATCTTTCTGTTGGCTATGTGACTGCTCAGCTTCTTCCTGTTCACATTTCTGGAAACATTTATTTGAAAACAGGCAGAAGGAGACCTCATTTGTAAGAGAACGAAGGTGGTGAACGAAGTGACTGTGGGATGTTGTGGATGAGCATCACGAGCTGCACAGACGCTCACCAAGACAGGTTATTGTGCTCTCTGCTGGCTGAGCTGCCGCTGCTGGGAGGCTGACCTGCGCCGCATGAGCACCCGAAGCCTCGCCAGGGAGTGGGCTCCAGGCCCACGCTTCCTGAGGACGGCAGCACAGCAGCGGGCATCCTCTTCGGGGCTGCGGTGCTTGGTGGGCACCCTGCAGCCAGGCCCAGGGGTTCATTTCCCAGCTCCTCTCGCACCCCTTGCGCAGCACATGCCTGCCCCGGTCCCGTGCAGTGGTGGGGCCCTGCAGATGGAGGAGAGGCGCTCAGGGGCACCTCAGGCACATCGTTACCCTCCTGGGGGACCGAGCGTGTGGAGCTCGCCAGGATGGCCTCCGCTCTGCAGGCGCTGGGAGCGCGCTGCCTCCCGGCGCCCAGGTGCGCTCTGCGGCACGGGATCCGCGTGCCTTCCTCCCGCAGGACACAGCCGCGGGGCTGGGCAGGGGCGGCCCGGCGGGGGAACGGGTTTGCGAGCAGAGGGTTTGCTGTTCCAGCACGCATGCTGGCTCTGGGGTTTCGAGGTGTGCCCAACCCTTCTTATGTAATCTGCTAAAATGCCACGTTGTGTAATGCTGTTGTATAACCAGGGTGCAGGCAGATTTGGGGATTTCAGCATCGAAGCAGCATTTTCTGTTGAGCATTCCCTCCCCTGCAGCCTGGAGGGGATCAGTCCTAGGGACTTCCCATCTGCTTTACTGCACACCTGCTTTCAGCTGGGCGTTGGGACACAGTGCTGGCTCTGTGGGTTGTTTTTTTCGTTTTTCAGTTCGGAAAGATTATAAATAATAACTGTTAATGCCTGGAGGCAGAGAGGTTTGTGTCAGGTTTACAGGTACTGCAGATACTGATGTTAGAGATGAACAACGACTGGCCATTCAGAGCTAACCACGACTCCCCTTCGTAAACCAACACACAGGCTAGCATTCAAGGTGTTTCTGCCCCCTTTGAAAACCGTGCTTGCATTATGCCAGAGACCTGGGGTAGCCAGGACTGCTCCAAGAAGCCCTTTGCCATGTGGGAGAGCTCTCCTGCCTGCCAAGAGACCCTGCACCAGGCCTGCAAGTGAATTGGCTTGAACGTCAGGAGTACAAATGATTACGGCAGGGTGGTATGTTTTCTGGCTTCTGCTTTGCCAGCTTTGCAAAACCAGAACTAGGTGGTAGCAAATTGCACAGGGCTCAGTGATGGTGAGCTTGCCTGCTAGCAGCTCCTGCACTCCTGTATTTCTGGTTTATGCTTTGGGTCATGTGTCCCTCACCTCACTCCTGCTCAGTGACCTGCCACTGACATGACGGCGTAGGACTACAGATAATCAGGGCTTTCAGGTGAACTAAACACATTTCTGCTTATAGACGCCTCATGCTTTATTTATGCACTTTCTTTACATAGACCTGTTGTAATATATAAACACATTCTGTCCAGCACATGGTAGTAAACAATAAAATGACCTGAGATCACACTTCTGCACCTCACGCTCTCAGACCCACCAGCGTGCTGTGTGACTTATCAGCTACAAAAAATAATAATAAAAAAAAAATCCCTCGGACAAATTAGGGTTGCCCGCCACCTGCAGTGCCCCTTGCTGCACACTGCTGCTGCCCTGCTCACCCTGTTGTTGGTGCAGCAGCTGTGGTCCCCATGCCTCCTTTGGGGCTCAGCACACTCCCCTCCATGTGGCTGTTTTGAGCCCAGGGTGGCAGCTGGTGGTGCTGGTGTGAGAAGAGGAGCAGAGGAGCGATGGACTGCCATGTGCCGGGGGAACTGTGGGTGCGCTGGCAATCCTGGTCCTGCCCCATGTGCAGGGGAGTGGTGGGGCTGTGCTCATGGTGGGGATCTCTGGGGGAGTGATGCATCGGCTGACTTTGATCATGGAGTGGGGTGGCCTCATCCTGACTTTGATCATGGTGTGGAGGGTGCTAGGCAGTGGCCAGTCCCTGTTGGAGTGGGACTGTGGTTTCCCTGCCTCGCTGGGGCTTGGCTGGACTGCGGACACTTCTCCATGAAACCTGCTCTGGCAGGACAGGCCTTTTGCCAACAGCACTGAGCTTGTGAAGCAGCGAGTGTCAGTGGGCTGGCTGTCTTGCCCGCTTCCCCTGCGTACCGAGCGGTTTGAGCAGCGCGTGCTGTAAATGAGGCGGAGGGGCCGTGGTGCAGGTGGGTAGGAAACATGAGTAATGGTGACTCATCAGCGCCAAGCAGCATGGTGCGTGCTGGTGCTCTGGCAGCACGGCAGTGGTGGCCGTGAGAGCTGTTCCTCCGTGAGTGTTATGCAGTGGAAGGGTTGTCTTTAGGCTGAGGATGCTCGGGCACAAGTGGTTGATTCCTGCTCCTCTTCCCAGCCTCTTCCCAGGAATGAAGGCAGATGTGGTGGGAGCCTGGTCCTTTGCAAGACGTGACACAGCCATTGTGCCTGTACACTAATGAAGAGCAGCTTTGCAGGAGTCTCCTTGTTCAGGCAGCGCTGCCTTGCTCCCTGCCCTCCTGTTTCCAACTGACATTACCATGGGCACCACACTACCTTTTACAAAGCTGTCTTGCAGAGGGAATGCCAGGTCTTCCACAGCACAGGCGTCTCAAAGGGGTGCTTGAAACAAGCTCAGAGGGGAAATGTATCCTACTGCCTCTGATCACACTCCAGTGACAATGGCACGATTTGGAACATGGCAAACAGGCTTTGAATGTCAGTGCATTGTTCATAGTGAGATATGTGTCATGTTGCATTAGCTCAGGCCGACAGCTACCGGTGGGAAAATATTTCTACGAGTTCCTCGGGGTGCCCCCACCTCCTACAGGCAAGGACTTGTGCCTGTCATGGCAGTAGCAAAACTATACCCAGCCATACTGGGGAAGCAGTGAGACCATCTGGTCTGAATACATGGAAAGTCATCTGAGTCCTGTGTCCAGAGGGCAAGCCTGCCTTGTGCTGGCAGCATATTCATGAAGAAAGCATCTGACTGTTCAGAAGATAAAGCACCATTTTATTTCTTGGTAACCTCTGCTCAGAGGAAGAGCAATGGGGTTAGTGTGACTTGGTGAAAGCCACCATGCCCAGACAGAAGGCGGCAGCTGGCAGTGCTGGAAGCGGGGAAGCCTCCTTGTTCCTGTCCGCAAGCTATGGAAATCAGAAGCTTGGAGCATCCTGGGTCTTTCATGAGCGTGGAGAGCAGGACAGAGCACAGCCTCCTCCGGTGAGTGCAAGCAGCCTCGCGGTGTTGCGCAGCCAGGTAACGCCACGGGGGGTGGAGCGGGAGCAGGCTCCTGCTGGGAGGAGGTGAAGCCTGGCACTAAGAAACAGCTGGGTGGCATGGAGGGACTGTGGCCCTTCGTTCAGAGCCTGGTTAGTCTCCAGGATTGAAAATCTTTTTGGAGACATCCTGAGTGCTCCTTTTCCGGCTAGTGGGACTCCTGCACATCTCTGGGCAGCAGCTTCTACAGGCGGGCTGGCTGGTGGGGGCCGTGGAGCCCCTAGCCGCATGTCAGGGCCCTCTGCGTGCCTCTGCCTCGTGTGGCTGTCGTGGTGCCTCGTCTGGGCCCAGCTGCATCGCAGGGGGGCTGCCACACTCGAAATGCCTGCCTGCTCTCATTATTTTGTTATTCCAGCATCAGCTTTTTTGAGAGCCTCTCTCTTTATTTTCTTCCAATGTCAAAAAGGTGAGGAGGTCAAACGCTAATGCAGTATTTCTTTTCTTTCATAAAATGTACCTAGCAGATGAGGAGTGTCAACACCGATTTGTTTTTCAAGTGTTTCTGCAGGATTATTTTCTTGTTAAAAGTGACAAGGAGGTGCAGAACTGTCGGCCTTTAGCCAGAGATGTCATTTTGTCGTCGTGTAGGTGAATGGGCACAAGATGACAGAGGACTTTTTTGTGGGAAAGATGAAAAGCTGATCCCAGTTTAATCATTTCCTTGAAATGCAAAAGGTGAACATGTTCCTTGTCTTTCTCCAGTGTTCAGTAATGAGAGGTTGGAGAGGGGAAGAGGCTGTTAGGCCACAGTTAGTGTAGGGTGTTTTCCTAATATGTGTTTTTGCAGAACTGTTTTCAGTGCTGATGTAAATGGCTTGAGCATGGTTATTCATTTGTAGCCGTTTTCAAATTTCATTGCCTCTTTTGACAGCCAAATCTGATGTTGCCTTCAGCAAAGGTAAGGTGTTTCCTCTTGTAGCTTCAGAATGGGCTCCTGGCTCGGGGCTGCTGGTGTGTTGGCCACCCCTTGGCATGCTGCTCACGTCCTGGCACTGGAGATGCAAGGAGCCATTAAATGCTGTGCTCTGGTCTTTCACAGCTGATGTTTTCTGGCAGTTAAGGAGACTAATAAATGACTTGCCGCTTGACGTAATCATTAAAGGGTCTGCGATGCCGTTAAAACCCTCTCCTCTCCTGCCTCTGTGCAGGCCTTGAGTGACCCTCCAGGAGAGGGAGTGTCGTTGATTAACGATGCCACCCGCTGGGTTGGTGGTGGGACGGAGCCGTGCTGGCATGTGCGTCATCGCTTCTGGCACAGCCAGCGGGCACAGGGCAGTGCGGGGGATTGGCAGCTCTGCCCAGACAGTGGGGCTGGTAGTGGGCTTTGCTCTGGGCTGGCAGGGGATTGAGCCGGGGAAGCCAGCAAAGCAGAGAGGTGGTTGTGTGGAAGGATTTGTGCCCCCGAGGCCACCCCTGCACTGGGCTGTGCCTGTCTGTGTCTCCTTTGCGGGGTTTGTACTGGTGGATGCTGGCCTCCCTCCCCGTGGTGAGGTGTCTCCTGTAGCTGTGGGCAGATCTGCACATGCAGCTTCTGGAGCTGATGCTCTTCATAGCGTGCGTGCCAGAGTCTTGCGACCTGCGGGAAGAAGCAGGGTTGTTTCCATTGTGATTCAGCTAGGCACTGCTCTGGCTCTGCTTCCCTTGTGGGTTTATCCATCATGTGTGCTGCTGACTTCACAGCACACAGGGTGTCCTAGCTGAGGCTTGGCCAGATGTGGCTTTCCTGCGAGAGATTTCCTTCACTCTGTGCTGTTTCAAATTTTTTTCTGCTACAATCAGGTGCAGCAATGAAAAAAGGACACTTTGCACTGAAGTTAGAATTGTGCTGTCGAGGTACATGTGAATGGTGAACTCTGATATCACTGGAAGTTGTTTTTTCTCAAATTCTCTCGTTCTTTTCAGATGGTCTGGCAGCTCGGTTTTGCTTCAATTTGGTCAGAGTAAGGCAAAGAAATACACAGTTTTTAAAAGATTTCCACAGTGATACTTCTGCATAGAGTCTGCATTTTTTCCTGTAGCAAAGCAATGCCAGAGACTAGCAACCACGTCTTATTTTTTTTTTTAAGTAGGATGATGAAAATAACCTCATGTGGCAGAGCCTAGTGCTCCCAGACTCAGCAGCTTTGTGCAGATTTCCAAAGCCCCAGAATAAGAGGTTCTTAGAGAAAGCTCTGTTTTCTAATTCCCCTTTTCTCTTCAGAACTTGTGTTCTGTTGAGCTGTAGTGAGGATACTGCTGTTAAGAGTGGAGCAGCTCTTTCTGAGCCAAACTGTTACATGCTTCTGTACCAGCTGAAAACACTGACCCACTGGGTGGAATGTTTCCTTGTTGCCTCTCAGCCCGAGTGCAGACAGGTTGCTAAAATGGATTTTTTAACGTCGGTTGTTAATATCTCATCATGAAGGCCGCGCAGTTTTAGGACAGCCTTGCTGAGGCATTTTAACAGTGCTCCCGTTTGTTCAAGCTGGTAATAAACAATTTCCTTACATGTAAAAGGATGAAGCAAAGGTAGCTTTTGGAAGGGAGCCAATTTGAAGCTAAAGCGGAATGCTTCTCTTGAAGTCTTTTACTCTAAAATGTGCTCATAATCAAGCTATTTAGCTTTCATAGGAAAAAAAAATCGGAGAAACAACTAACCTTGAGGCAACGTATGAAATGATACCTGTAGCGAGATGTTAGCGAGAGCAGACAGAGCAGTGTGGAAGTGGGGGAATCAGTGTATTCTTTTGTCATCACTCCAAGTTCTGAAATCCGACAACTTTGGAGAAAGTTGTAGTTAGAGAAGTAATAAAAAGGCAACTGACTCACATGGAAACAACATCAGTGGAATAAATCTATGCAAAAACAAATGGGGTGAGGCTCAGGCTGTCGCAAGAGAGACTCTTTGATAGGGGAGTCCAGTATTCTTACATCTGTGCTGGTGGAAACGCATGTATTAAAGCACCAGAGATGAGTCTACCTTTGTCTAGAAATGAATTAGCAGAAGTAAATAACATATATCCAGCTTCCCATGAGTTCTGGCTTCATTAACAGTGATATCATGCTTCGCTTTTAACAGCTTCTGTGATCTCAGGGCAAAGTATTTTAAAAATTAAAATTAAAAAAAAAAAAACAAGATTATTCTTTTGTTTGGAGGAGGAAAAACAAAACAGAAAAACCCTGAAAAGCCCTGAAGTGACCTTTTATTCTAAGTGGAGAAACAGGCATGCTGATGGCTTTTTCAGATACGAAGACTCACAGCAAAGCAACCCAAATGCTAGCCAGCCCTCCTATATGGGAATGCTGCCGACAGCGTACACTTGGCCCTATTGTCTCTGAGCTTGTATGGACTAGTCAGTGGGAAATGAGGTATTTCCTTTTTGCAGCTTGCTTGCATTTAAGTGCTGGAGGTCAGATCCTGCCCTAGCTTACACCACGGTAAAGCCAGCATCACGCTGCTGGTTCTGTCCAGTTTACACCAGTGTGAGCAGAATCAGATTCTGCTCCCAGGTGTCTGGGAGTTTTGACCTTCTGGGTCTTTTGGGGCATCATAAGTTAAACATGTTCTAATTAGCCTGCACTGTAAATCCAACATTTTAATTCTTTCCACATGTAAGATCCAGTCTAATAAGCCAAAGTTTAAGTCCATGCAATCTATTTGGAATAACCATATGGATTAGGAGTCAGACTGTGCTTTTCTGCTTCTTGTATTTATACTAATATAGAGACGTTTGTTAATGCAAATGTAGCTCACGCTGGTATCAATTTTTAAAAAATATTACACCAAATGGCTTGCATTAAAATATTTGAAAAGCAGTAAAACTGTGAAAGTTTCCTCTTTCTCTCACAGACTGACACACAACTGTGGAACGAAGCGTCTGCAGGCAGCACCCTTTGTCTCTCCCAGCGGGCTTATCAGTGGGGCTGAGGGACCCCTGCAGCAGCGCAGGGTCACCCTCAGCCCCTTTGTGCCGTGCCACGGTTCTCCGCGCTTGCTGGGCCGCAGCCACCAGGCACAAAGGAAGAGCTGCCTTGGGGTGAGGAGGACCCAGCTGGATCCAGCCCCCTCCCATAACAGCACAGGCTGAACCACGGCAAATTCTGGGCACAGAGAGGCCAGGGTCAGTCGTGTGTGGTGCTGGCTGCCAGGGGTTGTCTGCCCTGTGCTGCCAGAGGTGTTCCAGTCAGGGCTTCGCCCTGACGATGCCCTCTGCATGCTGGGAGAGAGGTTTGGAGAGGAGAGCAGCGGGGCTGCAAGATGGACGCTTGCTCTGATACTGGAGCTTTTGCATTTGTCAGTCATCAAGGTTTCCTGTCTTTTTTTTTTTTTCCTGTGGTTGCCTTGTTAGCTTAGGAAGATCCCCTTCTTCCTGTCTTTCATCTGTCTTACCAGTGCAGTTGTTTTACTTGTCTTTCTGTTTTCCTGTTTTTCTCTTATTTCAAATCCAGAATTTTATTTAAATACTATTTTATAAGAAAAATAGCAGTGCTGTGCTTTTGAAGCTTTGCTATTGTGCTCTGCAGGGAGTGCCCCTCAGGAGAAGGCTGGGCAAGCCTATTTGCAGTCATCTCTCCTCTCAGCACCTGCCAGCGCCGGCTGGTGGTGGGCTTTCCTTGTCCATTCCCAGCTCGTGCATGGTGCACGTGAAGCTCTCAAATCCCTCGTTTACTGCTAGCGCTTGCTTTGCCACTCGGTATTTCCATGCTGGTCACCATTTCCTGAGCAGCAATGCGAACCTCCTTGACCATATTTTACCCATTGTTTCTGTTCCTTGTTAATGAAGTAGTTGCTTCGTTATGTTCCTGTAGCTGGCAGTATGAGGGCACTGTGGAAGAGAATATGCTGAGGATAGTCAGATGAATGTCCCCAAAATGAGGAAAATGATTTCAATGTGTTAGTGGTTTTGTTTGTTTTAAAGAGGAGTGGGCTTGGCTTTCTCAGAGAAAGGGAACTGTGACGCAGATGGGTAGTGCCTTCCCTGGGATGGCTTGGAAGGCCCCCTGGTCCAGGGTGTGCAGGAGCAGGGTCCCCCGATGCATCAACACCGAGGAGGTACTGGAGCAAGCAGAAGAGTCCTTGTCTCAGAGCCCTCAGTCTTTTACTCATGTTGCATGGTCCGATGACCAGACATGGCCTGGGGAGTCAAATATCTTCCCTGGTCCAGAAGGTATTTCTTGTAAAGATGCATTTCGACAAAAGAAGGGAGCCTGAGTTACTTTTCCCAGGGTAGTGAAAGCATCTGGGCTAGGATTATAAAGCAGTCAGCTTGTTATGGAAGCCAGAGTCAGGACCTGGGGTCTGAATGAGTGTTGGAAAGCATTTCCAAGTGGGAGTTGCACTCTGCCATCCGTCATTTGTTCAGACGGAGAAGAGGGAGTCAGTGTGAGACATGGCAACTTCTTCCTCCCTGTCTCCAGCATTAATCTAAATGCCAAAAAGCAGACCTTGTGGAATGCACCGGCATTATTGAAAGCACTAGCCTCTAATTCCATATGGCATGAAAATATCCCCCAGGTAGTGTTTAACAGACACCCAGCACTGTCTCACAGCTTGTAGGTTAATGCAGCCAGCTTGGCTGTTTATTCATTCCGGTATTAGGCCATATTGAGGAGCCGTTGTGTTAGGCTGCCTAAGGTGACAAGAGAGCCCAGGGAGAGAGGAGTGCAGTGGAGACGATCCGAACGCTGTGCTGGAAATTGTTTATTGAAAGGAAAGGATCATATTACACTGAATTTTTGCTGAGTTTATCTTGGTTTTTATCAGATTACACACGGGATAACTCATCAATATTGTGATCCTGCTGACATGTAAGTGAGTTGCTGCATAATTCATGGCTGCTGCAGAGCTCTGGCAATAGGAGGCACATACTTAATTAGGCACTTCACCATTTCACTCTTTTGGAGCAGCCCTGGGATTGCACCCGTGGAGGCGGATGCTGCGGTCACCCTGCCTGCAGCTGCCTGTGGCTGCCTTGCAGAAGTCGTGCTGGTGCTGTCCCACGGCATCCCAGTACTCTGTGGCAGAGGTGCTGTGTTGTGGCTTTGTGGCACAGCTTCTTCCTGGGACACGCGGCAGCACATGCTCTCCAGGTGGCATGGTGCACGTTTGGGTGCAGGACACTGCAGCCTGCTGTGGGGCGATTCAGCCCGTGCTGTCCGCAGAGGTCCCCAGCTTCTGCAGAGGGTGTTGTGGCAGAGCGACTCTCCGGAGCCACCAGGCGACTGGTGGGGACCTGCTGCTGCACTTCTCTTCGCCTCCACGCACTGGTGTCCTCCCTGCGAACCACGCTGGCAGTGGGTGCCTGGCCCTGCAGCGGGGCTGCCCATGCCAGCTCTCTGCCAAGGAGAAAACTTGAGGCTGATGCATGCAAAGTTCAGAGCTGAGCCCTGAGTCATTAAATAACACTGTAATAGGCAGAAAATGCAAAGAAAACTCAGTAATGGCCTGTTAATTTTTTAATGCCTTTATTGAGTAAGAGACAAAGTAACTAATTCCCTTCCCTGTGCTGAACAATTCAATAAATTAGCTTTACAAAGTTCGGAGTAGATCAGAGCACTACAGCTTTGATTCCTGTTCTTCGCATTAGGGTACACACAACTTTTGCAATGTTTCCCTCCCCTGGGAAGTATTTTTAGGGATGGAGTTAAAGGAATGTTACTTCCTCTTTCTTCTTCATTACTATCTGGTCTTGTGAGGCTGCATCACAGCCCAGTAAGACTGTTCTCAGCTGTCTGAGAACTTAGCTGCTTGTGGGTCAATCTGTCTGTCTTCTGGCTCTCTTGCTGTCCTTGTGGTACCTATTACTCTTGCAGCATTATCAGCAAGAGTGCACTTTAAAAAGCTTTGGTTCTGCTTCCACAGATCCTGAAATGCTCCTGTGAATCGAGGTTGTGGTGATGGTGGAAGAAGAATAGGTGTATTACATTCTGCATGATGTACAGCTGATGGTACAGGCATATTTTGACCTATGGAGCCAAATACACTCAAAGTAGATCAATACATTGAGAGTGATGATATATTCAGCCCATGCTGTGTGTATATTTCAGTGGTGACGTCTCTCACAGGGCTCAATTTCCAAGCATGAGTGAGTTGATTTGAGGCTTGCATCAGCAGCTGGCACCTACTGCGGTATTTACGTGGGCTAACTCCTATCAGCATCTCCAGGTTCAAAGCACGCCAGCCTGCGCAGGTGCATGGTCTCAAAATGACATGGCAGGAGCTGCTGCACTGTTGCCACAGGCTTGGCAGAGCCTGCAGCAGGAGCAGTGATGCTGTGCTTGCTGCAGGAGGCTGCTGGCATCTAGCCTTGGCTGCATTTTTGCTGCAAAGGGGAATAGCAGCCTGTGTCTTCTGCTCAGCGAAGCCATGTTCATGGTTGTCTGAGGCGTTTCCATTTGCACTGCGATCTTAGTGGCATGAAGCGTCATGAGCCACGCACTGGCTGATCAGCAGCTGGGTCATCTTTTCAAATTGTGCATATTGTGTGCTGTGTCCTGGTGGGAGCTGGCGGATGGGAAGGGAGAAGTGCTTCCCACCCTCGGACCTTTCTGCTCTGCCACCTCCACCTGCGTCCCACCTGCCCACGGGATGTGTGCTCTGGTGAAACCTGGGAACCAAGGAGTGCCAAGGATCCGTCTCACTGGGTCCAGCCTCTGTGAGGGCTGGGGCGGGGAATGACGTCCCAGTGGAGACAAGGCATCCTCCTGTGCCCTTAGGGAGCACGTTAAACCATGATGGCGAGGGGTGCGGTGTCTGTTAGCTGCAACTTTTAGTTCTGAGAACCCATGTTACCCATAAAAACATCCTGTCCTTTATGAGCCTTCTTAAGTTTGGATCTCAGCACCTTTCTGCAGCAAAGTCCTGAGTTGAATTACATGTTTATGGAAAAGCCTTTCTTAGCAGTTTAGAATTTCTCACTTGGGCTTCACTCATCATTTCTTCCTCCTTTGGCTTCAGGACAGAGAAATGGTAGCTCCTGCTCTCCCTTCTCTGGACCACGTCTGATTTTATATATCATCCTTATCAGACCCCTTCTTAGTCTCCTTCCCACGGTCAGCAATTCTCCTGGGGTGTGGAGTCACACTCACACAGGGTTCAATGTGGGTCCCTCCCCAGCAGCTGGTCTTTTATCTGGTTGTGTTCAAAGCTGTGTGTGTGCCTCCCTTTCTTTCACAAGCTGTTTGAAAATGTATCAGGGATAGTGAGATTTTTTTTTCCATTTTTTGTGGTGCTTCCCTCCATTAATTTCCTGGTTGTAGTACATTACTCATGGATAATTAAGAGTGAGCTATTAATACAACATTTAATATTCAAGTGCAGTGAAGAGGAGAGAACAATAAGTCAAGGAATCATATACTACAAGGCATTTTGGTTTGGTGATGAATTTTTTTTGCTGGCTTTGGCTATCAGAGCATAGTGCTCCTTCCATTTAAGTATGGTCCTGAGAACTTCATTTATTGATAGAATACAAATAGGACATTAAATCAGGGGAAGTGAATTTGAATTGCTGGCCATATATACAATTATGAATGGGATTGGCTACTTCTATCTAGTGTATCTTAAGTTAGGAGAATTATGTTAGAGACAGCTAAAGAGAGCTTAGAGTGTCTTAAAATTAATGAGATTGAAGTCTGTCTAGGAAAAAAATTAATGCCAAAATGCAGTTTGAGCACTGGGGCCAAAAGATGGCTTTACAGAAGTGATCATACTTTATCCAGATGGAGAAATGTTGGTCTGGTAGGTTGTGCACCAGCATCAAATAAGTGTGTTTCAGCCTGAAGTGCTTCTCCTTGCCCCCCTCCTCGCACACTGGGAATGAATCGATTGCCAGTAATAGAGAGGAGAGGGAAGCTTGCAGCCTGACTCCATGCTTCTGCGTAGCTGGGAGCTGAGGCGATGATAAAGCACCGCCCAGGGCTTTCCAGCCTTCTGCCTCTCCAGTTTCTGGTGTCTGGTCCCAGCACTGGGCTCCATCGCTGTGTACCTGCTTTTGGGTGACTGAGCCAGATGTCTGCAGAGCCTGCTGCTGTTACAGGATTTTGAAGGTGTACTGTGGAGCCTTCTCTCTGTTTTGTGCCATGTCTATAGAGCTGTGCAGGTTTTCCGGTGGCTACTTTTTTGTATCACGTGCTGAGGCAGCCAAGGAGAAAAGGAGTATGTTGCTCTTCTCCTTGTGCCAAAGATGTGCATGCATACTTTGGAGATGAGGAGTCGGACTTAGGTCCATGAGCAAATCCCACGCAGGAGGTGGTGGCTGTGGCAGCGTGTGCCTGGCTGTCGGTCACCATCTCCAGGGCGGGAGGTTCGGGTGGGCTCTCGGGGGAGCTGGGGCACCTGGGGCAAGCACAGAGCCTCTGCCCTGCGTCGCAGCTGGGCGAGGTGAGAGCCTTTGGCACAGCAGTGTCCTGCCCAGCCCAGCTCTGGCCAGGGTGGGAGCAGTGCGGGGGCCCTGTGGGAGGCTGCTCCTCCAAGCTGTGCCCGAGGAGCTCTCTGGAGATGGAGTGCGTAAAGATGTCACGAGTCAAGCACATGTAAAGGTTGCCATTTACAAGCAAGTAATTGCAAGAGTTACCACCCAGCTGTCTCTGAGACAGTGCAGGCTATTATTATTTATATCCAGTCCATTTGCACGCTGCTCGAATGTGAGTCCCTGCCCCCAGATAGAGCCACGATGCTGCGGTCTGCCAGCAAGCACTGACTTTGATATGGTACCTGTTTTTGCTGCATCGGTTGGCCAGCTGTCTTCCCTTGATGTGAGGGGCTTTGCAGCCAGAGGAGGGGGGCTCGTCTGTCACTCGTGTGCTGGGCTACCCTGTCCAGATTTTGCACACAGAGATGTCCCAACATGGGGCTTCTAATAGCAATGACAGCTGCACCTGATCACGCACACTTGCATGCACAAACACCACACATGTAAATACTTGTGCATTATTTTGTTTGATGAGCTGAATAATTGGTTGTTTACAGATCGGAAAGGGTAAGTGTGCTTGTGACCTTTCTTCGTGAGGATTGTTTATAGTTAATAATGATCCTGCTAACTATGCCCGTTTCTTTAATGGGGCTGTTCTCTCCTATGGGCAGTCTCTGTGCTCTCTGCATCCTAAATACAAAGTCCCTAATCTCTGTAGGGATAAAAAAGACCAACTGATCCCAACCATTCTGAAATAGGGAATGTAATTAAACATAGGAAGTATATTGATTCCCAATTAAGCAGCAACAAAACAAATTATTTACTAGTATAATAAAAATGTTGTCAGCGTTGACAGTATTTAGACATAGAGCTTTCCTGAGTCCATTGTGTACACACACTTATAAGTGTCATATAAATAGCTACTTTTGTCAATGAGAAACATTCAGGAGAGCTGCCTGTTGTAAAATAGTGTTTGCCTCTTTGGGAACTAGGCTGGTAGCAGTGGGGAGAGGTCTGTGTCCAGCTGTGGCTGCTGGCTAGCACCTCTTTTCCTGACAAGGGGTCCAGTGCAGGCAGTGGGACTCCAGCAGCACTGGCGTCCAAAAGGCCGCTTGCCATTACAGGTGCCAGTGCCTGCACTGCACGGAAGGGCTGAGGCCTGTGTTTGGGTGAGACCTGGATCATCAGAGGTGTTTTATATGCAGTGTAAGCATTTAAAACAGTTCAAGCATTCAAACCAGGTTGGACTTGAGCATCCACCCTTGCAGACCCTGTGCCTGTGCCCCTGTGCTGGAGATGGGCAGCGCCTGGTGGAGCTGCAGCACGCTGCTGGCTGCTGCATTGCTGCTGCTTCTGCCTCCCTTCCACTCCCCTCTTGAGAAGGGTGCTCTCTGGACAGATATTTCTAACTGTTCTCTTATGTAGGTTGTGGTGGGTCTGCTCTCTGTGCATCCGGGTTTGGATTTCCCCAACACCTGGCAGCCACAAGATGCATGGCTGGAGGAGCAGCGATTGCTAGGCTGCCAGCGTTTGAGCGGCAGCAAAGGGTTGGCTGGGAGCTTGAGTTGTTCTTCACCACTGGTTTTGTACTGGGATCACCTGGCTGTTCACTGGGAGAGGGACTTCTTCAAGTTTGGTGTGAGAGAAGTCAAAACAAACAAACAAACAAACAAAAAACACTAATGCTAAAAGCAGCTCTGTGTGCACCATGTCATTGGATGGCTGTGCAGCTCCTTTGACTTTTGAGACCTTCGGATGCAGGCATGCTTTCTGTGAAGAGGAACACCACGTTTTGGTATTTTTTCCATTTCTTTAGGCTGGAGCAGCATGAGCGTGTGTGGAGCTGAGAGCAGGAATGTGGGGGAGGGGAAGGGTTTCAGCAAACATTTCCTTACCAAAACAGCCCTGACCTTTGCAGGGCTGAAGCTGTCTGATACAACAGGCTGAACCTTTCCAGACTAGAGCTCGAACCTGAAATGTTTCAGAGCAAAATTGATGGCCGCTGCTTCGGCCCCAGTGTTTACATCCAGTGCTCGCCTGGCTGCTGATGTGAGGGAGGGAGAGGGCCTTTGTGAGCCCACGTGAGAGCTGTCGGGTCTCATCCTCTCATGCCAGCGCTCAGGGATGCCCACGGGCAGTGGAACCAGCCTGTAGGGTGGGGATGGATGTGGGACGGCTGCGCTCTGCGGTGCTGTGTTTTGGTGCCCGTGGGCCCATGGGGTCGTGGAGGAGGAGTGGTGCTGTGGGCAGTGTCCCCGGTGGCGACGACCGAGCCGAGGCCGGCGTCAGCACAGTGCCAGGCGGATGGCGGCGTGCGTCTCGTTGGGGGCAGGCAGAGGCACTCGTGTTCATCAGGAACCAGAGGGTCTGTTTTTCCATGCACGGGCCTCAAGTGCTGTTAATTGAAACCAAGCGGGGAGCGTTTACCTGCTCCTACTGCGTGTGATAATGGGAGCTGGGGTGTGGGGAGCTGTGCTGCCTGGCTGTCCAGCGGCCGGCTGAAGGAGATGCTGCTGTTTGTGTGTCCTGTGGTGAATAAAATTAATCAACTCTTTATGTCTGAATGACAGCCAAGGGACTGTACTTGGGCTCTAGCTCTGTGTGGAGTGGCTTCATCCCAGTGCAGGTCCTCTGGGGCCTGGAGCCTTCGATTCATTAGTTGTCAGGCTTGTAGGTGGATTCTGCATTAGGTCTTTAATTTAGTGTATTGCCATGGGCTACTGACCACATGACACTGCTCAAGTGTGAGCAAATCTAACGAGGATCTGGGACTGCTCTTTAATTTGGTGAGAATAACAGAGTGAATAGGGGCCCAGAGAGTGCTAATCATAAAGCAAAACTAGTTGGAACCAGGTCAGTTGGTGCTGATTTTCAGTATAATGTGGATGGAGATGGTAGCAACAGATCTGGAGCTGCAGTGTGTGCCCTGCTGCTGCTGGCAGGCAGGGAGCTGAGTCCTGTCTTCTGCTGGTGGTCGATGGGCCATGTATGGGAAGCACCATACAGCATGTCAGTGAGAGCGTGCCATTATTACCTGTTGTCTTTTTTTCTTTTTCTCTTGCCTCCTCTCGTCAGCTCTGTGCTGCAGTCCTGCAGGCCCGGCACTGTGCCTGTTGGGGCTGATGGCCCAGCACGGAGCTGTGCTCAGCCCAGGAGGGTGAGCTGGGCTGAGCAGTGTGCCTGGCTGCCGCCCTTGTGTCCAAAATGCCCTTGAAAAGGGGAAGACGATGTTAATGAACTATGGAAAATCCAGGAGTGTAAGCTTTTTGCTCTTCTGTGGAAAGGCAGTACCACATGTCAGTCCTAGCTCCTACCCACACATACCTTGATCGTACTTGGAATCACTCAGCACAAACACCTCCCAGAGCTGCTTGATCCTTCTATTAAGTAGCATCCAGTCCCCATGGTTAGATTTGTTTCATACAATAAACAAAATTGTGCTGCTCTCCTGCTGGCTGTTCCTGGATGGGGTGCAACTCCCCTCTGCATGAATCACACAGATTTATTGCGTTATATTGGAGTGGTGCCTGAGCTTGGCTGGTTTCTTTAAATCTTTTTCTGGAGAGGGGTGGGCTTTAGGAGAAGGGGCACAGAAATCCTCTGTAGTAATTCCTGTTGACTGCAGTGACCAGTGAGGCAGAACTGATCAACTGCAGGCTTCCCTGCTGCTGAACTCTGCCAACAAAGTGCTTACATCTGCTTTTATACTAATGGGAACTTTATGGACTGGTTTCCCCCTCCAAGGAGCAAATTCCAGCAAGGTCAAAATCCAGAAAGTTGCCACTTGACACCAGCAGTGAAGCCCTGAGCCAGCTTAAGGAGACAAGGTTGCACCGAGGATCTTCTGGGGCATGAGATCTAACATTATCGCACGCAACTGATAGCCTGGAGCCTTCCCAAATGCTCTTGCTGCAATCCCACTTCTTGGCTGCATGTCCCCTTACTTAGTCCCTGCGATTCCTGTGGGGAGAAGAGGGCTTTCTCCTGCCTGGTTTGGGAGGAGCAGGCTCTGCAGTAACCTGCCAGTTGCTGGCCCATCAGGGCTTTCCCAGATGCAACCTTGCTGAGCCGGGTAGCCTGCCTCTGGCCTCTGAGCCCTCCTCCGCTCAAGGCAGTGGTCCTGCACCAGCCCCATGTGGCTCCAGGGCAGGCAGTGCCTATGGAGCCGTGCTCACTGTCATGCATTTGGAAGAAGCATGTGGAGGAGGCCGCCTGGAGCAAGCTGTGTGAGGAGCCACACAAATGCCATGTGCGGCATGTCACTGAACTGTACCCTTCAGCACCACGCAGGCTGTGGCATGTTCAGCTCAGTTAAATACAGAGGTGCAAGGCTGCATGTTTTGGGAGGCTGGGGGCCATGCTCACCGTTAGTGTAGCATTACTCGAGCTGCTCACACGGGAGGCACCCTGTGCCATGAAGAGATGGGTGTTCCATGTAGAAGCTTGAACACAGGTTGAGAGCTCTGACTGCGGGCTGAGCAGAGCTGCCTGGAGGTGGGGAGTGAGGCTGCCTGGGCATCAAGCACCCGCCAGCTCGGGGCTGCTCTGAGCTTGTGTTGTGAGTGTGTTGGATACCAAATCTGAAGTGATTGCTTTGAGGGTGTGTATCTTTTTGAATTTAATAAATGACCATTCCCCATTAATGTTTATTAAGGTGATGAATACTTTAATTTGTGCAGAAGAAAGTTTGCAGAAACATAACTTGCATCTACACAAGAGTTAGTGTTCATTTTTCAGGAAATATAATTGGTCCAGACAAGGCCTGCTGAATTGTGGCCTGCTTTGGCAGCCTGAGTGTGAAAGATTATGGACGGTCTCTGATTAGCTGTCTCTTTTTTAATCTAATGTTGCCGAGGCCTAATTGCTTTGACTTTGACTGAACAGAAGATGGTTTTCTTTGTGGCATCCCATGGCGCTGTGTTCTGTCTGTGCAGCTGCTGGCCCTGGGCATGGCAGTCAGGGCTGGGGATCCCCAGCTTCCTCTGTGCCAGTGCGTTTGTCCACGGGTGCACATCCCCCATTGCTTTACCAAGAGCTCACTCTGGTTTTGTGCTTTGTAGGGTGCTATTGGACCCAACGTCTTATTGCTCCTCGCCTGAGCAAAAACCTGCCCTACCCCTGGTTGTGCTGCTGGTATTGAAGATGCTTCTGCCTCCTGTCCTGTGGGGTACACACTGGGGACCATCCATCCAGGGCCAGGGTGCAGGCATGGAGTCTTGGCCTCCTCTGCTGTCAGAGGCAAGAGCATTTGGCAATGGGGGAAGTTGCAGAGCATGCAGGCAGTAATGTCTCTATTGTATATCTGGGCAGAATGGGCAAATCTTTAGCTTGTGGTGTTATGTTTCCAATGTTTGGACTCCTCAGCTATGAGGGATTAATGAAGAATGCTTGTGCCTGCACTGGGAGCATGCCGGGCACACTGTGCGGTATTGCACACGCGGCCCTTCTGCCACTCCTGGTCCCGTGTTAGCCCAGCCCCATGCTAGAGAGGGTTTGACTGGGGCTGTGGGCACCAGCTGCAGGATGGGAGGAGAAGGGCAGCATAGCTTGGCTGCAACAGACGAATGGGACATGTCCTGGCACCACAGCTGGCTCCCGACATGGTGCCCTGTAGGGACGCCTTGCTCTGAAATGGCAAATGGGTAACCTGGCCCATACCTGTCTGATGTCTTGGCTCTGTTTCCCCTGCAGTGGCTGTTGAAGAGCTTAATAAAGCTGGAGAGAGACGAGCTGGGCGGGACCTGGTATCCTGCCTTGTGCAAGTGGCTCCAGCAGCTGCACTGCTCCCTCCCCGCTTCACCAGATCGCAGCAGTTTAGGATGTCCTGTGCTGGCTGCCCCACGCTGCCCTGCAGACCCCTGCGTGGAGGCCGTTCCCTCTTCTCCTTCCTTCACCTTGCTCAATGCTTTCCCTTATTTTAGCTCTTTGGAACAAAGCCCGTGCCATCCTCCAGGCCCCCTGTGGCATAGGAATGGCTGGGGTGTGGCGATGGGGTGAGGACAGGAGGCTGATGGACAGGAACAAAAGGTGCCCGTGGCAGGGGATGCAGAAAGGCGGGCAGGGAGTCTGTCCTGCCCCGCATCCCTGGGGGTTCGCTACTGCACAGTCCCCAGGCTCAGGGGCTGTGCCTTGTCCCCAGCCAAGCCCAGCTCTGCTGTGCACCCCACCAGAGCTCTGGCATGAGAGGCTCGCTCCTGGTTGCCAGAGACGTGGCTGCTTTCCTCGCAGCCTGCAGGAAGGGCCCTGCTCTGTGCCAGGAGCTGGGTGCTTCCAGAGAGGCCAAGCACCAGCTGCAGCAGCCTGTCTCCCCATATCCTCCTGCCGCGGTCTGTGGTGACGGCTGCCACTAAACCAAGTGAAAGGCGATTTCAGAGCAGGCAGCAGTGAATGAATTCTGTTTTTCTCAAGCATTTAGTGTTGCTTTCAGTTTGCTTTGATGATGTCTTCTCACAACTAGTGTAAACAGACTGCGCAACGGGGAGCACTCACATGTGTACAAGAAGCTGCACATGAAAGGCAGAGGCATCTTGAAAGCCATAATAACGCTCTGAGTGCCAGTTAAAGGATTTGTCACCAAGAGCACTTTACAGATAGAAAGAACTTATTAACTAGTGTGACTAACAGCTTGCAAGGTTTAATTGATGTGTGTTTGTTGTCCTTTTATATCTCTCCCCCTCGTCTTCCTCTTGGCACTGATTCCAGCAGCAGCCTCTGAGCTCTCTGAATAGGTACCAGAATGAAAGCAAAGGCCAAGCGCTGCCCTGGGTCCTGGCCTGTGGTCGGGCTGGGGCTGCACCAGTCCCAGGAACTTCTCCATGCTGTCCCGTTCCCATCCAGGAGCTGAGGCTGGGCTTATTTTCTTGCTCTCTGTTCTGTTATTCTTCCCTAAGAGATGCTGAGTTTTTGAAGATAAAGCTTTTCAATGCATGAATAGTATGGATAATTAATGTTTCTGCCAGACAGACTGCTCATTGCAAGATTGATTGACTATTAAGGTCATAACGCATAAGCCACCCACACGAAACAAACAGTCTAATGTTAGACTTCAGCTTAAGCTGAGAGTTGGTCAGCTGTCCACGGTCACAGTGGGGGCTTCCAGTCATCTGTCAACAAGTGATTGATTGATGTGGACACCTTCCAATCTTATTCTGATTATTCTCAGCAGCTTGCCTGGTGGCCATTTTTCAGGAGTTGGCAGCATTCAGACCTCCAAGACTCAATGCAGCAACTGCATGGGGGTTAACCCTTTCCTTTGATCTGAAATGTCTTTGTTATGGGCAACAACAGCAGCACATGAGGGAAGGACTGTTTTTATGAGCCCTGATTACAAGATATACTGGGAAACTCCCCGCGATCACATGCGAGAACAATGCTTTGACTTTCAGGCATTTCTAATTAACGTGGCCCAAGTAAAGCTGCAAACAGGGGATCTGCAGAGAATCCATCTGGAACAGAGCAGATACAGTGCTTTGTAACCCAACTTCTTTATCATGCTGTCTTTTGTGGGCAGTTTAATGTGCCACAGAATAAACTGTGCATCAACACCCCAGCAGCAGAAAGACAAATTCTAATAAGTCAGGTAGGAGTGAGTTTGGTATTGGGGGGGGTGGGGGGAAGCAAGGGGTTTGGTTGTAATTGTTCTGGCATGAAAGACAATGAGTTGGAGAGCTTTGTTTTTAAGGATAGCTATGAATTCACCAGGAGAAATTAATTGCCTGGATGTTTTCTATATCTATACGTGAAGACGACATAGATTTTCTCTACAATATTTTATGTTCATGTTATGCTTTGTATGTGCACATGCATATCAGTGGGAAAGTGAAGTTACAGTTATGCTATGTAGTGTATGTTTACAATATATAAGCATGTTAGAGGTTTCTTTGGTAGCAGGCATTTATTGCAGATTTCCATTTTCTTTTACATTTTTCAGCAGTTTTAACTTTTTTTGAGGGCTCTGCCACCTGGCCTGCTTACCTTCCCGTTCACTCTCCATCCATGGTATTAGCTTTCATAATGTCCCCTAAAAAGCCTGCCATGGGGAAACATCAAGAGCCCTTTCTCCTCCACGAGTTAGATCTTTATGCAATTCAAGTGCATCATTGCATTTTTATGGTGCAATCTAAATGCTGTAACTTAGCAGAGTTGGCACAGAACTGTTGTGCACAGTAGGAAAGCTATGTTGAACTGCTGTGGGTTCTGGTGCACTGGCATGCATGCATTGGGATCCCAGCACAGGCTCAAGACCCTTTACGGTCCCCTAGCAATTGGCTACAGTCTGATTATTTTTTTCATGGAAGATGCTGCAATAGGGCCATGGTCCAGGACCCCTTAACATCAGCTTGTCTGCAGCCACTGGGTCTGAAGCCACACCACACTGCTGTTAGCTGGGCATTTGTAATTCTTGTTGAGTTTTGCTAATCCAGTCTGCTCTCCCTCCCTTGCAGGTTGTGATTCGACCCAGAGCCACATGGACGCCCTCTCGGACAGTGTCCCCAAGCAGCACCATGCTGGCCTTGTTGCTGACTGTCTGCTGGACTCCAAGGATCATCTTCCAGCACACAGCTGGGCAGCCTCCCACTCAGAGCTGCTGCACTGGGCCGGGTCGCTGGCAGCGGCACTGACCTGCACCTAAGCAAGAGCGTGATGCCCAGACACCTGCTGGGTCCGGCCGGCTCCCAGCGGGAGGCAGAATGGACACGAGTTTCAGCTAAGCCTTTGCCCACAGGCAGGTGCACCATGGCCATGCTGACAGAGAGTGAGGTGTGGTGTACATATCTTTGTAGAGGGTATACTGGGGACTAGTGCCACAATGGGAGGGCTGATTTAGTTGCATAAACACCACCAGCCAGTTGCTTTTATAGAGATTGCCTCCCAAAGACATTCTCTGGAGTAAGGGTGCAAAGCACAGAACTTCAGTGTGGCTGGAGATGCTGACCAGCCCTTCCTGAGATGAGGACCCTCTCCTTATCCACAGCAATGGTGCAGATGGGGTGGAAGCATCAGCAAAAACCTCCCTGGGCTCTGCTCCCACTCCTGCTCAGGCTCTAAGGTAGTTGTTACCCATCTCCCCTGCTGCCAGTTGTGCTGAGCATGGGGCTGCCTTAGCTCCTGAAGCCCTGTCCCCTGGTCTGTGGGTGCTTGGCTTGGTACAGTGCCTGCCACATGCCAGGCAGGACCTCCTGCCTGCTGTGTGAAGGTTGACGTGAGCTGCCAGCCTGCCCATAGCCTGGCCAGAGCAGCCAAGGGCTGGGAGTGAGGGCAACCTTGCAGTGCTCCCATCTCCGCCAGAACCTGCAAGCCTTGGTGTCCCTGTGGTGTGAGCCCAGCCAGCGTGGCCTTGGGGCTCTTCGTGAGGCAGCATTGGTATAATAACACTGATGAAAAGCTGATTAATCCTTGTAAGTGAGCAGCAATAGCTTTCCTCTAGAACTGAAGAGATTACCACTGATTTGTCATCCTGATTGTTTCAAAGAGAGGTGCAATTAGTTGCTCTAATTTAGCTTCGCTTCTCACTGAGTGGCATGACAACTGAGATGTAATCAGTAGATTTGCACACGATGGCAGCCACTGACGGGTACAGCTGTGCCTGCCACCATTTCACGTTCAGAGGTTGGTCACCAAAATGGTGGAGCACCATGTGCACGAGGGCCGAGCTGCAGCGGGATCGGACCCGGGGCTCACAGGCGGGGGCCTCGTTTTTGCAGCCTGCTGAAGGAGGCAACAAGGAGAGCACTGCAGGAAAGGCTGCCTGCCCTAAGACATGTCTGCTCAGGCTGTGTGGCCCTGGGTTGTTTTCTAGGACTAGGCCAGAGGTGAAGGTAGCCCTCCCTGGCCCAGTGGTAGCTTACCCACCCGCAGGCCGTGCCGGGCAGTGCCTTGCCTCTTCCATGTTGACTTGTTTGGACCAGTCCTTCCAAGGGGGACAAACACAAATCACTCTCCGTAATGACTGCTTATGAATGATCTCATAATGAAGCAAGTGCTTAAGAACCAGGCAGCTGCATTAGGCAAAATGTGTGCGCTTAAATCTGAGTATCAGCAGTGCTTCTTCCTACTGCCATATCAAATCTCAGAGCAGCCTTTAAGCCATGAGGTCGTGGCTGAATGCGCCTGGAGGGTGCTAACGGGAAGGAAAGGATCCCCTCTTAGAAAAGTCACTTTGTTTCCTCCACAACTTTACTGAAGATGCTGTATGCTGTTTGACAGACCAGCATAGAAGATGCAAGGATAAATACGAAGAGAGTTGATCCAGGTTAGAAGAAGAGGAAGCAAGCATTTAATGGCAGTGGTCTGCTATAGTCTCCATCCCAGGGTGATCTCAAAATGAGCTCTGTCAGCATGGCCGGGAGGGGGGCATTCCTCCTGGCTGCCACCTCCTCCCTGTGTAGTGTGGTCCTGGAGACCAGGCAGCAGGAACGAGGGCTTTGTGGAGCAATTGTTTTCACGTCAGCAGCCCTTCCCTTGAGCTCTTGAAGAATGGGACTGAAGGCCACCACCGCCTTCTGCTCCTGCTGAAGCCACGGCTCACTGAGGTCCTGTGTGAGGCCCAAGTGGGGCCCCTGGTGTGAGTCCTGTGCTGCAGGAGGCTCATGAGGAGACAGCAAGAGCAGCGAGTGCCTGCAGGGACCCCAGTGCGGGGTATGTTCTGTTGCATTGGGTGTGGGCATGACAGTACACTTAGGATGTATTTAAAAAAAAAAAAAAAGGCATGAAAGGAAACTTGTTTTCCTTCCTCTGCCTCCTGGTTATTGTCCCTCTCTGGGCAGAGGGGAGGGGAACACGTGGTATTTCAAAGTCTGTCCGTTTTCAGTGAAACAAGCATAAAAAGTCAATTCAAAATGAACAAAATAAAGATGCTTTAAAAACAAAAATGACTTCTGGCTGTTTCTTGGTTGAAGCTGTCTTTTTTTTTTCCTCCCTTCCCTGGGAAGGCATTTTGTTTTTGCAGCACGCTGGCCGTGCTCGCCAGCTCGGAGCGGCTGTGCGCTGGCCCTCAGCAGCCCGTGCCCCCGGCCCCCCGCCAAGCGCCGCGCAGCTGCTCCTCTCGTGTTCCCGGCCGGCGCGCCCATGTCACTGCAAGGTCGTGCTTCTCCCCTGGCTGCACGGCCCCGGCTCGGCCATCAGTTGTCATCCGCTGCCGGGCTGGTGGCCCTGCCCCGCGGCACCCGGCCATGCCCTGGGCCAGGATGGGCTCCTGGCCCCGCCTGGCTTCCTGGTGGGGGTTACACCGCTCGTTGTCTTCCCCTTGACGAGAGGAGCTCCAGGTCCGGTGCCAGCTGCTGTTCTGCACCCCCAGTTACAGGGTTTGGGGTGTTCCCATATATGCCCACTCCTCAAGCACGAATGTGGCCAGAGCCCAGCGCTTGAAGTGTGGTTGATGTTCTGGATGGGGAGGGAAGGGGGTGAGCTGCCATCCCCGGAGGGCAGTCCTCACCTCAGGTATGGCGCTGGAAGCATCTCCTGCTGCGCTCCTGTCCCTGGGCCGTGCACAAGTCATGGTGGCAGCCTGCCTTGTGTGGTTTTGGGATACAATTCTGAAGGAGTGGGGCTGGTTTAGACAGCCCTTTCCAAGGCTTTCCACTGCAGTTGTTATTTATCTGTTCACTGTACCCCGAGCCTGTCCCCAGTGCTGTGACAAGCGTCCCCTGCCCAGGGCCGATGTGTGCAGTGAGGCCATGTAGCACGTGGATGCCGTGTGGCCAGCTGGGTACGATGGCCCGCGTGTGGCATACTGCACTGTGCCGTGGTGCTGCCAGGGCTGACCGGCTGTGGTAGGAGCATCAGAGACGAGCCCGCCCAGAGCGTTTCAGTGCCCCTTGCCTGCAGGAGCACTGCGTGTGCATGCAGCTTCCTGGTGGCAGCGCTCGCCCAGCACGTGGGCAACGGCTGGCTCGCTCCTGCGTGTGCCGCGCCGGCGTCAGCTGGTCCCGAGGGCAGCCTGGGTCTCAGCCCTGCCTGGCCGGGCTGGCAGTGCCAGGTGCTCCGGGCCAGACAAGTGCCACCAGCAGGGACACGTTCCTGTTGCTGTTCCTGGCCTGGGTCAAGGTTGGCCCCTGTGACCTAGCTGAGGGGACACTGGCACGGAGAGCACGAGGACGTTTTAAAGTGTTCCTGCTCCTCACTGCTAAATATAAGCCCCAGTAGGAAACCTACCTCTTGCTAGTTTTATGTTTCTTGCCTCTGTCTCTGTGCTCCCTAAGTCTGGCAGTGGGCCCAGCTGTCTCCAAGACTAAGATGAAAATACCCTTGCAAATCCCACTCATAAAAATACCTGCTATATTCCCAAAACATGCCTGAGATAGCTTCCAGAGAGGATGGAGAGCTAAAATAAGATGCATGAGCTCAGAGCCCCATTTTCCACTGGCCCCTCTGCTCCTGTGGCTGCAGCACATGGAGCTATGGACTGAAATGGAAGTGCTGCGGCGTGAGGTGACTTTTAGCTGAGCGTTGGACAAGCTGCAACTCTGCTGGCAGCACACTCTGCTGTGCTGCTGTGAACCTGACGTGCACCAGCAAACCTTGCTCTGAGTGCCTGCTGCCTGGTTTGCAGGGGCTGGGGCACTTGCCCTAATCAACAGCATTAGCCTTAGCAGAGGAAATCTGAGCAGGGTACGCAGCTGTGCCGGGTCCCCAAACTTAAAGTAACTGTCCAGGATAACATGAAAGGTCCTGTGAACGGCAGCAGGGAGGCCTGCTCTGCCTGGTGAGGTTTGCATGGCTCTGTGGCACTGTTGGTGGCAGCTGCCTTTGGGATGGGGATGCAGGCGTTCTCCTGCTGACCTCAGAATCTCTGCTCATTTTCTCCTTGGTGAGGTTTTAGCGACAGGAACTCAAGGGATGAAACAGATCCTTCTCGCCTGCTGAACGGACCAAGCCTGCCATGCAGCCACAGCTGTGGGCACCTCTGCCTCCTCTCCCTGCCTGGTGCCACTGTGAGGCGGCACGAGCCCCAGGGCGCAGAGGCAGCTCCTCTGGTGCTGTGCTGGGGACGGGCCAGCAGCTCCCAGCTTGCTGTGGGACCAGCACCTCTGCACTCTGTGTGCACAGTGTTGGATGCACCCTGGCATTGCCACAGAGAAGAGTGTGTCAGCCAAGTGCCACCCCTCGGCGTGGTCACGTCTTTGACCTGATGCTGCTGCTGGAGCCCGCAGGTGTGGCATGTGAGAGCTCAGGGCTGTGCCTGGCTCCCCGAGCACCCAGATAAATGCCCGTGTAGTGACTGGCCCTGCTGCTGAACAATGTGCAGGCTACCTTGGGACATAAGTCCTAGGCCTTAATTTTCCAAAGTTCTCTGCTACAGTCTGTGAATGCCTCCCAGATCTTTCTGTGTTCATGCTCCTTTTTTTTTTTTTTTTTAATTTTTTATTGTCGTTCTTTCTTTCTCTCTTCCTGCTGCTATTTTGAAGCCAAAACGTTTTCTGGATCAGATACCGATGTCTCCACAGCCATGTCCTGCCATTGTCTCTGCTGGGCTACTCCAAGCTGCCTACGGATGGGCACAGAGCTGATCTTCCTCCTCCCCGTAGGCAGGGATGTGGCAGTTGGGAACTTCCAGCTGGGAGCATTTCCCTCTGCCCGGAGAAGGTCAGATCTGGCTGCAGAGCTGCTGGCTCCAGGCAGCCTGGCTGCAGGCTCTGTGCCTGTGGCAGGGGACATAAGCATCGCAGGGGCTCAAAACCCTCTGTGGCAGCCAAGGGAATGCTGCTGAGCCTACACACCCATCTGTGAGCAAGGTGATGGCAGAGTCCCCTTCTCATGACAACCAGGCTCCATGTTAAACCAGTCAGGGACTGGTTTTGCCCTTAAGGCTTTTTTGGGAAGCCCTGTCTGCATTGTGCCCCTCCAAGGTTCTTGCAGGATTTTTGTTCTGTGAGGAAAATCACTGAGCAGCAGGGAGCCCAGAGGGGAGGAGAACCCTCTCGGCTCAGCACAGTGATGCTAATGGGCCCCGGCCAGCCTTTGTGTCCTGCACGCGGTGCTGCCAGCGGGGAACAGGTGGCGCGGGGCAGCATGCAGGGTCGTGCATCCCGGTGCCCCTGCGATAACATTATTGCTGGGTGCCTTTGTGGATGCTCTGAGCTAAGCGTTATTTGGCAGGGCAAATGCTGCCCCATCTCTTTGCGCAATTACTTTCTGAATCTCATTTAACACTGGGATGGATGGCAATATTCAAAGTTAACCACTCCACTTGCATTGCCTTATATGTCAGCAAGTGCTACTTAATGATCTGTGAATGGAGAGAATGCTGGGAATGGGCTGGACCGCGTGTGAAATATCTATCTGGAGTCTATAAATAATGCAGCCTCTTTATGCTCTGCACAGTTCGGAGCTTCATGGGAGGAGCATCTCCCTGCTATGACTGGAAGAGCCTGCAAGTGATTTGGGAATGAAACAAAGGCGATGAAATGCAAGGAGAGGCACCATTCAGTTTCTGAAATACCATGTAAATGTGCATCAGCCATTTCTGGCCAGCTCCTCAGCCGATGTGCACTGCCACCAAAGCCCCACAGGCTGAGCCTGCATGTACCAGGGCACAGTCCCTGATACTGACCATGCACCAAGTGACCATAGAAGTGTATGCAGGAGTGGTGCTCCCGACTCCTCTCCTATGGCTCTGCATCTTGTCCATAATTACAATGTCGCTGGAGCCGGGCGGGTGCAGAGCACTTTCACAAGCATTGGCTGCAGTCACCAAACAAGTGGCAGTGTCCCCGGGTTGTGCCAGATCCTGCTGGCACAAGGATCTCTCACTGAACTCAGCTGCTACTGCGGAAATAGTCTTCTGTCTCTCTCCCTGTTCCTGCTAAGGAAAAGACTTGGTAATGGGGAAATAAAGGTGGCTTGCTGTTAGAGTGGCGTTCTGTTTGGTAGGTTTTCTAGGGCAATGTGTGGGTTTCCCTGCGTTCTTGGAAGCCGCCAGTTTTTGTTGGAAATGCCACACAGAGGCGGGCTGCATCAGCACTGCCACAGTGTGGGTGTTCAGCAGCCTTTGGTGGACACACTCGTGTTGTCTCCTGTGCGACATGGTAACAGCCAAATAAAATCGTGCTGCATTGCGTGTAGACACATGGGCAAAATGCCCCCTTCCCTGGAGCTCATGCTGGCCACTTCCTAACTGCCAGCAAATAAACCATGCCCTGCAGAGCTCACGCAGCTCTGCACAGCCTGTGTAATGGCAGGCTTTGCCTGGCTTCCCAGTATGGAGGGATGGCTGCCTGGTCAGGAAAGGGTCAAATGAATTTGATTAATTATGGCATACGTTTCTGTCATAAACAAATATTCTGTCATTGCTCTGCATCTCTCGTGAAATTTACTGTACACGGCACTTGCGAAGACATCTGTATAATTAATAACCACAAAGCAGGAATAAGGTTGTGGTGCATCAGCGCTGCGATGATTAGGGAAAGCAAAGCCCATCTCTGGCGCAGCCCGGTGTTATCTGCTGCGGAGCAGGTGGAGTGGCCCCAGCTCAGGGGCTCGCTGCCGGGGCCGTGCCTGGCTTTTATTTTTAACACCCTGCTCCCAGGCGGTGACAAGCCTTCGCTAAGTGAGGTAATAGCCAATTGATTTTGTTCCGTTTTGCAGTGGGCAGTAATAAATCACACGGCTTGTCAGGGGGTGTTTCATGTTTTCAGTGAGAGTGTGCCAGCAATTAACCATCAGAAAGCTCTTGTGGCTCTGCTCTTGAAGACGTGGCTGCGGCCTGAAACTCAGGAATGCGGGGCCCTTCGCCACCAAAACAGAGCGGCTGTGATGGAGATTTACAGGGAGGTTTTATTTCCAGGCTCCACAGCGGACAGAGCACTAATTGATTGATGAGCTGGAGGAGCAGCCGCCCCATTCAGGGGCACGGCTGCCTGGGAGGGAACACAGGAAGAGTGGAGCTGCGGGATGTCCCCTTCCTCATCCCCGTCCCCATCGGGCACGGGGCACAGGGCGGCAGGCATGCGTGGTGGGAGCAGGGCAGGCCTGGAGCCATGCTGGCAGTACTTGTGCGGCATGCAGGGGGTGAGGAGGAGTGGCCGGGCACTTTCTGGTGCCACTGCCGTATGGTGCCATCTCAGGCTGACTCTGGGCATGCATGTCCAGGACCTGCTACTTTGAAATACCAGTGCCCCTGTCCACGCGAAGTGGCATCCCTGCATCCTGGCTAGACGTGTGGTGGTGGCGGTGGCAGTGGCAGGATGCTGGGCAGCATCTGCAACCACTGGGGAAGGGCAGAAATGCTGCTGGGGCTTCCCATCTGCCTTGCAAACCTGGTGGCACTGGTGGGCACACACAGGGACATGGCACCGTGTTATTTTGCTGCAAGGGATGTCTCAGGGGCTTGTCGCAGAGGAAGGGGACGTGGATATTCACAGGGTGCCCAGCAGCAGCTGCTGGGGCAGGAGCCTCCTCTCGCACCGACTGCCCAGGGTGCTGCTGGGGCCCCGTGGGGCACCCAGGCAGGTGGATGCTTGCATGGACCTGCACCACTGGAGAGGGAAAAGAGACTGGGACAAAGTTTGCCTGCTCATAATCAGCCTCTGTGTCAGCCCTGATTCTCAGATTTACCTGGTGGGCTGAAAAATGTCCGTCCTGGCTGGTGCTACCACTGCAGGGTGGTGTGTGCGAGGCCCACACGTGTGGGCACAGACAAAAGGAGTTGCACATGGGCACAGTGCTCTGGCACGGTGCTGAGCCGGGCTCTGCACTGGGGACGCAGGGAAGCACAGCTCAGTGAGAGCCAGGGTGTCAAGGCAGCACGGCTCAGGCTGCGGCGCTCAGCCCTGCAGCTGCACCCCTGCTGTGCTTCGGTGGGTGACGCTGGGGCCGTGTTACCGCAGCAATTACCAGTCTGTTTGGATAGGCATGGGCTGAGGAATGCGTTGATGGTGGGCAGTTGGGTAAGCAGGGTCCTTGCAGTCTGCTCCCTTCCCCCCTGAACTCCAGCTTGATGATTCCCAGATGGTAATTGCTCTGCTTTTATTTCCCTGTAACCTTTGTTACTCTGGGAAGGCAGAGTGCAGAGTCAGAGATAGAGGACGGGGTGAGGGAAGTGGCAGGGAGGGTCGGGACCCCGGGGAATAATACTGATTTCAAAGCGAGGCCTTTCACAGACGCTATTTGCATTTGGAAATAAGGAGTGACTGATTTGCATTCAGGGCTGAAGGCAGCCGGTCCCAGGAGGGAACAAATGGGAGCAAGTGGTCAATTGATCCCCAATCAGGATGAGGAAATTATCTTTGGGGTTACCGCTCTCCTGCTTTGTATTGTGGGGAACTCCAGCTACAAAAGAGCCTTTTCCTGCAGGTTGCTGGCTTCCCATATTAGCTGAGGTCATCCTGTAGTTTTTCTTCTTCTTGCAGTTCTGTGAATAAAACATCCAAAAGCAAATTAAAAAGAGGGTACGAGCAGAACAGCACCCCGAGCCTCTGTGTCACTGCCAGTTACATCAGGGCAGCGCAGCAGAGCTGCCTCTGCTCCCAGGCCAGGCGCCTGCCAGCTTCCGAGGACATTTCCAACGATGACATGTTTAAATTCAAACATCTTTCTTGGGGAAACTAATAAATTAAAGAGCCAAACTGCTCTGAAGTGTGTCAGATTAGTGCATCTGGGCTGCCCTGCCGCTGCCTGATGGTGGCATTGGGTGATCTCTGCTCCTGACCCAGGCAGGAGCGGTGCGGGGCTGTGTTCTCCCATCCCAGGAGGACAGGCCCTGTCTTCTCCCTGGAGCTCACACAGAAAAACGTCTCCCCTGGGGGCCTGTGAGACTGTGCAGGCAGCTCAAGCCTGGCATGGCAGCTCGGTGCTGGCTTGCGGGCGTGTGCGCTGCTGGCCATACATTGTCAGTGCTGGGAGCCTCAGCATGGGGCCGGGGCTGTGCCTGCACACCCAGAGATGGGCTCACGCCTTGGAAGGCATTCTCCAAGATGCTGGCACTTGCCAAGTCTCAAAACAACAAGCTGAAGCTGCTTTGCCACTTCAAAGCCTGTATAAAGCAGGAACTTTTGAAAGGAGGTTGCTTAGCTCACCTTGATCTCCTCTGCTTTCCCACTGGGTGCTGCCACTCTGTGTATTCTCCAGCTGCTCATTTTGTGCAATTATTTTTATTTTAAGGTGCTTGGGATATAATAAATATGGTAATATTTTCTTTCATTTTTATGACTTTACTTTTTCTGAATCAATTGGAAGAATGATTTTAAGTGAACAAAATTAATTGTTGGAGTTTTGGTTCCCTAATTAACACTGCCATCTGTACTGAAGTTGTGGTTCAGTCTCGCACTCTGTGATTTCGTGACGAAATCCTTGCCTGTCAGTGTCAGAGGATGATCTGCACAGTGGCATGGCTCTGGTGCAGGCTCCCTGCCAGCTCCCCGGGCTCTTGGTGGCAGCCCCTGGCTGTTCCCCTGGCCGTGACACCTTGGTGGCACAGGGGCAGCTGCTGCCGAGCCTCCCTGCACCGCGGTGTCCTCGCAGGCTGCAGAGCAGGGCTGGGGCAGCCGGGGCTGTTTGGATGGAGAGTATTCCCCACCTCACAGCCCACCTTCATGCAGGTGTGAATTAGAAATAATGATCTTATGGGCAATGGGTTCAGTGTCTATGTGTGCGCATGCATGGTGGCTGGGAAGGTCCTTTGTAAGGCTCACGCTTTGTGGGGAAGGCTGGGCCACTTGTGCCTCCCTCCTTGGGGCCTGTTTGCCCAGTAAGACCAGTTTGCCCAGTGGCACCACTCTTCAACTGCTGGAAGTTCTGTCCTGCTGGTACTGGCACCCCGCAACAAGAGCCCAGCCGTGTCTAGGAAAGGGGCTGGATGTTTTCAGGGAAATGCAGCTGAAATTTCATGGGTTGGTTATGGATAAAATTCCAGATTTCACATTTTTGTCATGGAGATTTGTCCAACAAAAGCCATGGAGAAATCCCAGTGAATGCCGGTGAGTGGCACGCCGTGCCCACTCCTGCCTGGGCTGTGCTCGCCTCGTGGGGTTCTCCTGACTTCCCTGAGGGCACCCCACTAGGAACAGGCTCATAACAGTTACTAAAGGGTCTCCAAGTGGCCCCGCATAGCTGAGCCAGCAGGACTGGTCCTGTGGCTGCTGTGCCACGGATTGCACACGGACAGAAGGACAGTTGGAGGCAGTGGATGGATGGGAAAGACAGTCCTTCCTCCCCCCAAGCTCCCAGCATTCTTCTGATTTCATGGGAACTTGGAGGAAAGGAGTACGTGTTTCATGCGGGCTGGAGGAGAGGAGCATGGCTCACAGGATTTGATGAGAGAGCAGGATTTCATGGGCCCCTGGGCATACAACGAGCCAGGTATTGTTCCTGGGAGGTACCTGGCTGCATGGGGGAAAAATGCAGCTCATTGCAAAGGAACTAAAGAAGAACAGATGCTGCATGTTTTGGCATGAGGATGAGGAAGCCCTGTCAGAGCTGGAGCACTGTTGTCTGTCCAAAATAAAAATCTAAAAACAACAAAACAAAACAAAAACAAAAACAAACACAAACAAACAACAACAAACAAGTGAAAAGGGACAGATGAAGCTGTTTTGATGGATGGCATTACTAGATGTTAAGGCAGCGTGATATAGCCCTATTACACGTCCCTGTTACACCTTCTGTGCTTTTTTTTTTCCTTCTCTAACCCACTTCCAGTTTATTTTTTTCCATCTTTGCTTTTCTTTTCCAGCAGCCCAAGTGTCATCTTTGCTCTGTGATTAATATGAGTTGTGAACTTGCAGCCTGGAGTTTTATGAGTTGCTGGGGGCTGCATGGGAGCCAGCGGCAGGTAATGCTTTATCTCCTGCTGCAGCAGTCCTTTCTCATGCAGGCTTCGGGGTGGAAAAAATTCTGTCTCCACTTGGACTCTATTTATTGCCACAGTGTGAGACTGATTAGTGGTGACACAACTCACATGAATCCAGGTAATGCCTCATGCGGTAGCAAGTGACCCAGAAACATCCTGGAAAAGTGCAGCAAAGAAAATCACCATTTGGAGTAAGGCAGGGTGTTTGCAGTCGTTAGCTGTCTTTTGATTCAACATGCCCACTATGATCTGGTAGAATAGGATTTCTTCCCAGGCGTTTTGGTTCCAGGTGATGTTAGCTACTGTGAAATATGGTCACAGACAGTCTCATGGAGCAGAGCTATTGAAAAGTCTATTATTTTTTTTATATCTGCAAGAAGCCAGCGATTTTGTTTTCATGACTATCTAAATGATGGTGCTGTAGAACCACCCTGCGCTTGCCTTTCCATTGACAGCAGTATTCCTGCCTTCGGTATCACTTGTCAATGCAAGTTACGGGCTGGTGCTGGGGGGAGTGGGCACAGCCGTGTCTGGGTGGGCTCAAGTGGTTCTGTCCTGCCACACCACCAGTTATCACCACTGTGATAGCACTTGCTGCGATGTACATCCTCGCAGCATGCAGCAGACAAGGAGCTGGTTCAGGAGCAGGAGGTATCTGCAAACATACAATGCTGTCAGGCAGATTTTGGAGTTTGGTACCTCTGGCAGAAAGAAGAAACTGCAGCGCTTGACCTCTGCTTCCTATTTTCATCAGAACAGTGCTTTTTCCCTCCTTTTGGTAAACTTGTCAACTAGTTGTCTGTGGAAATCATTCCTTATATTTTACATCCCATAGGTAAACCTAGAAGACAGGTTTATGTTGTGTTAACAACAGGTAGTGGGTGAAAGTTTGTCAATGTTTCAATCCATGTCAGTGTTTAACAGCAGAATCTCCCACAGCTTGTAGTGTGCATAAACAGGGCCTTTCATGCTGGTTAAAGAAAGCTCAAAGCTCTTGGATGGAACTTAAAGCAGAGTAATTTGTTAAAGACAAAGATAAAAACAAAACAAACAAACAAAAAAAACAGCTTGGGTGCCTGTCCACAGCTCTGAGCGATGTGTTCTCCACTATGGTGGGCAATGCGCGGTGCCACGTCGGCCTTCAGTGCCCAGAGCTGCTGCATGTGCACCAGCTGAGCCTCTGTTTGCACTGCACGAGGCTCACGTTGAGATCGCTGCACTGCGAAGAGGCACAGGCTCAGTTCCCAGTGCCACCGGTCAGGTCCAGAAGCGCAGCCACCTCTTCACTTGAGTGAGCCAGGCACGGGAAGTTGATTCTGCGAGCACTTTGCCTCTGTGCAAAGGAGGAGGCTGAGGTTGCAGCATGGGCTGGAGGACACATCAAGAATCCACACCAAGTGTGCTCCCAGGGGCTCAGAGTGCTGCAGAGCAGGCAGCAGTGCCCAGCAGTGTGCTGGGGGCCCCACTGCTGAGCCGGGCTCCACAAGGTGCTGCCCTGCTCTCACGCAGTCACCTCTGCAGGGCAGCAGAGATGCTGTGAGGTCATGCTGTCCCCGCGGGCGCCTTTGTTCGCCTCCATATCCAGTGCAGCCAACGTCCTGCCCTCCTGCAATGCTGTAGCACAAGAGACCAACAGTTCTGATGTTTAAAATGGCTTTACACAATCCAAAGTGCTCTTTTGTTTGTTGGCTTGTTTGAAAGCATGGTCCCCACTTGACCTATCCTCTGAGCGGTTGTGCATGCTCCTGTGCAGGCACCTGCCTTGCTCCTGCACACACACTGGGGCTTTTGTGCCCACTCAGGGGAATCCTCAGACCCCTGCCAGCCACAGTCAGGTGGGCAGTGCTGGGCTGACCACGGCACTGACCTGGTGCCATTAGCACAACACTGCGGATAGTAAAGAAATTGAGATTCACTTCAAATCGTGACAGATTCAGTTTCTTATTGCTCCAGTTGCCACAGTATTGCTCATATAATATTTTTATTTTTATTTATTTTTTAACAAATCCTGCTCATCTAATCTAGAACACCATGAAAACTTGAGGCGTGCTCTTTGTGTGGGGGCTGATGCAGGGGTACTTTTGATACTTGCATTTCACAATGAAGCTGTTCTTACACAAACGGACAGACTTTCTGGAGGCTGTGTGTACTGGCCAAGGTGGCATTCAGCTCAGCAATTGGTGCAGATGTAGTGAACAATGTGTTTTTCAGAAGTGGAACAAAACTGCAGGACTCAACAGCGCTTGCCCAAAACTTAGCAGCATGTTTCAAATAGGCTGACGTGTTGTGACCAGCAGTGCGGGGCACTGCTCTCTGTGAACATCTGGCCCCTGCAGCCCTCCAGAAGCAGCGACCCAGCCTCACCTGGCAGCACTTGGTCTGCTGCCCTTGGTCTGCTGCCCCCGGCCTCAGCTGGCTGCCCGGGGTGAGGCTGAGTCTGCAAGTGATTGCTGCATAGCTCGGAGGAACTGGTGAGAAGCAGCACTTGCAATGCTTAGAGATATGTTTGTGACTCATCGCTGCACATGTCTTATTTCTATAAAAAGAAACCAAGGACAGATTTGAAATTGTCAGTGTCTTCCTTGCCCGGCTAAAATCAAAGATTTTTTCGAATCTCTGCTGTCTGCTCTAGAGAGAAGGAATGTGCGGGGTTCCTAAAGACTGGACGTGGATTTTTTATCTCCAACCAATACAGTGTAAAATTAGAGCACAATATACATTGGACACCTTAAACAGCACACACGTTTATTTACATGAAAGTACGGCTACAAGAATGGCAAAAACGTTGCACAACTGTACTCATTTGACTTAGGGTAAATGCTGAACTGATACAGATAGGCACCGCTGGCAGCATGCTGTTTTTCCCTGGTTTCCCACCTGCTCTTCTCATGTGAACTTGGGCTGCAGTGGCATAAGCTGCCATACAGGACCTTCCTAATGAGAACTTGTGTAAGACAAGGATTTAAGGCAGGATTTCCAAGTGTGTGACCTAGAAGCACAAGTCTCATTTATATTCATGAGACTGGGGCGCTTCTGAAAATCCCACCTGAACCCATTCATCTTTGTATAGGAATGAGACATTACTCGATATTAGAGAGGACCTCTTCCTTTAGCTAAGGCTTCCTGCAAAGACAAAGCAGGACCTGGTTTGTTCTACAAGACCTGGCTGGAAAGCCATTTGATTTCACACTCAGTAACAGTAGGTCGAGCTGAGAGGGGCAGGAAAGGGACAAGAGGAGGACAAGGTGGGGAGTGGAGATGATGGGCTCTGTGTCCCTCTGCAGGGCCCTGCCTCTGGGAGTGCCAGTGCCACCAGAGCAGCCCCTCTCCGTGCCCAGGGCCCTCCAGCACAGCACCGGGTGGGTACAGCCCCCGTGCCCAGCAGCCTCCTCCTTTTCCCCTTATGTCAGGCTGTTTCTACATGCTTTGGGTGCAGAAAACAAGGTGAGGGATGTGTGCTCAGTGTTGCCCGGACTCGGGACATTGTCACCCATAACCCAGAAGAGTGCAGGATGCCCCAATGCATGCCTGGGCTGCGCACCCTGGTGCTGCCCTGGAGCCAGCTGCGGGGTGATGTGCCCGTCATTGCACAGGTAAAGTGTTTAAAGTAAAAATCAACACTGGCACTCTGGAAAAAATACACGGAGAGCTTTTCCCAGTTGGTGTTATTTTTAAAAGTGGGAATAAAATTGGACACTTGTGCATGGAAGTGCTTATTTCCTTCATTTATTCATTCCTTACTGGCTCTTGTGCTGCAGTGGCCGTAGTTCCCTGGCCGGGTCTCATTGCACACAAACAGGAATCTCTGAAACCACTCCTGAGCGAGGGCTTCAGCCTCAGTTCCTATTACAGATTCTGTGGGACAAATCAACATCTTCCCATTAGGAAGTGATGACAAACCAGTCCATTTGGGGTGATTAATTGACATCTTAAATTAATCACGAGCACTCGTCTTAATGCTGTGACTCAAGATATTAACTGTTCCACCAGTCGCATGAGAAAGAACAGAGACCATTACAAAGCACATTTGTCAAGCAGTCACTTACACAGCCATTGTGGTGGCTGAAAAAAGGTCAAGTGACTTTGTTATTGTTAAGTAGAGAGCAGACCGAAACTCCTAATTCCTTACTATGTGTTTAATGTGCCAGTTAAGTAGTGGTAATTGGCAGCAGCTGTGCCCTGGAACCAATGGTTTCTTACTGGAGTAGGAAGCCCTAATGTGCTAAATGGTGCAGTGTTACTTTCAGGAGGGAGGTTTTATAAAGCAGGAGCCACAGAGGGGAAGTGAGCCCTAAGGAGCTGGAGGTGCTGTGGGATGCTCTGGTGTGGTGCTTGTGGGCAGCCATAAGGAAGACAGCAGGTAAGGAGTGAGTTTGTGCTGTTCTGAAGATTTAAAAATCAGTAGGTGAATCAAAATGTGATTTTGGTGGAGGTTATTATAATGGTGATGATAAACTTGTGCGGTTGCTGCAGTTGTTGCTCATATCACTGATGCTTCCGTGTGGCTGATGTGAGCAGCTGAGTGTGGGCGCTGCAGGCAGTGTGGTGCCCTGAGGGTGCCTGGGGTGGGGGGAGGCTGCAGCCCCGTGGTGCCCGTGTGCTCCCCCCGTGCTCCCCATGCGCTCCCTGTGTCCTGCAGTGCAGCCCTTTGGCTTGGGTGCTGCAGGAGGCCTGTCCTGCCCCTTCGGTCTGAGCAACTCCTTGGGCTGGGAGAGGAGAGGGGCAGTGCTGGGTCAGTGGGTGAGCTCGGTGTGTGTGGCTACAAGCCAGTGTCTGGCTCAGGCTGGAAACAAAGCTGTGGTGGTGAGGAGTAGGTACTCGTGCCTTCCTACTGGTGCTTGGCATATAAGCCTGGAGGGGTGCTCATGCCGAGCTTAGTACTTGGAAGAGCTGATGTGCTGAGGTTGTAGTGGTCCAGCGGAGGATGGAGTGATCCACAGAGATCCAGTCCTGGGGTTTCTGTGTTTGTTTTTTTTTTTTCTTTGGCAGTAGCTATTTGTAGGTTGGTTCTGTGTGGGGAGGTCTTGCACAGAGCTGCAGCATGAGAACTGGGTGGGGGCTGTGGGTGTTACTGAGCATGGGACCTCCCCTTTTCCAGCTTCACAGGAGTCTCCCGGCTGCACAGGTATGTGTTCTGGGACCACACCGGGGGATGGGGCAGATAATTGAGAGGGGGGAAAAAAGTAGAAGCTGATGGACTGAAATAAAGATGATTCGATAGGATATGAAGGGAAGGGGAATTATGATAACAATAACAGAATGCACAAAGCAAGTGATACAAATGCAATTGCTTACCACCCGCTGACTGATGCCCAGCCTGTCCTGGAGCAGCAGTCAGCCCCTCCTTCCCTCCCCCCAAGCCAGCCACTCAATATTAATTGGTCAGAGTTATGCTGTATAGTATGGAATATGTCCAGTTTGGGTCAGCTCTTCTGGCTTTGTCCCCTCCCAGCTTCTTGTGCACCTCTGGCCTCACTGGCAGGGTGGTAGGACAAGCTGAAATGTCCTCACCTCGTGTAAGCCCTGCTCTGCAATAACTAGAACACTGGTGTGCTATCAGCATTTTTCTCAACCTAAATCTAAAACACAGCACCATACCAGCTGTGAGAAACACTCTGTAGCCAATAACTTAGGCTCAGGCGAGGATCTCAGTGAAGTAGTAATTTATTCGTGATTGCAATGGCGGGCGCCCCACAAGCAGGAGAGCGCACCTACTAGTTCCAAAACACAGTTTATATACTTTTTGATGACAGGACCCTCCCCTGTTTCCCCACTGGAGTGGGTAATCCAGGTTCACAATCTATCTGATGCTTCACAGACAATGCCTGGCCTTCAGTTGCTGGCCTGTTAAATTTTAAGTTTCTTTTGACCCTTTTTTACTGTTTGAGGTGGTAATGTTTTCTTCACTTATCTGACTTGACTTAACACTGCAATTTTCACCTGATTGCTCTAAGGAAGTCTGGTTGTCTGCATTTTACGAGGTCACCTGCTAAGCTTTATCACTGTAAGCATATCTCAATACCACATTCCTTCCTTCTAAACAATGTAACACTGCAAAAACATTTCTATTCCCACACAGCTATTAGGAAGAAAACTAACTCTATGCCAGCCAAAACGAGGACACTGCTTTTCTGTGGGCACAGAGATGCTCAGCATAAAGACCTGCTCATGGCTCTGTTTCAGGTTTTATACCATCCACTTGCTCTGGGCTGAACCATGAGTTGTGGTGTTGGCTGGTGCCAGGCTGTTTTGGCTCAGATGGGTAGTTGCATAAGGGTTTCAGCCCTGTTTCTAGGCCTACAAAGTTTGCACAGCTTTGGGTAAACAATTGGTCTTTCAGGTGTAAGTGTAGTGTGAACAGAATCTCCCCGCTTGCCTCCTGGGACTGCTGCTGCTTCCAGCCAAGCCCAAGAGTGCTGAGATGCACAGCGGAGATGAGCGGTGCTGGAGGTAGGTCAGGGATGTTATGCAAACTCTGAGCATCAGAGATTCTCCTGCTTGTTAAAGCAAAGACTGGGAATGGTTCTCACCACATCCGAGCTGTTTCACCCTGAACAACCTGTCTGCAGCGCAGGCTGCCTCCAGCATGCTGCCGTGGGTTGTTGGGGCACAGCAGCATGGGCTGGGGGTCCTGGCTGGATCCTCTTGTACCATGTATCTGGACCAGAGACCCCTCTCCTGCCCAGCCCTGGGTGCTCTGTCCATTTGTTTGTGCCCTGGTAGACCTTGTTGATGGCTGCAGGTCGAGTGCCTTTTCTGAGAGAAATACGGGGAAGCTGCTGTGGCAGTACAAAGCAAGTGGCTGTGAAGCAGAGTTATCAAACAGTCCACTTCTGCAGCTGGCTGGAAACCTCTGCCTTGTAGCCTGGACTCGTTACTTCCCTCTGTGAAACTGGAGTCTTAATATTTAAGTGCTTGGAATATTTATTTTTCATGTTGCTTACTGACACCAGGAAAGGGAAATAAGTAAATCTTTATGCACTTTTAATCACCTGTTAGTGGAGGAGCTGCAGGGCACTGCTGCTTTATGTCTGGAGATAAAAAATAAATAAATAAAAATGTGTGGATTTGCCAGGGAGAAGCGGCTTGTACAGGTGCTGTGTGTGGATGCTGGTGAAAGGCACAGAGCAGTACCCGGGGCAAGAGGGAGCCATCAGCCTGGAGTGCTTTGATGGGATTATGACAAGGAGAGGAAAATAAATCACCTTTTTTCCTGGCATGGGAGGGGACCTTGTCCCCTGGCAGGACTGCTCTGGTGGGGAGGTCTGTGGGGGTAAGGCCCTGGCTGGCAGCATGGTGCTGTGACCGCACTATGAAGTTCCTGTCCCACCTTGCCCAGGATGGGGAAGGTGCCAAATGTCCAGGGTGCATGCAGGCAGCTGGGCTACCATTGCCATCAAGTGTCACCAGCCTTGGTGCTGCCTGGCAGCAGTCTGCAGGGTGAGCTGGAGCAGGCAGAGGCTGGGGACAGCAGGCACCTGCCCTGGAGCTGCTGTGACCTCCCCAGCCTTGGTAGCAGCTCAGGACTGACCTTGAGCACTGCACCCTCATGCCTCTGCTGCTCTGTCTCTAAAATGGGGGGATTTAAGAGAAAGGAAAGGTCTTCCTGGGAAGCTGCATTTAATCAATGTCCTTGAAGGCCTTAGCTGAGGGTCCTAAAGTGTTATGATGTTATCATTAATAAGGACAGCATTTAAAATGAAACAAGTGACAGGGACAATAGAATAGCAGCCACTTTAATATTCTCTACTTCATTCTGTACTTAAAATCCCTGTCAGTCTCCAGTGAGGAACAAGGAGAATTTATGATGAAAAATCAAAGATGTCCATGAAAATCAAGGATGAGATCAGTGTGCTGATAGATGACTGGCATATGAGTGCCTATCACCACCAAGGCGCTCTTGGCAGGGGACAAACTGTAGTTTCCTACTCAGAACTGCAATGCCACCCCTTTCCTTGCTGCCTTTGTTCTAAACACAGGTCTGTGTCCAGGAACTCTGCTCCTTGGGCCAGCTTTCCTCTTGCCGCTGCTGCAATCCAGGGAAGGAGCAGCTGTCTCACTGTTCTGCCTCTTGTGCCTTGTGCCATTACTGGGGCTGGTACTGGTGTTTGCTGGGAAAGCTCCTGCTGCTGTGGTGTGATGGAGCATCTTGCTGCTGCTCCCTGCCCTTGTGACTCCATGTCCTGCTCTTCTGCTTTTAGGAAGTGGGTGCCTCCAGCCTGAGGAGGAGAAATAATGCTGTGCTGGTTTGGCAGAGCCCTCCTGCATGCAGTGCAGACCTGCCAGCCGGGAGATGCTCCAGTTATCACCAGAGGCATTTCACTGAGCCCTGGGCAGATGCAAGTGACACTTGAACGGCCCTTGGCTCCATTCCCTGTTGTGTGGTCCCCAGGCACTCTGGGTGTTGGTGCAGTCTCCTGGGTGCAGAGCAGCCCCTGCATACCCTAGCCTCAGGCAGCTCCTTGCTCCAGCAGTAATTAAGGTGACTTGTGGTAACGCTAATGCTGTTCTACTTAATGGTATAGGAGATAAATGCTCAATGCACAAAGGGGGTTTCTTGCTTCATAGCCCCATTCAAAAGAAGATTTCTTTTGAGTAATCTAATAATGGCAGTGATAAATGTTGTTTACCAGGCAGTGCTCTGCAGCCTGGGGGAGCTGTGGCCAGCTGGAGCAGCAGCCCTGTGGGAGGGGATGGCCCCAGGGTGCAGAGGGTCAGGGCCCTGTCCCTGTGCCACGCAGGTCCCTGTCCTGGGCAGTGGCCACCAGAGCTGTGCTGGGGCACTTGCGGCTGCTCTGCCAGCACAGCAGGGCTGGGGATGTGTGCTTGCAGCTAATTAGCAGCCCTGCAAAGTTCATCAATAATAGATCTTGTGGCGGCAGTTGATTGCCGGCTCACAGCGGGTGGGCACGGGGTGGTAAATCAGCCTGATTGATTGTTGACCACTCCAGTTTTTCCAGCAGTAATTTAAAGCAATTAAAACGCCTCCCTCAGAAATTAACAAGGTAAATAATGCCCCCACCGAGCTGTGCACAGTGGGGGTCCTGCTGGAGAGCCAGGGCTGGCAGGAGCAGGGGGGCTGGTGGCTACCTCTGGTTGCCACAGCTGGTCCTCCCTGCAGTGCTGCGGGGCAGCCACCACCTGTGCTGGGGGCCCACGGGAGCCCTGATGGAGAGGTGGGACCGAATGTCAGTAGGCTGCTGACCCTGGGGAAACTGGGGTGTTGGCAGGAAAACCCCTGAATCCTGCTGGCTGCAGGAGCTGGATGGGCACAGGGCTCTGCTCAGCAGCGGAGGGGTCACGTCACCTCAGGGCTGGGAAGAAAAACTGGGCTTGTGGGACCAGTGCTAACCCCTTGTTGTGCTGGTGCTTCTGCTGCCTCTGAGCTTGGGAGGTGGTGTGGCTGGGTGTTCGGATACAATCCCTGACTGTCAAGGCTCTACACAGAGCACAGCACAGCCTAAATGTTGGATTTTCCCTTTAATAGGAATTGTGCCCAGCCTTCTGCTGCAGCTCCTGTGTTTTAATTGTACAGCCTATCAGTCCTGCTGCTGCTGTGGTACACACAGAGAGGCTACTTCACCCATGAAGGGTGATTATCTTTTATGAGTGTGAAATACGTATAACTCATGAGGTGCAATGGGAAGGAAGTGAGGAGAGAAAGGGAGTCACTCTTCATGGATCAGTCAGTCTGTTTAGTATATGGGAAGGGCTTGCTTTTAATTAGAAAGTGCACTTTTCAGCCTAAATCACAGCAATGAAAATGAGGTAAAGATGCACTTGTAGCAATTGCCAAATCTCTTGCCAAAGCTTCCTCGGAGGCTGGTGTGACCCACAGGTGTTCCACGGCTACTGCTCTTCTCTGGTGGTGTGGAGGAATATCAGAACTGCAGTTTGGGGTGTTCAGGCACGGCTGGTGGTTCATGGTGACCGGGTGCAAGGTGTGAGTTCCTCCAGGCACTGGGCACCTGTCTGTCAGCACTGCCAGGCTGGCTTAAATCCCCCCAGCTCACTGCCACATGCCATTACCTGGGTTTGGGAGCTCTTTGTCCTTGCAGGGTGCAGACAAAGGTGCTGCTTGTCATCTCTTAGAGTTACCCTGCCTGCTTGCTTTGTTATGTGCACAGCACTCAGTGTGCTGCATGTTCAAGCACCCCTGAGCAGGGCATGTAAATTCAAGCAAGGCCTTGCAGCCCTGTTTGCCAGCAGTGTCCCTGGCATAGACCGTCAGCTAAATTGCTTGCTCTTCAATGGGGCAGCCTGCAGGGACAGCTCGGGGCACTGGATGCTGTGCAGGGATGGGCAACGTCTGCTCCCTGTCCAGAGCCAGCAGCAGCAGAGCTCTTCCCTATACCATGGTCTGCTCTGCAGCCCGAATCTGGGGACTGCAAGCAGCTGTGGGTTTCCCTCTAGAAAATTTTCAGCTTTGGAGAGCTGTGCAGAGTGGTTGCCAGCAGATCCTGTCTGAAATCTTACAATCTTTTCCCCATACACCTTGCTGGACTTCCCCCTGAAGTCCTTGACTGTCTGGGCACCTGCGGGATGGTCAGGCTGCAGGGCTGGTTTTGCTGGTGGGTCCCACTGGTGTGTGCTACTTGTCAGAGATCCACACTTGGATCTGAGTGGTGAGTGTATTTCATGTCAAAAACTGTTTAGCTCTTTGACAATATTTGTGAATGCTAGTCTGTATGCTAGCCAAACATACCCACCTTGTTTCCAAGGACTGCTAGGAGCCATGGACTTCAGCATGCACCTTTCCTGCTGTGGGACTATTAGCTGCAGTGATTTGTAAATGTGTAAATTCCTTGACAGAAGTGTGGATCTCTTCCTTTTGTTCTGAGCAGTGGGAATGTCATTGATCTCTGGTGCTGTGCAGGATGCTGGTTTTGCTAATGCTTTGCTTTGCAGTGATTTTTTTGTGGGTTGCAAAAGTTATGTGAGCCTTGATCTCTCCAAGATATCTAATATCTCAACTTATGCCTTGTAGAGTATTCTGATACTGTGCAAAGAGTGCTGGATAACAGCAGGAAATGATCACCCACCATGAGTTCTGGCATCGGTAACTTGCCCTGAGACACTGCACTAGCACAATTTGGGATCTGCTCAGCCCTTTAGGAGATGTCTTTAAAAACTTAATCTGTGCAGAGAACAGCCTCTACCATAGGCAGTCTGTGCTGCTCTGGTACCTGCCTTGAAAGGAGAAACTGGTGGTGGGAGGCTTCAGGTATCTGAAGCTGGCTGCAGAGGTAACTGTTGTGTGCCTTACATAAAGCCCAGGCAGCAATTACAGGTTATTAGTCCTACCTTTTGGGAGGGTTCCTCAGCCAGTATGCAGCTGTGGGGCAGTGATGTGGCCTGGACCTCTGTGGTGTGTGGCCCCACTGGGAGGGAAGCTTGGGGCTTGTCTGGAGCTGTGTGGGGATTTCTCTGATCCCACAGGGAGCCTGCAGGGGCTTGTTTGGGGCTGAGTTAATGCTACTGCAGAGAGGAAAGGAGCCCTGAGATGCTGTGAGCAAGGAGCCTTCTCTGTGGCAGTCACAGGCTCCTTCTTCCACGTTGCAATGGGCAGCCTGTTGCTTTACTCTGCCCCACTGGTGCTGGAGGAGAGAGCATTGGCACCCTGCTTGCTGTGCAGCACAGCTTGCTGTCAGCTGCCAGCTTCAACTTGCTTGGGAAGGGCATGCTTCCAGTCGGAGCAGAGCTATAACCCTTATATAACAGTGGCAACGTGCTTGGGATGAGCACCTCGTGTTTTAAACCTATTAATGGTTTGTACAGTGCAAGCTCAGGTTGATTAGAAGCTAAGCCATGATGTTTTGCTGCAAACAGTTGGAGCAGCAGATGTTCTTGGGCCGGTGCTGGGGACAATGTGTAAGTCCCTGTTTCCATGTTGCAAGGCTGGGAAAGAGGCTGGGCCCTGCCCGGGCAGTGCTACCAGTGGGGCTCTGTGCTGCTGCCCCTGGGACACCAAGGGGCAGGGGACACAAGGTGGGGTGGGTGTCCTGGTATTGTGGTACCTGCTGTGGGAGGGAGCTGGGCACAGCCCCTTCCAGCCTTGTACCGGGAGGCTTTGCCTGACCTCCGGTGACCTGGGTGAGCATGGGAGTTCTGGAGTGTCTGTGGTAATGCCATGCCAGCTGAAAGTAATGGTTTGTATGTTTTAACATGTACTTAGTTCTAGGATTCTAGCTGTTCTTCCTTCATCCGAGCTGAGCAGCAGGAGGGGGAAAGGCCCTGCAGTTTGGGGTGATCAATAGGAACCTAGCAATGCCTTAGCAGCTGAACCTGACATTCAAGTGTTTTTAACAAACTAGCTGCTTCTTGCCCCCAGTGTTGCATTTTGATTTGTCATTTATCAGTGACATGGTGACATAAGGTCTGGAAGTATCCAGAACTCATTGAATGCAGGCATGCTTTGGATGGCAGTTTTTAATGAAGCTGGATAATCTCCTGTGCTCTTGCTTTTGATTTGGATCATCTGCAGCATGCCCTCTCTGCTTGCCAGAGAGGCCTGGGCTTTGGGCAAACTTTGTGAAAGGAAGGTGGCGGCTGGGTTTGGAGGAATGTGTAGGCAATGTCCTTGGCTGGCCCAGGATGTCTCTGGTGGCTGAAGGTTCCTCCTTGCCTGTTTTTGGGTGGGACAACCAGAGAATGACCAGGCATTGCCAAAGTGCTTGCTTTCTACAGGGGCTTTGAGTCTGACCAGGGATCCCAGCAGACTTGAAGGGTCCCATCCCATCGGAGCATGCCGAAGCCTGCTGGTGATATGTGCTTATCTTGTTTTGCTTTTCCATTCAGCATGTTTCTGTTTAGAGATTCACAAATGTGAAGCAAGTTTCCTGTCCGATGGAAGAAGGGGTTCATGTGATGTTTATTTAGACTAACCCGTGGAAAGTCAAAACAAGTTGTATGTTAGAGTAATTTCATGAATTTAAGGTGTACTGTCCCATCTGCTTTAGTTGAGATCCTGAACAAAAGGGAATGAAGCATAATTTGTCAGGCTCTTGTGTAACTGCTGTGTTGCCATTAAAAGGATATGATCTTACAAAAGAGGTAGGATGCTAAATCCAGCAGAGTAATTAAGCTACTCATCTAATTGAAAGTTTGATGATTTATTGAGCCATAAACCCCAATTCTTTCCACTTACTGACCAGGACCTACTATGTATGCTATTGCCTGATGGATTCTCATTTCCAGCTGGGCAATATGCTCCTTAAAAACAGTGTTAAAAATGTCACCAAGGAAGGCATCCTTCATACTGTGCAAGTGATTAGCCGCATCTGAAGTCTGCAGCACATCAGAATTATTCCTGCAGAGCACTGCAGGATCCTGTGATGGACATGTGTGCTGGCACTCACGGGTGCAGAGCTCCTTGGGGTAGGAGGTGGAGGCCGGAGCTGGTGCTGGAGGTGTTCAGCAGAGACCCGATGGGAGGCTGAGGTGCCACCAGTGCTGCGCACAGCAGTTGGCGAGGTACAAATGCTTATGCTGGTCACCCAAGTCTGGTGTTGTCCTGGTGGGGCAGGGATGGATGGGGAGGCTGTGCTGCCCTGGGGCTGGTGACACAGAGGTGCTCTTGGGGCCTTCCTGGCAGCTCTGTTGAGAGAGCTTAGGATGTTTTGGCACTGCCTCCACCTTTCTTTACTTTTTTTGACCCTCACCCCCCTGTTCCTGTTAATTGTCTGGTGCCCCTACAGTTCCTAGTTCTGTTGTGGGCTGGTGATGCTCCTCCGTGAAGGAGGACCGGTGACAGCAGTGGCCAGAAGTGCTTGCCAGGGCCTGGCCGAGCAGAGGTGACTGCTGTCTGAGGGCATTTCCAGCCTCCAAATATTTTTAGCTTGGGGTTTCCTGAGCCGGATGTAAATGTGTCTGGAATTGTTGTGGTGGATGTTAGCTTGGGGGGATGGATATGAAAGGTTGCACTCTGTGATGTTGTTTGTATGTGAAAATTCACCTATGAATGTCAGAATCCAAACAACTGACACAATAAATGTGAGAAAATGAAAATGTAGGGAACATAAAGCAGTTGAGAATCAAGTGATTGCTATATCTCTTTTAGGCATACATCTGAACAGTAAGCTGCAGGAGTTTGGTATTCCTCTTGATCACAGAATGAACTCTTAAAACTTCACAGCATCTTCAGTCTCTCTGGTTAATGCAGTGCTCCTGGAAGGCTGTTCTCCGTATTTTTTTCCCCTGTCAATTAGGAATTTCTTGGGCCATCTTTTCTTTAACCTGTACCAATTGCCTTAATTGACTTCCGCCTTAATTGGTAACAAATCATTTCCACAGAACCCTTGTAATTCTTTTAAATCAATCAGCTCAGCCTTCCTGTGGGGACTGTGCGTGAGCAGTGGAGCAGGGGCTGCAGCAGCTGTGCAGGAGGTGCCTGTGCCTGGCTCCTGCCATGTCCCCAGCAGCTGGGGCAGGGGAGCTGTGGTGAGTGCTGGGGCTGTGATCAGGGGTGGCTGCGATCAGGAGCGTGTTGCTGGCCGCAGGGATGGAGCAGGAGGGCAGCAGCACTGCTGAGCTGGCTACCAGTGCCACCCAAGCAGGGCAGGGGATGGAGATGGGGAAGCATGGTGGGGTTTAACTGCTGGAACAAAATGCCGGGGTAAGTGGTAGATTCTCCAAACCAACACCTTCAAACCAAAGTTAATGTTACTTCGAAAAGTGTCTTGGCCAAAGTAGCTGTTTTGCTCGATACAGGACAAACTGCTTAAAACAGAAAAGCCTGTGGTACATTGGAAATGAGACAGTATGATCTAGTGATGCCTTCTGGCATAAATATCTAGGAGCCTATGAAAACACATCTCACATCAGCGTTCAAAACCATTAACTGGCTGGCCTCTGGTTGATATCACGTAGGTGGCTGAGTTCAGCACTGTCATTGTTTTTTTCCCCCAGTTGTTGAAGTCACACCCGGTGCAGAATACCTCTTAAATAATGGCAAGAAGACAATGCAACATATAACAAAATCAGGCATGAAATCCCGACGCACTCTCTAAGTCAAGGAAAAATGATCTTAGAATAACACCACTCCCTTTGATGTACTTGTGGGCTGTGTAATTAGCTGTAACCAAAATATTATTTGATCTTCTGTGTTGAAAATCACAATTTGTTTTCCTATGTATACATAAGAATATACTTACAGCATTTCTTTGTATTAGTCACATTTCTGAAAGCTACAGCTGACCTCCTAGAACACGCATAGAAAAAAAATGGGACTTTCCATATGCAAATGAAAACATGCTTTGTTCTTAGAAGGGTCTGTTTTGGGGGTATGAGTTGGAGGGCTGGTTTCTGCAGGTAACAGATGTCCTGCCCCCGTGGGGCAGAGGGGATCAGAGCTGGGCTGCTGAGGCTATCTCCCTCCAAGGTGGGGACTACGGTCCTAGAGGAGGCCATGTGCAGGGGTGTCTGGGTGCAGGGCGGTGTGGGCGCTGCACTCCTGGGCTTGTTGTCCATTGCTCCAAGACTCGTGCTCTTCTCCAGCATGGGCTGTGTCTATGGGACTGGTGTGGCTGTGCCACAAATCCTCCCCTGGCAGTGAGAAATTGATGTGTTGTGGCAGGGCATGGTTCTGTGACAAAACATGTATGGTCTTGCCTTTGCTGGAGATGTGCAAAGCTCACCTGCTGCATGGGCAGGAAAGCTGTGCTCGTGTTGTTTCCAAAGGGCAATGAGCATGCTGGCCAGGCAGGCAGCCCTGGGAGAGCTGCTGCGGTGCGTGGCTTGGCTTGGGGAGAGCCACATCCCATATGTATCCCTTAGTGTGTCTGCACAACCAGCTGCAGGGCAAATAATTATGGGCAATAAAGTTAGTTGAATTCAGCTTGTTCTCTGAGACAAGGCTTCACTCATTCAGTGTTGTTGGCTTCTCTGCTGCTTCCTTATTTATCCCATTTCTGCAGCAATTACACCAAATTGGTGTGTTTGCACTGGCTGGGTGCTGGCAGTGCCTTTCTGCGTGTTGGGGTGCGCGTGGTGCTGGATCACGTTACAGGCGGCTGTGCTGGTTAGTCATGCTTGCAGGGAGCTGCTGGGTGTGTTTTGGGCAGAAGTGCCCCTCTGAGCACCTTGGCTCTTTGCTTGGCTGGGAGGGGGGCTTGTGGGAGGGCTCAGGGCTCATGGTTCTCCCCAGGTGCTGGCAGCAGGACGCAGCTTGCCCTGGGGCCTGAGCCCAGCCAGGTGGTGTGCAGTGCAGATGGGGTGTGCTGGGGCAGCATGCTCCTGCGGCAGAGCAGCATGGTGTTGTGACACGGTGGAAGAGGGGGTTGCATGGCATTTTCCTCCCCCCTGCCCCCAAAGATACAGCAGGGGCTCTGGGCTCATGGGGGCTGCAGGACACGTGCCCCAGTGCGGGGCTGAGCACTCAGCAGCTGTCTCCAGCCCTGCCTCTCGGGTTCCAGCCTGTGCCAAGCAGACAGATACAGTAAAGCAAGGTGTAAGCTGGAAACCTGGCATGATGCAGAATCGGTTCTTCCCCTTTTTGAAAGTACTGCCACTCACTGCCCTGGACTCCCTCCCCCCCATGGGCCTTCCTGTGCAGCCCTGCTTTTTCTCCCCAGCTGCCCAGTAGGGAGCTGGGATCAGGAGGATGCTTGAGAGGGTGCTGGGTGTTGCCTCCTGCCCCAGCCCATGCTGGCTGGACCCCAGGGTTGTGTCAGAGCAGAGCATGTGAGGAGCTCTGTGGGCTGCTGAGGGCTTGGAGGCTCAGTTTCACCTGGAATGTGTGAAAGACTTGGAGGCTTGCAGCTGGGAACTTCCTCAACCCTTTTGGGCTTGTCTGTACCTTGAAGGCAGAACTGAGTCTACAAGGGATTCACTACAGGGTCAAAAAGTCTGGCACCTTCCATCTTGTGGAGTGCTCTGCCTCTGAAAGCAGTGACATTTCTCGTGTGAGTCGCCCAGCTTGCTGCCAGTGCATCCAGTTTCCTTGGAAAATGCTTTGAAAAGGAGTCAGGAAGGACCTCCCTGATTAGAGGAGCAGCCCGTGACCTGCTTTCCATGAGGTCTGTTTTGGCATCCAGCAGCCTCCCAACAAAGCATGGATATCCTTTGAAGGGGAGGAGAGGCCCGTCCCTCCCAGTTGCAGAGATGACTCGTCGTATCAAAATAACTGGCAATAAAATGGTCTGAGAAAACAGTTCCTCCTGAGTGCTTTCTCCACCACAGCTGGAGCAGCCTGCAGCAGGGAGCTGCTGAGCTCTCAGGAGTCAAAGGCAGGGGCCAGACTGGAAGCTGTGCTGCTGGCCAGCAATAATACTGACAGAAATGCCAAGAGCAGCTCTGCAGTCCTGCTGCCATGAGGTGTGATGGCCAGTCCAGAAATATGAATAATCACCTTCTGAAGGTCCACAGAAGCAAAATGTGGGAGACGCAGCCCTTGAGGACTGACATGCAATCTCCCCATCGTATCCTGGAGCACACTGCTGGGCTTGGGACAGTGGGCAGAGCCTTCAGGAGGCTCTGCAGAGGCTCTTAATTAGCAGAGGTGATGGATGAGGTTTGTACACAGTGCCGAATCACCGCTCTGTGACCTCTGACAGCCGTGTATTGCATCCTGCTATGTCCTTTCCAAAGCAGAGGAGGAAAGCCCGGCACCTTCCTATTTGCAAGACAATTACTGCTTGTGCTCTTAAAGCTTTCCTGCTTCAGCAGCACTTTAAATCCAAGAGATAATCAGAGTTTGACTTGGCTGAGTTACAGGGACCATTTCCTTTCTGATTAGCCCCGTTGTCGCTCACCTTCCTTTAATTTCCATCCATATCTTTGCTTATGGGAGTCTCCATCTGAGACTTTGTGTGCAGCTTTTTGTGTTGTAGATGGAGCACAGAACTTCACTAATAATTAGTTTGTCGTCATCCTGCTAAATATTTGGGAGGTTTCAAAGACCTGTCATGTTTGCCTTTGTGTAGGGGAAAGTGCTCTCAGGAGCATTTCACAGGATTTGGGGATTCAGATTGGTGCTGTCAGCTCTGTCTGCCAGTGCTGCTTTGCTGTAGTTTGCTTGCACTTGGTAGGTTCTAGGACCATTTCCAGTATAAAATCAAACAGAACACTTGGAAGATAAGCTTTGTACTTAAAACTGCTCTGCCATCCAATGATCTGGATTAGCTGCTCCTGTCCTTGAAAACCTAGACAGGACATGGTTTCTACATGCTGCCCATCAGCTCTTGGCTAGTAAGCTTCTATATTAAAACCCACACTGAAAAAAGCACATTTGTCTAATCAGAAGGTCACTTGCTTGAGCTGCTCCTGTATTGCAGTCTGAATCTAGACAGGACCTGAATCTTTCAGGTGGTGGGCACCTAGATCAGTCAACAATAAGCAATGTGCAGCAAGATTCATGCTGCAGCAGTCCTCCCTTTGCTTGTCTTCCTGGTCTCATATCTAATGGTTTCATAGAATTACAGAATCATAGAATATCCTGAGTTGGAAGGGACCCATAAGGATCATCAAGTCCAACTCCTGGCACCGCACAGGTCTGCCCAAAAGTTTAGACCATGTGACTAAGTGCACAGTCCAACCGCTTCTTAAATTCAGACAGGCTTGGTGCAGTGACTCCTTCCCTGGGGAGCCTGTTCCAGTGTGCAACCACCCTCTTGGTGAAGAACCTCTTCCTGATGTCCAGCCTAAACTTCCCCTGCCTCAGCTTAACACTGTTCCCCTGAGTCCTATCACTGGTGATAACGGAGAATAGGTCACCTGCCTCTCCACTCCCCCTCATGAGGAAGTTGTAGACTGTGATGAGGTCCCCCTGTTTTGCTTTCCTTCAGTCATGAGGAACATGATGCCCACAAGTGGGCCAGTTGTGGCTTTGGATCTTTGTGTTTGAGATCGCAGCCCTGGCTGCCAGAGATGAGTGGGGCCTGTGGCACTTGGGTGCTGCTGGTAGTTCCTTGTTTCAGGGTGATGCATGGAGAACCAGCCAAGAGGCAGGAAGCAGTGGGACTGTGGAGCTTGCTCTTCAGCTCACCTTCAAACCCAGATCTCATGAATGGATAAAAATGTGTGCTAAGACAGCAGAGGAAGTGGGCAGCTTGGGTTTGCAGGGTTGTGCTGTGCAAAGCTTTTGACAAACAGGCCTGAAAGTTTTACCCTGTTCTGATGCCCCAGAAGAAGCTTTCCTCGGGCAGGTTGAGGATGGCAGCAGACCTGGCACGTGTGAGGTTATGGCTCCGTCCCCTGTTGGTGCAGGACTTGTGTGCTGTGTGGCCTTACCGCTCTGGGCAGTGTGTGCCACAGGAGGCAGCTCTGCCTGCAGAAGGTGAGCTTGGTTGGAGCCGCTGTCTGTGCCAGGGCCTTGTCTTGCTGCAGGATGTTATGACTTGGGCTGATGCTGGCGATGGTGTGCGGATCACTCACTCCAAATTCGTGCTGCTGACAATCAGCCAAGCAGATTCATGGTGTTGGTTCAAGTGGTTGGGAGGGGAAGAGCTCGTGTTCTAGTCCTGTCATGGAAAATGCCTGAAAATCCCCTAGACTTGAAGGCATAACTGGGTGAGACCCACATGGTGTGAGTGGTAGAGACGAGCCTTGTCTGTACAGCAAACAGGGGCTCACAGGAACTCTGCAGCCACTCCGTTTGTGGGGCTGCAGCGCTGGGATGCTGCGGTGTTGGGAGCAGGATGGTGGAAGTTGCTGATGGTATCAGCACATGGAAGAAATAACTTCTGATAAGGCAAGGTCTGACCTGAACTTGTGCCCAGCACTTTAAAAGAGAAGGGAGCAAACCTGCTCAATGGTGTGGGAAACCTTGGCTAACTTCCTTGTTTAGTTTTCCCACAGCCCTGTGCTTCCTGCTTGCCCTGGCTCTGGAAGTACCAAGATAGCATCGGGCTGGCTGTGCTGGTGGGATTTCGTCCCGGGTGGGAGCAGGACGTGATCGCCATTCCCCAGGGCATTGGCAGGGCTGGGATGCCTGTGGGCACAGGAAGGGCTTGGGGAGGCTGGAGATGACCTGTGCCCTGGGGTACAGAGAGGATCAGATCCCAGCTGGATGGGAAATGTGAGTGAGAGGGGTGCAGGATACCTAGGGCAGGGAGAGGGGGCTGCTGCTCTGGATGTGAGTTAATTTTCAAGATGATGCACCCTGCTCTGTGGGAGGGAGTGTGAGTGCCTCCGGCTGGTGGAGATTACTGGAGGGGAAAAGGGTGGACTGCAGGTCTGGCTCTTCCTCCCCCTCCCTAGGTCACTGGCTGTAAATTGGCGCAGCCTTTCTGGGCATAAGGAAAAATACCAGTAGCCTGCCAAGCAAAACAATAGGTCTTTCCACTGTTGAGCCATGTCCAGACAGTCTGGGCCTGTGTCCAGCTCTGGGCTGGCTCTTGACTAAGCCTCCCTTTGCTAGAGCTTTAATAGGAGGGAAAGGAGAAGCAGCAAAGAGTAATGAAACAGAGGAATGTCTGTGACATTTTTCTAAAAAGGAAAAATGTGGAGTTTCCAGTCAAACCGAAAGACTTATTGGGTTCGCTGGGAGGCTAAGTCCAGCTCCGCAGGACAAACTGCTAGATAAGGAAAACAATTTAGTCCCAAGTAATATTCACTTCAGGATGGTGTGCAGGCTCCGCCAGAAACTGTTTTGACTGCACCGTTTTCATTGATTTTTCTTTCTAGCTCTCAAGAAAAAAATCTGGTGGCGCCCTGGGGGACTGTGGTGAGAGGCTTGCTGAGGCCCACTGGGGCATCCGGCACCCCCACCCTGCTGGGGGACAGGGAGCTCACGTATCCCCAAGCTGTCCATGCCTCCACGGTGGCCATGCTGCATCTCCCTGGCACGTGGTGAGGGTTTGCATGGCCTCTGTCCCCACTCCCTGCACTGTGCCAGGTGCTGCCAGTGGTGTCCCCTGTGTCCTCAACCAGCAGTCACTGCCTTGGTGCTGGACAGAGGGTCCTGACCCTTCTCAGTGGGCTAAAAGCCGCAGATGTCTGGGAAAATGATTCATCCATGATTCAATCAATAAGTAGGATTTTACAGCGTGCTCACCAGTTCAGTGCAGGGCTCATTCTACTTGTGTTGTACATGCTTTCATTTGCTGATTGTAGTGTTTTACAAAGGAGGGGTGGTTCAATGGAAGGTAAGTCTTGATGGAACAAAGCGTCAATAGTCTCCTATGATCAAACTGTGGGCCTGGCTAGGAAAAGTGATGAGGCTGGTGTTTCAATTCCTTGAAGGTGTTTGACAATTTGACCAGAAAAACTGTGGCTAATAGCATATACTACATGGATTAAAAAGCAGCTTAATGACAGATTTCATAGTATGGTCATTAATGGCAGTGCTGCTTCCCCTGGCATTCCCAAGGAGCATTCTGACATGATTTAACGTGTGATTTAATGGCAAAGATGATAACAGCCTTTGCTGTTATTGGTTGGGGAAGCCTTGGAACCAGCAATTGCTGCCCAGCCCTTGCTGTGGGCAGCCCACAAGGCTCCCACCTTGTTCCCAGGATGGGATTCTGGCTGCCAGGCCCATCAGCCTCCTCAGGAGGTAGTAGCTCTGGCTTCTCCATCAGCTGGGAGCTTCTGAAGGCAGCCTTTTTTCCTGCAGGGCTCTCTGGGTTTGCCTGTGCTTCCCCCAGCACAGCTCTGCTCGTCGGCCAGGCTTGGGAGCAAGGCACAACTCACATTTGTGTTGAGGATGTGTCTGGGGTGAGGCTGTGTCTTCGTTTCTTATCGCCTTAGTTCACGCTCCCTTCTTGCCAGTACTTGTATTTGCAAATCATTTTCTCACTGATAAATGGATGCACATCACAAACACCCCGCAAAAAAGACATGGATGTAGATAAGAGACTGTGCCCTGTGCGGCAGTGTTGATCCCCTGATACCAGCCTCTCCATGCATCAGACCCCATCCTTTTCACAAGGCAATCATTCAAGCCAATGACTACTCCATCCACATCACACCTTCCCACATCAGCACTTCTTCCAGGAGAAAACCTAGCATGAGGAATGGTGCTTGTACCTCTGAAGAACTGAAGCCAGCTGTAACACAGGCACTGCAGGTTCAGTCTCCATAAAGTCTGGCTGCGTGGGGGCTCTGTCCTGACTGTGCTTGACTTCACATGATTTGGGATACACTTCCCTGCATTTTGCAATTGTCCCTCCATGGATTGGGCTACTGTATGGATTTCTACAGTGTTAAATGAAGCTTCTCAATACTTGACTGAATTTGGGAAACTATTCCTTTAAAAACCTGACCACTTGTGAGGTATTTGTGAGTTGGGGGAGGTGAAATTCTCAGTATTTCCAAAGCTTGGACCATGTACATTGGGAAAACATGCCTTTTTCAGTGCAAACTGCCCAGTGCAGGGGAAGTGCTCTCCATGCCTTCCACCAACACCCCTTGGTTGGACAAGGGTGTGTCTGGAGCTGGGTCCTGCCTCTGTCCCACACGTACCTTACTACCCACTGCAGTGGGCATGGCTGGATTCACAGCCTTTACCAGCTGAAGGGCCAGAGATGAAGATATAAGCATGACAATATTCCCTCTGAGGGCAATTACTCAACAGGCAACAGCTACAGCACAGATGCTGGCACCCTGGCCCCTGCTCTTCCTCCTCAGGTTGCTTTGGGAGTTTGTCTGAGGCAGAAACTGAGCTCCCTTGTTGGAAGCCCATGTAGCCTCAGTGATAGCTACAGGGATCTCATCAAGCAGGAATTTCTTGGCAGGGGATAGGACCTGTCTGCCATATGGTTTCCATGTTCAGAGCAGAAGGTGATCTGTGGAAGTGGAAGGCAAAAAAACCCAACAAACTCCTGTGGTTGATTTTCACTTGAGACTAATTGTTCAGCACAGCTCTGAGGAGGGAGCGGTGGCAAGGCTGACCCTCAGCCCTGCTGCAGACTCCGTGAAAATCTCATGTAGGAATGCCTCGGGAGCTCTTCTCTGAAGTATTTTTATCTTTAGGAGATTTTATATTTTGACAGATCAGATATCTGTTTGAAGGGCTAGACAATAAAAAGTAAAACTGGCCAGAGCATTGAATGCACAAATACTTGTCACATCCTGCCTGGCTGCAGATCCCGCTGCCCTGCCTGCCTGCCCCTGGCTGCATGAGAAGCTTGCACCTTGACAATGTATCACACGAAGGGAAAATATTGGCTGGTCAATGGTGGTATGTCATCTCTGTGGCTGTGTCTGTCTTTGAAAAGTCTGTTTTCCCCCCTGGTATGTGAAAGCTGGGTAAAGCTAGTTATGGTGAGATACCTGGTTAAGATGGCCTGATCTGCCGCCTCTGTCTTTCTGGCATTCTGTTCTCCAGCCCGAGCACACTTGCAGTGAACATATTAGAAGGTGTTTTGCGCTTCCACATCTTTCTCCTAAACCCAATGGTAATCCAATAATGTATACTCCTGTGAGCATAGTAATACTTCTAGAGATTGACTAGATAGATGAACAAATCTGATCTGCTTCCTTCCACAACTGTTTGCTGTGGTGAAATACCCCTTTACTAAAAACTTGAGCCAGGACTGAAGCTTGTGTTATGTACTCCAAATGCTGGAAGCATGGAAAGTGTTCAGTGGTTAGTGGAGAGAAGAGCTTTGTTCCCTGGGAGGGGCAGCGGGGGCTCTGCTCCCAGGAGGTGGGTGCAGCACACAGGGGCTCTGATGGCCAGGCTTGAAGCTGAGCACGAGGAGTGGCACTGCCTTGCCATCGCGGTGGGATGGCGAGCATATATTGTCAGGCTGAATCTGAGCTCAGTACTAAGCTCCTCTGCCTGAATTAAAATTCACTCTGCTCTAGGAGGGCCTGGTTTGCGAGCTGCAGCTTCCAACTGGCAGCAACAAAGACATAAATGGCTAAGCAGATGCAGAAGAGAAGTCTCTCTGTGCCTGAGAGACAAAGGCACTCACTACTCCTCAACAAATATTTAGGCCATTTCTGTTGCCAGAAGCATCACAAGCATCCAGGACACATTTGCAGCAGAGCCGTGACCCACGGCGTCCGTGTGTCTCAAGCCCTTGGCAAGCGGCTCAAAGCCTCGCCATGGCCGGCACCAGGCGAGCGCACCTGGCAGGGAACCGGTGTGGAGCCTCACGCAGCAGAGACTGAAAAACAGGGAGCAGATCTGCAATGTGAGCCTGGAGGATGTGCAGGAGAGGGTGTGGGGGTGAGGCAGGCGTGCCGTGGCACTGTGGCATGGCTGTCCACTGCTGCAGCGAGTCCTGCATGGCCAGCCCGGCTGGGCGGGAGCGAGTGCGCGGTGCTGCCGTTGGGTTTGTTCTCCAAAGCAGGCAGCAGAAGTCAGTGGCAGCATTGCAAGGGGCTGGTGCTCTGGGCAGGTGCTGGCTACTGCTTGCTGCCTCAAAAAGTGCACTTAAACCTCTGGAAACCTCTCTGAATGGAGCGGTGGCTGTGCTGTGTCTTTTCCAGTGTCCCACCAGTCAGTGATAGCTGATTGGAATCATGCTCCTTCCGTAGAAAGCGAGTCGCTGCTCAGCAAGTGCTTGCTCATTCACACACACACACACACAGTGTCGTGCCCTGTGTGCGGTGCTGTGGGTGCTGGCCCAGGGGTGCTGCTGCTCCATGAGGCGTCAGCCCGGAGCTGGCGAGCCACAAGGGGAGCACGGCCCCATCCTGCGGGGTCACGCAGCATGCACGGCAGCATCGGGTGTCTCTCTTAAAGAGTCTCATTTCCATTCTGATGAAAAAGTTGCTAATCAGAAATAACGAAGGACAGCCAAATAAATAGCAGTTGGTGCATTTGAATTCTTTCGACGTCTTTGCAGTGTTTCTGTAAAGGCACGGAGTGTTTTAAAACATGAAATGTAACATCAAAACAGTAAAAGTAGATCAGAATGTTCTGTCTTGAGTTTCAAACAATACCCTGGAAATTTCCAAGTCTTTCCTGTTTGTCCCACTATTCACTGGACTCCTCTGTGCCCTTCTGCTGTTTACGATGGCAAAACTGTTTGATTTTTTCCTACTCACAGGCATCGATCTGGAGGCACTTAGCATATTTTGTGAAAATATTCCCTCTCCAAATGTTTCCGAGTGCGCTCAGGCAAAGTGGAAACATTCTGGTTGCTTCAATCAGATTCCTCTGTCCTGGAATAGCCATGGTGCCTCTCCTCCATCCCCCGGGGGACCGCAGGGGTGGGAGGGACCAGCTGGGTTATTCTCATTAGGCAGCCTTGGGCCACTGCCAGGGTTTAGCTCCAGTAGTTCACGACGGAGACCCACCACCTCTCATGACTTGGGGTCAGACTAAAGCAAAGCTCCCTCCTCCTGCTTTAGTTCTGGCAGGCAAATTCCATCACTGCACAAATATTTTGGCAATCAGTGATAATGGGAAAGGAAATGCAGAAAAGTCCAGTCCATGAGGAATTCTCTAAACTAGGACACTCCAAGAAAAGCAAGCTGGCGAGCGGTGGGGCTCCAGGCCCTCTCCAGCCCCAGTAACAATGGCTTTTCCCTTATCATCTGGTAGAAAGTCTTGCTGCAGCCTTGCCTCTTGCTCCCTGGTGTTTATTACCTAGGAAATGCAGCAGTGTGTGATTTGTAACAACAGGCTGCTCTTTATGGAAGTGTTTTATGCTCTAAGTGGTTACAGCAGTGTGGGATGGTGTGTATATTTTGGTATCTATAAACAAAGCAGCTCAAGAATGCCTTGATACCAAAGGTTGATTTTGGCTTTTGATCAAATACTTAATGTCTATTTTTTTTGCCTTCCCTCCCCTCCCCCTGGAAAAAAGAGATCAGTTGCTGAACTGAACAAAATAAAACTGTGAAGCTTCCCACTCATGTGATTCTTAGGGGCAAAAGGGACAATTTCTAGGTCTTTGGAAGCCCTGTGGTGGGCAGCTCACAGAGCAGGGGGAGCCAGCACTGTGGGGCCAGGCCCAGCACTGCAGCCCTGGCCTTTGAGCCCTTCCCGGGGCAGGGAGAGGGGGTCTTGTAGTCCTTGGGAGGCCAGGGTAGCTCCACCAGGGCGGCTCCAGGGGGAAGCCCCAGGGCCTGCCAGGAGGAGGACTGGCAGGCTTGCTGATGTACCCCCTACGCCACTCCAGCTGAGCGTGAGCTTGGGGAGTACCACTGTTCTGAGCTGTGCTGTGTCATTGTGTCCTGCCGTGCCATGCCATCCCCTGCTGTGCTGTGCTCTACTCATGCCAGTCTGGCCATTGCGCCCAGTCCCCACCAGGCTCTGGGGAAAGCAGGTCATCTCCCATTCCCATGGCACGTGGGATCTGTGGGCTGGCAGGGACGTGGGTGACACCCCCACCCTACCACCACTGGTTTCCTTCCTGGGGAGCAGCGGGGAGAGCCCTAACCTGCTCCAGAGACCCAGGCAGCACCTCCAGTGGTTGTTGTGTCTCTTGAAATGTATATGGTGGCACGACACGATATCCATTTTCCTGGTTTGAGGAGCTGGATTCTTGTGTTTCATGCTATTTTGGTATTCATTACAGTTTTTATCATTTTAAGGTTCATGCGTTTCTAATTGTTATGAATACCATGCTAAAATTAATAGTTCTATGGTTGGTTTATTACATTTAGTAAAATTATGTGCATGTAATGTTTGCCAAGAAAAGACGCAGCAGAGACTTTAATCATGTAAAGATGATAATTTAGTTGTTACACTTGTTGAAATGATGGGATTAATTTTTTAAAAGTTTGCAAACTAGAGGAGAAATGTAAAACAATTTAGCTCGACAAGCAAGCCAGCAGCTGACAGATCTGTCCAGGCCAGTGGAAGAACGGGCACATTGCAGTCACCACTTGGAGAAAAGTGGCACTGGTCAATTTTATAATTATGGGAGGTTTTATGATTCAGGCCAGGTAATCCATGACTTTCTTTGATGAATTCTGAATATTTTACAATGGCAGTGTGCTTAGTGTTTCACTACTGTCTCTGTGGTTTCTGCAGAAGAGGTCATGTATTTTACTTGTGCATGGAGAACAAAAAAACAATTCACAAAATCAAAACCTCTGCATTATGAGTTAATGCATCTGGTACCAAAAGACCTAAGTCCCAGACCTTCCCCACCAGACAAGGCTGTCTGCGGCTGCCCAATAGGCAGATGTGTGCTGGAGATTGTTCGCTGCTCTGTCAGTGTGGCAGGCAGGCAGCAGGGGCACCACGACTGCCATGGTATAGAAAGCAGCGTTCCCTGCATCATTCCCTGCATCGCTGGCGTTTCCAGGCTGGGGCACTGAGCACCCTGTGGAGGGGCACCATGTGTCTTGGCCACGGGATCCAAATGGCACAGGCGGCTGTGCCAGCTTTGTGAAGCCACAGATTTGCTAGCCTGTGTAAAGCAGGTGATTGTTGAGAATAATTGAAAATTATTGCAGAGACTGAGAGATGGTCCTTAGCGGAACTCACCGGCCTTGCAGAGTCCCAGGAATCTGAGATTTTTAGTCACGTAGAGTCCTGCGTCTCCACTCCTAGTTCCCAGTCATCCTTCTGCCTGTTCTCAACAAATCCCCTCTTGTCCAGAGAGCTACCAGCCAGCAAGGGAGGGGGCCTATGCTTGCTTCTGAGCCCCCTGGCTTTTGTGTTTGAATCAGCTGATTTTTTTTTGTTTTTGAGAGAGAGTGAGAGAAAAGGAGAGAGAGAGAGAGGCAGAGCACATGGGGAACTTTACACGGTCCCTTGCAACAGAGCTCAAAGCTTCTGGCTGTGCATGGGTTTGCATTTGCCATACTGTGTAATAGGTATTATTTCACACTTGCTGGAGAAAATCTGGCTATAACTTTGGCATTAATTCTGTGGAGCATTTTGTAGCAGATTGTCGGGAAAGAAAAGAGAAATGTAAAATAAGTCTTGTTTACTATAGATGATGTGGCAAAATAACTCAACAGCCAGTTCTCAGGAGTTTATGACAATAATCATGAATATGTTTTATAAATGTGTAGCAATGTGAGTGGACTCAATTCTGGCTGAATTTAAATAATATGGCTTTGTGCAGCAAAGCCTAAATCAAGTGGCTATAATTTATGCTGAAATGTACTACAGGATGCATTTATTCACAAGTATGTGCTGATTGTAGCATTGTGCCTGATTTATGGTGTTTTACTTTTTTCATATGAAAATCCCTACCAAAAATAATATTTAGCGTCTCCTTTTATTTACTGAGCCCCAGCAGTTCTCTAGGCACGGTGGCAGGGGATCACTTACCTTCCTCCTCAGCAGCCCGTGCGGGGCTGGGCGCTGCCTGGAGCCTGGGTGCTGTGCAGGCCGAGATGTGCTGCGGGTGTGCTGTGGTTTGGGGCCCCGGCACCTTTGGTGCTGCACAGGGAAGCCAAGGCCGGTGGTCACTGGTGTGGGCAGGCTGGCTCGCTGTGTGCTTGACCACTCCCATGGTCTGTCTGCAATGCAGCCCAGCTTCTTGCTTGCTTGCAGTCATCACAGGCAGCGCTGGAGGCTGGCATCCTCCAACAGCCTTCTGCTTGGTGCCCGTGCTCTAATGATGCTCCCCAAGTGACTTGGGTCGGTGATAGGCGTCATGTCAGGACCCCTGCCAGGTTTGGTGGCAACGTGGCCACCCATGACATCAGGGAAGCTGGTGGTCACCTCCATGCTTAGGCTCGTTGCCCCCTGGCCAGCCTGCCCCATGGAGGGTCTTCGACAGCCATTCATTACCAACAAGGGGATGGAGTACAAACTTCTCTCCTCCCTGGTCTCATTCAGCACCTTGGTAATGCTCAGGAGTTAGAATAAAGCTTGGATAGACAGTGGCAAACTGACATTTCCTGACTTGAAAGAGCTTGACCCTGTGGCCCAAGCAGAGTTCTTTCAACTGACGTTGTGCGTGTAATGTTTTAATTGTGTGTGACAATACCCCTGGCACAATTAAGCTGGGAGGCTTCATTTATCACCACTACCAAAGGCAAGTGTCAGCCTGTGAGCACCCTTCTCTGTGTGTAATTTTTTGGAAGTCACAGAGGAGGTTTCTAAAGGCAGGTAAATGGAAAGGTTTGGGTAATGTTCCTGGACTTCTAGAATTACCTAGACGAAGTGCCATATCTGACTCTGCTAGAAAAATACATAATTCAGAGGCTAAAAGAAAGATTTATTTAAAGCATTTGAAATGCCCAAATAAATCATTTTGTATCATAATAGAACCCAAACCATCCTGCGAGTGTGTACATCCATTAGAAGAGAGTTAAGATCCAGCCTTACTTTCTTTCTGGGTTAAAATCAGTTGTGCTGAAAGTTTATCAGTGATTTATTCTGCAGAGTGACTCCATTTGTAATTCTCCTTCCTGAAGGTTTCAGCACCATTGTTTTTAATGATAAGAACTTGTTGTAGCAACCTCTGTCCCTAAACACTTGGAAATTCTTGTTTAAATAAACATGCAACTTGCAAGCAACATGCAGCTTAAATGTGTATCTTATTAAAAGCTGGCACGATCAGAGGCTCCCAGCTTTCTTGCCAATGTTTGGAATACAGTAGCATTTTTACCCTGTACTAATAAATTTCTGTGGAATGAAAGGTCATAATATTTGCTGTTTTTAGGGAAAACTCTGCTTAGTTAGGTGGAGAGGTGGAAAATATTCCTAATAAATAGGATCCAGAATGAAGCAGGTAAATATTTAGGTTGTTAATGTTGTGTCCGTTTTACACAGGGCAAAAGCTCCCACCCTTGTTTTGGGGGAGAGAAGGAGACACTTCACAGCATTTCCAAAGAGAGGTCTCACAATGAGGCATCCGAGGAGCAATTGACTTGAAATGTACCCAGACCTAGACTGGGAATTTCCTCTTGCCCCTTGCAGAACAGTACAGAAGGGACCCAGGTTAACAGCTGAAGTTTTCTAGCAGACAATTGCACCATGGAGCTTTCAAACAAATATTTTAAGTGCCTAGCCAAGTCTGACTTTGTGCTTGCAAGGAAGGAAGCTGGTTGGGAGAGCAAAGCTGGGAGAAGGTGAGGGAGGCAGAGCAAGCCAGGGCTGCAGAGACCAAAGGTGAGGTTAAAGAAACCTTGCAGCCCTCACAGCACGGACAGATGGACTTTGGCTGCTGTGGTATTGGAGTGCGGAGACGAGCGGCAGGTCCTGCGGCTCTCTGCTCCCTGCACCTCTTCCAAAAGCCCACAGCAGTCCCTGGGTGGTTTTGCTTGTGGCAGATGCCCAGAGCCAGGTTCTCTGTGCTGGAGTGATGGCCAGGAGCCTGCAGCTGGGAGTGCTGGTGCCTGAGGGGCTTGGAAATGAGCTTCACATTCTGGGGGTCTGACTGTGGTGGTGCCTCCCAGCACATGGCCAGTGGCAGGCGTGGCTGTCCCCTCTGAGCCAAATTCTGCAGCTGCCTCCTCTGCTCCTGCGCTACCTGCACAGAGTGGGCTCATGGCAGCAGTGCTGTGGCCGCCGAAGGAACTTCTGCTGTCTTTAAGTTAGCGTTTTCTAATTAGTTCACTATTAATTAAGGGGTTCTGATGTTATGATGAGAAAATTAGCTGGCAAACCAGTCTGCCATTATCCAGAATTTGCAGAATTAAACTCTGAATTCCAAAATAACTTCTTCATTAATAATTTTGATTTTCCAGACATTACACAGAAACACACTGGTGATTAGCAGAAGTATGATGTGTTCTCATTCACAGTATCCCTAATTAGTAGTAATTTAGTTATTAACTCTTTGGCGCAAATGAACGGGGCAGAACTGGGGAATGCCAGCTTCCCTTCTGCACCGCGGCGTTCCCCCCTTCCCCAAGGAGGGCTGTGACTGCCTGACACAGAAGCCCCCATCTGCTCTTGCACTGAGCGGGGTGGGCTGGGGGGCTGCCACCTCAGGGCTTTGCTGTGTCTCACCCACCCTGCAGCAAGCAGGGGGAAGGCATGGTCAGGGACCAGCTCAGCACTGACTTTGAGACAGCTTTTAGGTCTCGTGGGGTGGGGGCTTCACCTGCCAGTCCCCAGGGCAGTAGTGTGGTGGTTTGCAGGATGTCCCCTCCTTGCTGCACAGCCACTGCCGGGGCTGCTCGGCAGTGGGCTGAGGCATTACCTGCCTTGTTCATAACTCTGGGAGAGTTCAAGTGGGCAGGAAGCTGGCCCTCTGCCTGGGAGAATTTGTCACAAGATTAGAGAATTAATGGGAAAATACAATATATTAAAGAATGAGAGATTTTGCTAACCTCTTACCTTGTCTTAGCCTTAATTGCCTTTAAAAATCACAGGATACAATGAATTACCATTGATTTTTCTCAATAATGTTAATTTCTGCAAAAGCCAGGTGAACTGTGGTGAGAGGCGATAGTTCAGAGGGAGCTGGAAGCCCTGCGGGGCAGGCCGGGCCGGGAGCACAGGCCTGGGTGCTTGGCAAACAGGACGGGACTTATGCTGGGGGCAGACCCTGAGCCCCGCGGGCCCCCTGGCCCCGCTGCAGTGCCCAGAGGCCAGCGGGCACCCCGTGGGGCAGCGGGGTGTGGAGGAGAGCTGGGAGGTCTCCAGCCCTGCTCCCTGTTAACGCATTTTTATCTGATGCGCACCTCAGAAACGAGCAGTCTTGGGAGGTTCAGTGGGGCAGGTCCGGTCTGATAGAGAGTATGAAAGATTTATAAAGCCTTTTTGGTGGCAATCAATACTGCTTCTTATTACAGCTGCATTCTTCCAAACTCTCCCTCGTTGTTCATTTTTTCACTTCTTCTAATACTTCTAATTTGACCAAAAATTAATGGATGAAGTACCAGGGAGGGGCCTGGATGGTTGAGATATACCATTCAAGAGCTAAACCTGGTAATTAATCTTTTCATCTGATTCCTTCCACTGGTGAGGGAGTTTATTGCTGAGCTATAACATCCATCAGTACTTGTATTGTTTGTGTGCCTGCAGACCGCAGCCGTGGGTCGTGCCCAGCTGTGCTCGCATCTACTGCTCCAGTGGTCCTTGTTCAGAGAGAGCTGATGTTGTAGGGACAGCGGACGCGTAGTGGGAATGACAGAGCGAGCAGAAAGTGAGAGGAAGCATGGGAATATGGGTCATGGTGTCAGGCTGCGAGTTCAGGCTTGCTGCTAAGTTTCTGGTGAATTTCACACAAAAATTGCAGAAATCAGAGAAGAATTTTCCCATGGCTTTTCAGTGGTAGTGAGGAGGTTCTGCCAGCAGGAAAAACAGCATGGGAAAATGCAGGAAGGCATCTGCAAATATACCAGGCAGTGAGAAGAGCCGGCACCACCGGCTCCTGGGGAGCGAGTGAAGATCTCACAGGGAGAGATCATTTGGCTGTTAACAGCCTGAAGTGTTCAGTAAACGTTTCTCATTTTCACATATGACCTCACTGAGAAGGATATTCACTGACAGACCTTGGAAAGGCCACTAAGATGGACCCTTTCAGGAGCCAGATAACAGATGTACTCGAACATTTTAAAAGAGCAGAATGAAATTCTTCCTGGACTATTAACAATAACGGTGCGTACTGTTCAGTGCACTGAGAACATTCCAGAAGAGAAGAGTTTGTGCCAGAGTTTGCAAAACATGACAAGGGTGAGCTGAATTGCTAGACGTTTGTCAGCTGACAGTTTCAGACAAAATCATTGATAGGCTGAATTGAAGGTGTTAAACTCATTGAGAGGCTGTGGGCAGTGCAGCAGGGTCCAAAGCAGAGGTGCTGGGTTGAATTCAGGCTGCAGCAGGTGTGTACAATAAGGAGAGATGTCAGCAGTTCCCTTGTGTTAGATTATTCAGAGGAAGGCGAACAGAGGCAGGTGAGGAGTCTCCAGGTTGCTTCGCAGTAAACAGAGCCCTTATCACAGAGGAGTCCTGTCTACACTTCAAGCACAGACATGGGGTTTGTATCAGGGACCAACACAGAAAAGCCCTCAGGTCTGATCTCCTACTTAACACAGGCCAGATGAGCACGAGGATCCCTATGGCCTTAAATGTATGATCTGTTATTAGAAAACACCTGGCAGCTTGACTGGCATCACTGGGAAGGGACAGGGGTAGAAGCTTTTCTGAACTGAAGCTCTGCTCCCATTGCCTTGCACAGGGGTAGCCCCAGGCAAAGGCTAACCTCAGAGTTTGCTAACCTTGCACACAGAGGCACGTACTGTGCCCAGAGCATGGCTTTTTGAATGACGAATAGCAACAGGATAAGCTCACATTTTCAGTCCCAGCCAGCATGAACTTGTGGCTGCCCACCTGATAGCTTACCTGGCTCCTGGACTGGGAAATCTCATGGTGATGTGCCTGGAGAGCCCCCACATGCAACTGTGCTCCCTGCTAGCTGCAGGCCAGTTGCAGCTCCAGAATCACCTTGTTTGCTATGCTGTATGCTGCCCTCCCCACATGGAGCCTCTGCTTCCTGCTAGATATTCATGGTGGCTGCTTGGAAAGCCTCAGTCATAATGGGATCATTTTCCTGCAAGCTGTTTCAGAAGACATCATCCAGCCAGTCATATTTCTGTGCAGCATCTGTCAGGCTTCTGCACTTCAGCAAGCTTCAGACAGGACCATTTATAGTTTCAATAATGGTTTATTCAAAGACAGGTTATGATAACTTCAATCTCTCTGTTTTGCAGATATGATGTAATTTGAACATGTCTATAGAAGTTTGAATGAAGGAATTGTCTTGTGTATATGATGAATATTCTAATTGAGAATAATATTCAATAAAGGCCAAGACAGGTGCTTTCTCCTTCTTGGGATTCCTAATTACTGATGTGTGACCAGAATTTGTATGTCCTCTTAAACATCTTTCCAGTGGTTTCCCAGATTTATCACTGTTCCATACTACTGAACATTTGCATAAAAAGAATTTAAATTAGCCTTTGCATTGGTATTTTTGATATAATGCAGATCTTGCTGCCACATGCAAAGAAGGCACCAGTCAGAGGGCAACTTAAATTTTTCTCTGGTTTTGGAAATACCTTGGCTCCCTGCATACAGATAGTTCAGAGTTGTCCTGATATAATGGTTACTGCTGACTTCTTTTTGGCTTGCTTGGGTAGCTAGATATGTGCAGAAATCCTTCCATGGTCTCCAGAGGCAAGCAAAAATGTTTTGGAGTGGAAAAAGGACTGTGGAGATTTTTAAGGAAATTTAGAGTTCTGGCTATTGGTGCTGCCTGCCTCAGCTGCTAGAGAAGGGGCAGACCCCACTGACTTCCATCCTCAGAAGTGCTGACCCAAAAACCTGTGTCCTGCAAACATCTATTACCGTACTGGCAACAGCTGGAAAATTGCAACTGATTTTAACACAGTCTAGATTTTGCCCATGACTTTCTTTGGGAAATGTCACCATGAAAGGACAGCAGAGACAGAGATGAACACAGCCCTGTCCTGGTTCTCCTTCTAGAGGTCTGGTCCCCCCAGACAGCCCAGCCACTCTCCTCTGTGCTGCTTTTTGACTGAGCTATTTAAAAGCATGGGCTGGAGCCTCTTGTTCTCCTGGTTTCTTGGCCTCCTTTTTCTCTACCCTGTTGGTTTCTCTCATTTTTCTGGCTGTTTTCTTCATTTGCAAACCTCTGTTTTGCAGTTTTTCCCTGCACTCTTCCAGTTTGCCCCGCAGTTCTGCTGACTGTGCAGGCGAGTTCAGGTCCCCCTGCAGACCACCTGGGAAACAGGAAACAGTCTGAAGCTCTGGATTAACTGAGAGATTGTACTTTGTTCCCCATTGACTTCTCCATTTCCATCTCCCGGTCTGATCTGGGGCCTTTAGTCCTAGCAGTTGGAATCCTGCTCACACTTGAAAGTGGCTTGAGGAGAGCTGGAGAGCCTCGCACACCAAAGTGTAAGTGTATCTTCCTCTGGAAAAGCCTGGGACATGCACTCAGGTGCTCATACAGGTCTCCTCACTTCACTGAGGTCTGATTTGACAAAAGCTCAGCTTTCTGAGGCCCTGCAGTGCAGGGGTAGTGCTCCTGAGGCAGCTCCTTGGTGGCCTTGAGCCTGCCACTTGCTGGCACAGGGTGCACCTCTGTTCCATGTGCAAGATGGTTCTCAGCTGGTTGAGTGAAATCCTGCAAAAAAAATCCAAGCTGTAGGAGGGGAAGCAGAGGGATGAGATGTCTGTGTTTCCTGCTGTGGCATATGTCCTCTGGGTGTACATCAATGGTTTGTTTCTGCTGCTCATTATGTGACAGAGCTGGCTGCTACTGCAAGTAGTTGAGGCTCTGGGAGGCTCATTTGCAGGGTCCTGACTTGGTGGGAGGAGATCTGGAAGATCTGCAGGAAGGTGAGCAAGGAGATCGTGGGACCAGAAGGCAAGATCATGAACATGGGACTCAGATGCTGGAGTCCAGACATCCTCATGGCTGGTGATGGGGGAAAAAGCACCTTCACATGGAGGCCTGGTCCCCCACTGCCCTTGTGCTGGTGCCCAGCTGTCCTGCTGTGAGGAGGACAGGGTGTCACACACAGCTCAGCCATGGTGTCACTGGGGTGGGACAGCTGTGTTTAAACCCAGAACAGGAGACTCCTGCCAAGAAGAGGCTGCACCCTGAAGCTCCCTGGCTGCCAGGATGGGCTGAGGCATGTGCCTGGGCAGCACAGCCCAGCCTGGTCCGAATGCCTGGCCCTCCCCAGTGCCTGCAAACCCAGAAATAAGTTAATGAGCAGTAATTAGAACATCCAGAGGAGTAGGATTTCTTGATCATGTGCGCACTAAAGGGAAGCGAAGCCAAATGCAAATCAAACCAAACACCTTGCCATCCTGCCAGAAGTGTGCGAGGGGCTGGAGGTGCCGAGCAGCCGGCTCCGGTTAGAGGAGATGGCCCTCTTTCCCATTCATGTATTTTGTATTATAAAATGACTGTGGTTGTCATAGCAACATAAAGGGAGCAGATCTCATTACTGAGGCCTGGCCACATTATTTTCTCCAAGGAATTTCTTCTTTTCATTATTTTTCTCCAAAGGTCAGTTATCCTCTGAGGCAGGGCGGGAGATTCTGTGAAAGGTGAAGCATATTCATGGCAGAATTCCCCTGGTGGAATTTACAATCATTTTGCTTTTTTATACTTGTAGAAAGATTTCTTTTAGTATAACATTTTCTTTTAACCCTTTCTGTGTTCTGCCTGTTCTACACGTAAAACCAGGCTAGTGACTAAGAAGCTTTGCACAGAGATTTTCCACAGAAAGTGGAGAATTAATGTCAAATCATGCTTTTATTAGAACATAAACCAAAGTGTGTCCTACTACATACAAATGTTTCTCTGACTATTGTTTGCCTTTAGCAGTTGTGCAAAATGTAAGAACTATTTCAAACTTTGTTCTGAATCTGTTTTGTTTCTCACTATAAAGCCGTTGCTGTCGGCCGTGAGTCAGCTTGAGTCGTGGGGAGCAGGCTCAGAGCGTCCTGCAGGTTTGGGATCTGGAGGCTCTGTTTGTAAGTCCCCTGTCCTTATCTAGCTTAGTCAAAGGGGGCTTTATCACTGTGAATGTTCAGATGCTCAGCTCAGCTGGAGATGCAGAAAAATGTGAGCACAAACACGGTGTTATGTGCTGGCTGAGTGTCAGCATGACCTGCTGAGAGCGGGCAGCTGAGCAAGCTGGCCTGCAAGCAGCAACCAAAGCACGGCTGGCTTCCCTCACCCACGGGTTGCTGTTGCTGCCTGGAGTAACTTCAGTGTGCAAGTCAACAGCACTGCTGCAATTCTGTGTTTAAGTGTAACCTGACCAGTTGTGACTGCTGCATTTCGTCAATTTCAGAATTTCATGCAAACACCCTGGTTCCTTTTCAAATAAATATTTCCCATTACCTTGTTATTAAAGCTTTTAAACAAGCATTCCAAGTCTAGCTGCCAACACATTTTCTAAATATAATCTAAAAAAGGAATGATAATACTTAGCCAAAGGAGGAGGAATGCAAATTGTACCTCTCTGGTGTTATATCCATGAGGTAAGGCAAAAGACCTCTCCGGTACATTGCTTATGAGGTTGCCAAGGATAAAGAAGCTTTTCCAGCTTTGTATAGTTTTTAAGGATCACTTGTCCTGAGATATGAGGCTGAATCAGATGTACTAAAGGAGGGAGTGGTTCTGTATTTTCTTATAGTATGCAAAGATCCGCAGTATCTCAAAAGTTTTGTGAGTACGTATGTATTTTGTTGCATATAGGTGTATAGAAATAACGTCTCGTATTTGTGTTTACATATATTGGAAAATATTTGTTTAAAAGGTCTTGTATTCTACCCACACCTGCATCACATGCATGTTATTAGTTCTGTGTGCTTAGAGGGCAGGGATCTCCGGTCTCTAGCGTGCAGGAGGCTGGTCCACCCAGCTCTAGAGCACAGCCTTAAAGAAGTAATTAAGTTTGATATCCTGCTGTTATTTTTGATTTATTTAACATGGGTAAGCTTAACAGTTCTAATAGAATACTGAAACACCATAGAAATTTATCATGTCTCTTCCCTCTTATGGGGAAGAAAGTGGAAAGAACTAGCAATAGGTAGAAGAGAGGCTGTGGAGAGTATATGGTCATCAAGTCTTTACTAGTTAGTGGAAATCTGCCCAAAAAAGGGATCACTTTTTGCTATAAACTTCAGTCATGCCAGGATTTCTGAGAATAACTTCTTAGTGCGCAGCAGAGCACCCAAGTGTGTGTTCAGTGGGCAGCCCAGAGAATTAAGCAGAAGAGGAAATGGGGAAGGCAGAAGAGCCTCGTGTTGGAGATGTGCAGAAGCTGGACAGGAACTGGAGCGGTGGCTGGCCTCGCAGGGTTCCCGCTGCTCTAATGGGCTCTACCTGCAGCTGCCCAGGCAAAAGATCCTCACCCTTGGCTTGGAGGGCTCATCTGTCCTCTGTCTGTTATCTTTGCAAAGAGCTACTCCTGCTTCCATCCACCTGATCCATACCAGTGCTGTGGCCCCTTGGCGGCTGCGATGGAGCACATGCAGCCAGAGGGGCTGTGGGTGTGGTGCTGAGCCTGGCTCAGGGACGGAGAGGCTTTGCCAAACACACCAGCGTATGGAAGCTCCAGGATCTCTCACAAAGCCAGTGTTAGAGATACTGTCCTCACAATCCTCTTAAGTGGTCTCCTTGGCACTGCTATGAACACATTACAAGTGTACGAAATCTGCTTTTCTGCAAGGTGGAAAGGAGCTGGGCATTTCTGAGGCTTTACAGCCTTTCCTGCTCCGTGGAGTCAGCCTGGCTGCTTACTCCTGCTTTGTAGAGGGGAGGCTGGGGCAGAGCAGCTAATAATGCTAACCCACTCCAAAGGGGTCTTTTAAAAATTAATGAATGCTAATGAATGCCCTTAGCTGTAAAAATAATAACGCCTGGCCATTTTACAGCACTTTTCATCAACAGTACTGATAATAATTTAGCATATATGTCAATATTGTCTGCAGTAGAGGTAAAGCCATTACCATGGCCAGTGATAGTAGACGCGTGGTGACTTCGATTTAGATGTCCGTTTTCTGTAAATCACATTCTGCATGCAAAATGAGTATTTGCGTATGCAAATGAATAGACATCTAAGTGGCCATGTGTGCTTCCTAATGTCTACTTTGCATGTTCACTTATGGTAATCTTGCTTGGTGAACAAGATCATGTGGATTTGTGTGTGAGGTCCATGGCACACTATTTATGACAGCAGAAGAAAACCCAAGTAAATCAAAATGTGTCTTGATTTCAAAATGGTTTAGGAAGCCCTAGGTATTATTTAAAGAAGAGATTAGCAGAGAGCCATATACTGCACCAGTGAGCTTCCCTTAGAGTGCGCGAGAGCACAACACCCCGTCAGAAATCCCAGCAAAGCCAGGATTTGTAATGAACACATACATTCCAGCTGAACTCTGGCTTTGCAGATGCCGTGACAATTAGGTTGATCTGCCAGGTGATATTGCTGTGCTGCGTTTCATGTCGTATTCATCACGGGCTGAACTGCTGCTTAATTTTAATTGCATGCTGCAGCAGGTAGATGGTGTCATATCACATGCACTTCAGAGCGAGGCAGAGCACTTGGAATATATTATGAACACAGGTTATTATAGGGCTTTTAAACGTGCATTTAGCAGTGGTAGATGTAAAGCTTTTAGCTCGCACTCCTGTTTATTAATTAATAAAGGGCCCTGTTCTAACATTACTTATGTCCTCCTTTGTCTCTCATTTTAGATGCTGGTCTCATTTAAAATGATAAGTAGCCCAATGCACTTCTCATGAAATTTGCTTACAGCTGGCGATCTCCCTTTCACAAGCATACCAGGTTTGTGCTGCTGTCTCCTCCTCAGCAGTTTCCTTCAGGGCCCCCTCTCAGCCTGGCTCCTCCGGCAGGTGCAGGATGGAGGAAGGCGGCTGTGAGGGCTGGGGCTGGGAGGCAGCCCCTGCCGGAGGATTGTCCTGCACCTCGCACCACAGAGCCCGGCTTGGTTCCAGCCTTCCCAGAGCTTCTGGTGTGGGGGTTTGGAGTTTTGAGTCCACCCTGATGGAGACTGGTGCCTCTTGGCACCTCTTTCAGCAGCAAATGTCTCCCATGTTATGTCGGCTTTCATTGGAATTCACCTAACACTCATCCTAGCCGCAGGCTGCTCTGCTGGTACATGTCTCATTTACAGCCTTTGCTTCCTTTTTCTTTTCTCCTCCTACCTTATGGTGGGCCAATAACTCACAACAGAAACAGCTTCTTCTGATTAAGATCTCTTCAGGTATTTTTGTATCTGTAGCTCTAATTTGGATGACAACCCCCCAATAGCTGTGATAGTGAGAAGGAAAATGCGTACTGATAGTTAAGGCAGAACAAAGTGTTGTGATAACATGGTATTTGTGCTTATTGCAAATATGCTCTGAATGGAGAGAGGCTCTTGCACTCTTTGTGGGAGTATCTGCAAGAATGTGAGAGGGGGAATCCTGGCTGGCACCTGTGCTGTGTCTGGGGGTGTTATCCCAGAGAAGTGCCAGTCCTGTCCCTCCATCGTTTCAGGAAAAGCCAGGAGGTGCATTTTTGTTTTAAAAAGTTGCAGGAAAGATGTTCTGGGTGTGAAGCTGCATCCTCTGTGCAGCTGCAGCCTGGCAGGGGAGCCTGCAGAGCAGGGGTCCCACAGCCCTGCTCCTGACCCCCCCAGCTCGCAGCAGAGGGGCACCTGCAGCGGGGGCTGGGGCAGGGGCTGCTGCTGGCCTCTTCCTCCTCCTCTTCCTCTTCTCCTCCTGTGTGCGCGGGGGAGAAACTTACCGGCTAAAGCACCGGTCCTGGAATTGCTGGATCAGCCTAATTTGGCTGCTTATGCGTCGATCCAGCCCTGCGGATTAGCATTCCTCCAAGGTGCAGCAAACATTAAGCAGATGTATCAATAGTAAGAACATTTTTTTCACAGACGTTGAAGGTTTGTTTTCATTAAGTATTCTGGAAATGTTGCTCTTTGTGCCTGAGTATTTGGGTTATGGAGCATACTGCAAGCTCGGAAATTTGCTTTTTTTATTTAAGTTTTTTTTCTGACTTGAAAGGCTGGTTTTTATAACAGGCCAATTTCAGACCATTTGATATTGATATATGAAGATCCTCAGGGATTATTGTAATGCATTTTTCATCCTGCTGTGATAGTATCATATAAGGAAAATGGGACTGACTGTTAAGTACAAATTGAAAAAGACATGGTCATTTAAGATAACTCCTTATCTGTATACAAGGAAATGGTATCAGGGAAATAGACCACCAGTTGACAGAAATAAATTTTGCCTCAGGCTCCTCCTTCTCTCCCACAGCTGCTCAGGCTCTCCTGTCTGTTCCTTGATTCAATTACACTCGGAGCCACTTCTCGGTGGGACGGGTGCTGCTGGGTGGGTGCCCAGTCCTGCTGCCCCCTGGCCTCACCCCCTTGGCTGGGGACATGCAGTGTTCACGGCTATGCGGCTGGGCACACGGAGCAAGCGAGGGACTTAATGAATGATTTCTTTAGTCAAGCGAGAGCTGTTTGTTTTTATAGCCCTTATAAAAAGATAGGAAACAAACTCAATAAGCCAAGTCACACTCGATCCAGTCTTTTTTTTTTAATCCTGGCATTTTATCTCAGCTCACTCTATTTTAATCAGCTGTAAATCAGTGCTTATTATTATGGTGTGAACAGTGTCGATGGGCCTGCTCTGCGCCCAGAGGAATGGTGCTCCCTGCCAGCACCTCTCCGCAGGCGGCTCCGACGATTCACTGGCTGGTGGCGTTTGTTGGAGAGTCCTCCTCATAGAAAGCTGCAAAACGCATTTGAATTTATGATCATTTTGGAGCCTGAACAGGAAAAGTGTGTTTTTCCAGATCCTGTGAGGTAATCACAGTGCGATGACATATGTTGCAATTCCCTATATGCTGCAACGCGCTAGGGCGAGCATAATCTCTGAAGTGCGCTTTCTCCTCCTCAGCGATTATTGTGTCACGTTTGGACTCCAAGCATTTTGACCATTAGTAGAATGAGGGTGATTACAATTTGGCATAAGGTACTGCAGTCAGAAGCCAATGTTTAGAGACAGTGGTATAAGAGAAGTCTCATAATTGGAACTGCAGGGTGTTAGTTTGCCAGAGTATCTGTTGCTGGCATCAAATCCTTCTTGGCGCTGCACCTATTGTAGCTGTACTTTGGCCCACACCTTGCTTCATACTGAGCCTGCAATTAAAATACAATCAGTTGTCCCTGTCCAGCTCCTGGATAACAGTTGTGCAGCCCAGATTCCTATATGTGCCCAAACAACATTCAAGGCATCAGCGTTTAAACACCGCATGCTCGCTTCTGGTGCCTCTGCCAGGGCTCACGTACAAATTCAGATGAGAACATCTCAAAGTTTGATTTAGTGTCAAGGCAGTCCCGAAGCAAAATCCCTAGGCTGCAACATGGCATTCCTATCTAATCTCCTAGGACTTTGGGACTTCATGTCTCTAGATCTCAGATTCCCTTTTATGTTATCCCTGGGCAGTCAGCGTCTATTGCATTTAGTGACGAAATTTTTGTTGTTATTTCGTTGACGAATATGTATTGCCAATATGTTTTCCAGTAGTGATACAGAGGGACACAGCAGCAGTCTGTCAGTGCCGTGGAGCCCTTCTTGTCTGAGGCAGCATGGCTCTGCAACCAGAGCAGCCACTGGTGCTTATGGAACGGTGTCGGAGAAGCACACATGAGGATACTTGGGAAGAAGGATGGATGGCAGGAGGAGTCAGGGACGCAGCAAGACATCCCAACAACTGGAAAAGTCCTCGGAAAATTCTAGCCAAATACTGGTTTGCAGCAGCAAAGCAGGAACAGCTTCTGCCTCCAAAGAGTTACGGATGCCAGAGTTTCCCTTTGCCTGAGAGATGCCGTCTGTGCTGGAAATGTGCAGATCCTCACCTGCTGTGACTCACGGCGCTTTCCAGGAGACATAAAGTGGTTGCGTCTGCTGCGGAAAGCTTTGTTCCTGGGCAGCCGTGGTGGCAGCCTCATCGGCGTCGGTGCAGTGGGCAGCGGCACTGAATTCACAGGCTCGGGTGGCGAGAGGAGACGGCTTGCTTTTCTGAGAAACATTATCCCATTTAGAGCTCACACCTGGCGGCACTGGGCCCCTTCCTCAGCCGGTTGCTTCATGTAACTGGCTCAACAGCATGCTTTGTAATTAAAATATTATAGCTGGAAATGTTGACTATCTTCCAAATATGCCAGGAGGTTTCTGTTTGCACTGCTTGAAGCAGCATAAGCTGGCAGTGAAGGCTGGTGCAGAGCGAAGACAAATGCGTTTGTGTTGGGCTGCACATTGTCTCCTGCTCTAACATCTCTCTAATTCATACAGTGGTGCTTTTATTTGCCACAGCCTGTAATTTCTTTCACACCTAATTGAACTTTGTTTTAAAATCTTTTGTCTAGCTCATGTCCAGAGAGCACTCTAACATGGACTCTTTGGCCTTTCATTCTGGTTCTCCATAAATACCTACACTGGAAGTCTTTGGGAAGCCACCACTGACGGCGCGTTGATAGCAGCAGGTCAGGCCCTGGTTTCAGGAAAAGGCTGCTGGGTGCTGGCGTGAGCGGGCTCAGGCCTGGAGGGGGGCAGTGATGCTCGAAGCCCTTGTCCAGCTGGGGCAGCCGGGACATGAGGCTGTATCCTGCAGGAGCAGCCTCTGACAACCCCTGTGCCCCAGCGCTGGTGGGGCTGCACCTGGAGGCACTGTGGCCACCAGCAGCCACCGGCAGTCCTGGCTGGTGCCTGTTGGTGGCTGGGCTCCTGCCACATGGTGCTGCAGGGTTGCTGGAGGACAGGGCCTGGTGCATGGGGAGTGCTCTGGGAGGGCTGCTGCATTGCCAGCTGGTCCCCTTGCTGTAGCCCACACATCGGCCTGAGACAGAAGTGTGGGCAAAGGAATAACCTGCCTCCTTCTTCAGGGGCTGCTTAAGACTGTACAAGGAGATAAGCAATTATATGGCCTTAAATATCTGTGGTATCTGTGATTCTCAAGACAGCCATCAAGGTAGGGCTAACAAGGGCACTTGTTAGGACACAGAGTCAGGCATTTCTACTGCAGAGATCCTTGTCTCAGACTTTCCCCTGGGAGAAAAGCAGACAGCAGGTTTGTTAAAGAAAAGTGTTTTTGTATTTTTTTTTTTAAGTTTTTCAAAGTGATTTTATTTTATTTATTTTTTTTCCTGCTATTGCTGAGGAAACTGAACATTTTGTCCTTGCTGGCTGTGAGCTCCAGCTCTCACTGCTGCGGTGGGAAGGCCACATGTGGCCCGGCAGCAGTTGGGAGGTCAGGGATGTGGACAGGCGGGCTCCAGAGAGCAGATCACAGTAGGCAGCAGAGCTGTCAGGACGGCCCCGGAGACACCTGCGGTTCTGAGGGTTTCCACGGGGTTCCTGGCTGGGAGAGCCGGCGAAGCCTGCAATGCAAACTGGTGCACAGGCCAAATGTCCCTCCCCAGGTGCACAGAGATGGGGTGCCTGGTGTGGCGCCACGCGATGCCTTGCCAGCCCAGCGGGCTTTGCTCTGTGGAGTTGTGTTGGTGCAGTATGATGGGTCTATATTGATTTATCAGCTGTTCCTTGGGGCTGGTGGGAACGATAATCCTCATTAACACACCTGTTATTGCTGTGGATACTTGGGAAGGAGTTCTGATTTAATTCTAGCTGTTGAAAAGTGCTTTTGAATTAGTAATATTTATTTAACATGGAAAACTCCAGGTCACCTGAGGAGACAGTTCAGAAGCAGTGTCTTGTGTTTGGGGGAAAGGGGAAAAATGGTTTTAATCTCCCCGAAAAAAAAAATCTTCCCCAGAGCTGGGTTGGAGGCTACAAGACTGCACAGGCTCCAGAGCTGTGGGCTGGGCAGTGATCTTGCAAACAGTGTACTAACACAGCAAGCACAGATTCTCCTGACCCCATAAGCTGTTCATGTGGCAGGAGCAGTCTCTTGCAGAGGGTGAGGTCCCACTGCAGCCAAGGGGTGTGCGGGGGCAGCTCCTGCCTGCCCCACCAGGATGGGCCCTGCGGCCGTGGGGGTTGCGTCGGGCTTCCGCGGTGCTGCCCGTGGGCATCACGCCTCTGTTCTGCGAACTGGCAAATGCACACATGTGGCAGATCTTTGGGTTTTAGTGGAGGATTTAGTAGGAGCCAGCCCCGATGCCTGGCTGGGGCTGGGTACTCCCCTGAGCACCAGCGCTGCACAGGGCTTTGCAGTCATTTTAGAGGGAGAAAGGTGAAGGATGAACCCAGCTCCTGGACAGCTGCAAACCCAAAGGGAAACAGTCTCAAAACACTTGTTTAAACCTGTAATTAGAGGTCACCACTTGCTCTGAAATCTGTACTTCATCTGGAGCCTGCAGATCAGAGAGAGCATTTTCCCCCTACAGAGACTAAAGCAGGACACATCCTACTGGCATGTGCATATTTACACCTGATTTTACTAATTCCTGCATGCTGTGAGGAGACACTGACCAGACACAGATAGTCAGGCAAGTTTTTTTTGGCTCTGACTGTAGGTGCTGTGTTTCTTTTCTCCCCCCAACAGGTTTGGAAGTCTTTGTGTCTAATCAACTGCAGCTCTACATTTATGGAGCAAAGCATTAGCAGCTGGTAACATAGCATGACGAATTAGGGGCTGCCTGTGCCAGGGAGCCTTGCAAAAACTTCTTGGGCTCGCCACGAGCAACCTGGCTGAGGCACTGTGCGGGGACAGGGTGGCACAGAGGCTGGGATCCCCATGGGGAGAGGCAGAGGGGCATGGAGGGAGCATGCGCCCGAAGGGCAGGCGGCGTGAGCTCAGCCGTGCCCTGCCGTGTGTGCTGGCACTTGGCTCGGCTCTATGGCAAAAGGCAAGCAGCTATCCTGCTGCAGTGGCTGTGTCAGGAGGACCCTGGTCATGCTCAGGGTGATTTTCAGAGGGCTGAAGGATATTATTCTCTATGGCAGACTCATCAATACTTTTAATTAGATTTTTTTTTTTTTTTTTTACTCTGCTTCCATTCCCTTCATAGATATCAGGCTCTTAACAGATTTGAGTATGTTTTGAACTGCCATACTCAATGCCATTTAAATCACTTCTCAAGGGCACTGGGCCAGGGATGTGCAGTGGCAGTTTAAAAGGATTAGAGGCCTTTGTTTTTTCACAAGTGGTTCAATTTACAAAAGATCAGGGTTCAAGACCTGCACACTATAAAGTGACTTAAAGCCATGAAATCTATTTCTCACTAATTCTAGATTACTCTCTACTTAGGAGCCCAGGGTGCCAAAAATGGTGGTTTTTGTTAAAATGATATGAAATCCTAATGCAAGTCCTTTTAACCACTGTTGCCTCGTATACAATGTCATGCAAATTCTGGACCTATGTGAGCAATTATGTTGCAATGAACATGATCATTTTGATTAAACCAACACATGTTTTCAAAGATTTTATTTAAACTAGATAACCGTAAAACTTTGTCACTTAGCTTCTCCTCTTGGGCATATGCACAATGCATTAAACACCCCACGTATCTCTTTTGTAAAGTCTGAGCATTAATTGCTCACTGCTTATTCAAGCAAAGCCCCCATTGAGGTAAATGGGATTTTGTCTTGAATAAAGGCTGCAAAATTGGACCTCTTGTCTGTAGGAAAGAGATAGGAGACCTATTTGTACTTTGGGATCTCCTGCTGCAAAACTGGAGCGTTAAGGAAGAGAGACTTTCTGTTTAAAAAAAAGTTTTATCTTACTCAGCATCTACTTGTAATTTGAAATCGAGAGCTCATGGCCCATGCGATCATGAATAAAGAACAGTGGGAGAAAGTGGGTCAGTCTGGCAAGAAGGTAGGAGCTGCCCCGATTGTTGTTCTCTCAGCCATTAGCTTCACAAGAGAATCCTTTTTCTCACTGGACGACTGTACTTTATTTTTCTAAAGCAGTATCCCTCTGACAACCAAAAAGGAATACTGCATCTGCAAATGAATGGTGCCTGCAAAGAGACAACATGAAATTTTTAAAAAGCATGGTAATAAACGCTATTCAAAAAAAACACAATCTCTGAAAAACACGGCCTATTGAAATGACAAGCCGAAAATCATTTGCTAAGCACTGAAATGGCCCCTTTTGTCACCCCAATCCTTCTGTTGACAGTTACCTTTCAATCCTACAATTGTGCAGTAAGTACTGATTTTTATTCAATGTTCTATTCACCCTGCGTATTAATGAAAAGAAAAAAAACTTGTAAGAATAGCCTTTAATAGGCTGATAGACAAGGCTCCCCTATTCTCCTGCTAGAGCTCCTCTTATCAGCTTCTCACAGTATTGCTTGCTTGCTCAATTCTTTCCCTTTTCTAAACTTTGCTCACCCATCTGGGCTTTTTCTCAACTGAGATGGAAACATTTTTATTTCAAAAGTCTCACTGACCTTTTCTTCTCCCCAAGACAGTACGTTAGGTAAAGCACCAGCCTCAGACAAGGCTTTTTCTAGGCTCAGAGAGTACAATGAGTGGATCTGGTCTCAGCCCATCTGGAGGCGAGCGCCGATCTGCACGAGCGGGTGGATGGGGAGGTTCCCTGACATGCTGCAGCTCGCGGGGCCTAGGAGCTGACAAGACAGCGGAGGAGGTGGCAGCAAGAGGCATCAGCCCTGAGTGCGTGATGCTGCGGGCAGGACAGCGCGGGGTGGGCACAGGGACGTGCTGCTGCTAGTGATAGTGCTGGTGGTGCTGCTGGGGAGCAGGCGGGGGGCCTGGGGTGCCGGCAGGGGCTCGGTGCACACAGTCCCAAGCCCAGTGCCCTCCAGAGCTCCCAGCAGCGCAGCTGCACTGTGACCAGCTGGGGCGGCTCTTCCTGGGCAGGCAAAGGCTTTGCCACTCCTTGGTCAAACACGCTGCCATACCTTGGTCAAAGCCATGACTCTCATGCAGTTATTGCAATTAGGAAGTGTAAAATGAAAACCGGAAGGTGTTGTTCTCGGCTAAGCATATCAAATGATACTTCTTCCAACTTTCCAGTAGCAATGAGCAGTGTTGCAAAACCTAGCTATTATATTTATTGCAATTCAAAATCAACTTAGTAGCACATGTCCCTGATTGCAGAGGCATTCCCACTCTCATGGGGGCTGCTGCCCTTTGTCCAGTGCCAGAACTGCTGGCAGAGCACAGTGCATCACCGCGACGCCCTGGTACCGGCTGTCACCGCTGCGTTAGGAGCTCGGGTGGCACAGCCACCAGCCAGGGCGAGCCCGCAGGGCCCCGAGGAGCTGCTGGAGACGTGTGGGCACCGCAGCTGCAGGGCTGGTGTGGCTGGGGCTGCATGGCACGGCTGTGCCGCAGGGCAGTGAGCAGAGACACAGCCCTGAGCCCACCTCTGCACCCCTGCCAGCACAGCAGTAGCCCCCTGGCGAGCCCCCGGCCCCTTTGGCAGGTAATGCACAGCCAGATGCCCGGTGCAGTCCCACGGCCTGGGCTGCAGGCTGCCTCAGCCCAGCCTGGAGGCGAGGGGCCCCTCTGCCCGGCCAGCCGGGGTGTGTGTCGTTCTGAGCCCGCTCCCAGATGCGCTGCATCCCCCTGCTCCGGAGGGGAGAAGCCTCCTCCTTCTCTGCATTCCCTGCTCATGCAGTTTTTCTTTCCAGTAGGGAAATTCAGCACATAACTATCCAGGATTGCAAAAATGTAAACAGTCTGTGTTACATGTCTTCAAATTACAGCCCTGCTGCTCTACACATGTGCAGCTAATAGAAGCACTCTGCTAGCGCAGGGCCCGGGTCCAGGCGGGCGCCAGCGCCTGCCCAGTGCTCGCTGCCCCAGGGTCCCCTCGCGGCACACTGTCCTGCACCCCCCGGCTCCTCTCCCCTCACCAAGGGCAGCTAGTGCCGGCCGAGCTGCCCGGCGAATATTAAATAGAAGAAGTCTACTTAGCGGTTGTTTGAATAGAGGAAATTGTTTTACATTGTGATGCAATATTTCCACACCGGGGTCTCATTTATGCAGCATATTAAAGTCAACACAGTGCACATCTATCTCCATAAGGAGCCAGGCCCATTATCCCCAGTTACTTTTAAGCAGTCTTTTGCTTAGTTCTGACGTGCCTGCCAGTGCCATATATCAAAAGGAATGCAGTTCTTTAAACTGCAGCTTGTGATTGATAGTTTAACCTTTTTCTCTGAGGTTAATTCGATATATGCTGGTGTAAACTATAAACCAAAGCTCCAGTCTGTCGGGAGGAGGTAATCTACATGGCACTCTTTATGAGATTTCAGGTGCTGCAGTAATTACACTGTCTCCTCCTCCCTTTGCCCCTTCTTCCCTCCTGGCGAGAGGAGGAGGTTTCCTGGCTCGCCGCCGGATGGTCACGGAGCACTCAGCGCCCAGCTCTGCCTGGGTGTGTGAGCAGAGGCGCGTGCCTTGCTCTGGACACCACCCGAGGCTTCTACATTCGTGTTAGGAGCTCCTCAGCTCATGTGGGCTTTTGGTGTGGCTTGTCTTGCTCTGGGACGTATTTTGGCCTCAACACCTAATGCCAATCGTGGAAATCAATGGGAAGTGGCACGTCAGTGAGCTCCTTTCTCAGCACGATCCTTTCGAGGACCTGAAGGTCTGCAACGCTAAGCAGGTCAGGCAGAGCAGGGATCTCCCACCACAGCTTTGCTGCCATTTCTGAGCCCTGTGCTCCCCTGGCACTCTGCTCCTCTCACCCACAGGCAGAGCTGTGGATGATCCTGACTTACGGTGGGACCACACCAGTGCCCATGCCCAAGTAAGAGCTGCATTGTGCGGCTTCATCTGCCCTGAGCCTTTGGTCAAGCCCCGACTGGGGGGAGAAGCGCCCTGCCCTCGCCCTGCCCAGCCCTGCCTCGCTCCCTGCTGGCACCGCTTCAGGCCCCACGGCCAAGCCATTGAGTGGCCACCCTGGTGTTCTGGAGGGACAGGAGCCGAACGGCTTGCTGGAGCTCAAACCTCTCTTTGTTTCTTTATTTTCTCTTCTCTGTTTCATTTGTCGCTTGGCTCCCTCCGACAGAAAGCAGGGAGTTTGAAGGGATGTGCTGCCTTCCCATCGCTCTTTTATGGCATGTTGTCAATAGAGCCCATGGCAAAGAGAACCAGCGTGATGATGGGGCCACATACATGACATCTGAGGGTGCTGCACCTCTGCACCTCACCACTCCGAGCCTGGGCGGGGGGCTTTGTCTCACTTGGGAACATCCAGGAGGCTGCAGACTTTCCTTGGAGCTGCGGGAATCTCACTGGGTTTGTGAACTGAGGGAAGGAGAAGTTCTGAGCAAGAGGGGTCAGGGGACAGCTGCAACTTGTGGGATAAGGGAGGGCCCGTGTTCCAGGCAGAGCGCCAGGATTTGTATTTGCAATTTTTCATACAGCTGGCCTGTCTGCAGCATCTTTACAAAGGAAAGTGGGGGAAACAACCAGTCCTGGAGCAGCCTGACCTCAGAGCCCTGTGCTGCGGCCCGTGAATCACAGAGGTCTGCAGATGCCGGCTCCTCCCAGGCACTATTTCCTCCAATCTGGGCTTTTTCTGACTGCAGCACAGAGCTGGGAGGCCACTTGTGATGGCTGTGCTGGCAGGGGCACCCAGGAAGGTGTCTGCCCTCTCCTTGGCCCCCTCCCTGGCTGGCAGGACTGGGAGCCCTGCAGGAGGCAGGAGGCTGCCCAGCAGTTGGCTGTGTGTGGCACGGCTCTAACTCCGTCCGCGCCTTAAAAACGGCGGTGGTTCGCGCGTCTTTCTGGACAGTGTCCTAACAGGGTCATTATTTCCATAGGAAATAACTATTTCTGTTCAAGATCAATAAGAATTGTGGAAAAAAGGAAGAATTTTAAAGGCTTGGTTTAATTTAATCTGTTTCTTTGCAGGACGCTCCCTTTGGTAACAATAGGAATTCGATTCCTGCCAGAGCAGACTCCTTAATTAGACCCCACAAAATGAACAGTAACGTGTCTCTGGGCTGAAATTCTCCCTTTCTGGAGCTTGCAGAAAGGAGGGAGTTTCTAACTCATAATTGCATCTGAATGCAAATGGCTGTGCCAATGTGAATATATTAAAAGCAGCAGCGTCAGCAATCACTGTGAAAAAAAATACATACAAATGAGGCACTAGCTTATTGCTCCATTTGGATGCTGTGAAATGGCACCTTATTGTGTTATTATAAGATTTCTTGCTTAGTTAACAGAAAATGCTTACAATTAAGTCTGAACTCATTTAGTGCTCAGACTAATTCACATTAGAAAAGAGATGTGACCCCAGCTCCAGATCCCTTTTCTGTGGCTCTTACTTTACATCGGGTGGCAGGTTTCAGGCTGTGGGGTGTGGAGGCAGCACGGGCATCTGCTATGAGCCTGTCCTGGTCGTGCACAGCCCCGGACGAGTGCTTGAGTGAGGTGTCCTGAGCTCAGCTCAGACAGTTTTGGTCTCGGGGAGTCTGACAGAGCACTCAGGGGCAAAGGAGCCTGCTGAGGCAGGCCCAGAAGTCATTCAGGGTAGAGCAGGTGTGGGGAACAGAAACAACGGCAGTGGGGCAAGTGGGAAGGGACAGGTGGAGTGGGGCAGGTGTGCTTGGAAAAACAGAGGATTAGGCTGGGTGAACAGAGTCTGAGAAGGGAAGTACCCAACAAACTCAGCTTCTATCCCTTTTGCTGCCCACAGGCACCTGGAAATCTGCTGAGGACAGCCCTACCCATCTGCTGCCAGATCCAGGGCAGGCGAGCAGCAGCGCTCTGGCAGGGGCTGCACGTGGGCAAGGCATCACGATACTCCCTGTCCTGCTGATGAACCGAGGGGGTGGTGAGATGGTGCTGAGCGATGGGCTTTCCATTTTTTCTTTTTTGTTAATGGATGTCCACAATTACTGGAAACCACTGAATTTAATCTTCTTGCATCTCTGCCCTTCCTATGAAGTCAGGAAATTATCATCCCCTCTACCTTGTAAGAAGGTGAGATAAATGAAGATATCTTTGTATATACAGTAAACACTGAGATGATGTGCCTTGTAGAAAAGCCTCCCTAGTGCACCAGATAAACTCTCTGCCTTCTAAGCACAGTTTTAAACATGGTAACAAAGGCGGGTGCCATGTATTAGAGAATGAGAATAAGATAAATATGGAAAAAGAGTTCCACTGTAAAAAGTTGAGCATGCATCACACAGTTAGGAGCTCTGGCTTAGTACATCTGAACGAAACAATCAGAATTAAGATTGCAATAGCTGCCTCAACTGTAACGCTCCCTAACTCGGAGTGCTTGGCTTTGAAACAGTAACATTGTTTTATTATACAACTTTTGTGTGGTTTTAGTAGTGCTGCATTTTGTACCTTTCCAAGTGACAGCTGGTTCTCAGGCTGTGCAGACTTCACCCAGGTGCACCAAGGGAAGACAAGCATAGAAAGATTTTCGGCTGAGTGCTGTTGGCCCTGGGACGCTGACCGGAGAGGATCACTGGACAAGCTGGAAGGGAGCCCGGCACAAGCCTGTGCAAGGGGGTGTCTATGGCAGGCAAACAATTGCTCGGCACAGCCCTGTGCTGTAATCAAAGCTGGCTCTCTGCCCTCTTTCAGAAAAGCTTTGATTGATCCCTGCATTTCAGCACCAGGGAGACATGAATCAAGCCCTAGGCGGGGCAGCGGATGCTGCTCCCGAAATGTATTGTACACGGCACGGACAGGCTGCCGCGTCCGCAGCAGCTCTTCCCACGAGGAGACAGAGCTGTGCACCATTTACCCAGGTCTCTGCATGCTGGCATGATCCCACGTCCACAAAGCACCCTGAGATTTAGACCCCTCGTTGCTGAACGGCTCTGGCCGAGCGGGGCTTGAATGGAGGCACGGAGCTGTGGGGTGCAGGCATCCCCCATGGCTGCTAGAGGGGTCTCTCAGGGGCTGAGCTGGAGGTGCCGGGGCTGGCACGCACACTGCACCTCCTGGCACGTCCCTGCCATGCAGAAGTCTGTGTCAAGGGTGGTGGGTGTTTGGGAGCCCCCCCTTGGCTTCAGCAAGCTGCACTGGTGACGGCAGCTGGGACACCCTGGTGTGTCCTGGGCTGGAGGGTGCAGTGGGGCTCAGGTTGCAGGGAGGTAATTTGCTGGTCTGGGTCTCCTGTCAGCGTAACCCTCCCTAGGGCATTGTCTCCATCTAGTCTTTTCTCAACTCTGACTTCTCGTTATGGTACTGAGTAACATAAGACGCCCAGTTGTGCCTGGGATTAATTAATTAATTATAAGGGACATTACATAGTGCTCTGCCCATGCACCAGTCCATGCACAGGCAGGAGGACAGGTTCCTCCCCGACCCCAACAAGGAGGATTTTCCCCCAAGTGCCTTTGGTCTGCAGAGCTTGCCTGAGGGCTGCGGCATGGTTTTGCCCTGTCTGGCAGCTCTGCCAAACCAGCGACGCAGCCAGCGGGCCCCGTCAGCACGTGAACAGCACAGTGTGAGTCCGACAGCTCCTGCTGCCCTTTTCCCAGCGACGTCCGTGCGTTTGGGCTGTTCCAAGGAGATGGTGGCAGCCCCGACACTGACAGGACTGTGCTCCTTGCCTCTGACACCGCTGAAGGAAGCCTCTCTCAGCCACGGAAGTATAAACACTTTTCTTGTACAAATAGTAATTGTAGAAAGAGGCCTGTGGATAAATTATTATCGTGACCCTCATTCTGGTGTGAAAAACTTTCTCTAGCTGCTGAGTGAAAAGTCAAAATTTGCATTTAAATAGAAAACGTTTGTCAGCATGTAACATGCAGGGACCTGTGCTGCAGGGGTCCCTGGGACAAGGCGAGAACACCGTGGGCGGTAGCACCACTGTCCCAGGCAGCAGAGCAGAGAGCTGCTGGTGCTGGTGAGATGGGCTCCAGCAGCCCGCAGCTCTCCCCAGGTCCCTGCTCACACTTCAGCTGCACCCCCTGTTGAGCGTGGCCGAGGGTGGCATTCGGTGCGTCGTGCTGCACGGGGCCGGCTGGGGATGTGTGGCTGCCACTGAACGCCCTGCGGGGTGAGGGCATAGGGCTGACACTGCTGCTCCTCCAGCTGCAGCCCGGGTACCTGCAGCTGAACTCCACGTGAACGGATCTCTGCTTGGCCTTGGGCTCCAGCCGTGCACGCTCAGTGCGCCGTGATGTGTCAGGAGGCTAGTCCAGAACAGGACCTCTAGCTCTGAAATCATTGCAAGTGACTCAGAAGTTTTTGATGCATGCAAGACAGGCTAAGGCACTTTCTGGGGTTTCAGAGTGGATAAAAGCTGCTGTTGTTGGCATAGTTTCTGCTTTACATGGTTTTTATGGTTGGAAGCGGGACTTGGACAGAAGCCCAGTGGAGTCAAACTGGGTTTCCAGGGCAGGCTGGCAGGCGGGAGCTGGGGCTGTGCTGTCCCTTGTCTCCTCCTGCGCACCCTGGAGAGGGCAACTGAGCTGCCGGCCATGTGGGGTCTGGCCAGGGCTTCTGGGAGCTGCTTGCCTGGCCGGGGAGCAAGAGGTGCCCCGCAGGCTGTGCACACTGCTGTGGGCCTTTGGGGCCTCTCCTGCCTCTCTCCATATTTGCAACATGGACCTAACCTGTAAAACTGTTGTTTTAATAGCCCTTCTTTATGAGCACGCATGGTGTCGGCATCCCAGGCTGCCCGCAGCTGGGTGCTCAGCCACAGCAGCACCCGCGTGCCCACCACTGCTGCTGGCCGCTGTGCGTGTCACGCCGTGTGCTGGGCAGCCTCGTGCGAGGGCGGCACTCCTGCTGTGCCCACCCAGCACGTGCCGGCAGGGCTCTGCCAGAGACTGGCCCAGGCAGCAAGGGCCACGCACAGAGGGAGAAGTGCAACGCATTTTAGGAGGTATATAAATGAATTAAGACCCTTTTAAAGGTTAACAAGGTCCACTCTGTCTGTCATTAAAGTAACTTCATGCATTTAAAATTTAACAGTCAAACCAATTAGCAATAAAAATGTTGTATGAACTGCATTTTATTGGATTCTGGTCAAGTCGGAATCGGTTAAATGTATGATGTCTAATAGATTTTTCTGCTTTTCTCCCTTCATTTTAAACACAACCTGTACTTCCCAGGTCCAGTGAAAAACAGCAGTGCCCATGGAGAGAACCAAGTGGGGGCACTTCTCTGGTCACTGTTGCATCCCCCTAAACTGTGTGCGCAGGGCGCCCAAAAGCCCTTTCTAGTGAGAGCAGCAGGTAACAGAGAGCAATCTTCGTTTGGCAAGAGAAATTAATGTGCTAGTGCAATAGTAACCTTGTCTTCTGGGTCATGGCTGCTAAGAGGTGGAGCAGTTGCTTCCTTTACAGAAGTTGTAATTATCTGATTTATTTTTTCATTATTTTTGTGAGGGCAAACCTGGCAGCGCCACACCTGCAGCGGGGTTGTGGTGTACATGGCTCTGACCCGCACGGCACAGCATGGCTGTGCAGGCAGGGGGAGGCAAGGGGATGCAGGCACCTGGGGAGTCCCTCAGTTAAACTTCAGCATCCGCACTGCTGGTATCAAATGGCACCCTGAGCAGCAAGTCACGGGACCACATGTGAGCTCAGGGGAGGTGAGCACCCTTTGGAAATCACTCAGCTCTCCCGGTCATGGCGTTCTGAGTGCCACCCCCACCCCGCTGCAGCAGGGCCCTCTCCAAAGTTCCTGCCCACCTCGTGGCTGAGAGGACAGTAAAGGAAAATCATCTGCACAAGGGACCCAAAGAGCTGATGCAGCAAGTTCCAGGCCTCAGTAAAAATTACAGGATTACAGCACATCTTGTGCCAGTAATAAGTACCATGTGAATCGGGATGTTTGCATAATTGCAGGCTGTCGGATGGCCAAGCAGCCATTGGAGCGTATTGCAAAGGAATCAGTTCAGAGGAGATTTAGATGGTACCTGATTAGTTAAATTGCCAGCACCTGTTCACTTTTTATTGCAAACATAAACATGAACAGTTTCAAACAACTCAAGAAGTGTTTGATGCATCCAGCATTTTCCAGTTCGGGGTTGATAACCTCTGGCAGTAAGAGAGCACAACGCTGTGCTGGGTGAACATGGGCAAACCTCCAGCCTGGGCTTGTTTCACTCCTGAAGAAACCAAGGAGAGGTATTGTGCCTGACCGTACACAAACTTCATGGGACTTCCTTTGGAAAAAGGTGGCATGGACAAGTGGAACAAGAGTGGTCGAGACGGCCTAATCATAAATCTGTTCCTGCTTCCATGCAAAAATCAGTAAAGCCAAACTCAAAGCCATGGCGGAGGGCATTGGATAAATTCTCTGCGTATGGTAGTGCTTTTCTCCCGCAGAACCCCGCAGTTAGCAAACAGCATTGGTACCCGACAAACTTCAGTGAAAACTAGCTTGCGCTTAATTGCAGGAGACTTCCACGAGAGCACAAAATAGCGGAGATTTTTGCAGGAGGCGAGGGTCCTGCAGGGCTCCTGCCAAGTGCCACTGAGGAGGGGGCCTGGTCTCCATCGTGTGAGAGCTGGGCTCTCACCTGAGGCTGTTTCACTCCCTTCAGCAGGGCGGCATCGTGACGGCCTCGTTACCTGCGGGGTCAGACCTGAGGGTGACGAGGGGTGCTGTGCTGGGGGCAGCTGGCACAGGACCAGAGTTGTGGAGCACGCGGGCAGCCTGCCTGGTCCCTGTGCCTGCAAGGCCGGCCCAGCAGGGCAAGGGGCGAGTTCTTGCGACACTGCGAGCAAACTGAGCATCGCCAGCCTTCAAGCAAGAGGATTCAGCAGGCTGAAAGCTCCGGCACTGCGCCAGTCAGCAGGGCGGTGGCATGGCTCGGCCTCAGGAGGGGATGGCGGTGTTGCTGTTGGCACGGCTGGTGCAGCGCGTCCCCACTGGCAGTGCCATGATGCCGGCACTCCCCAGCACTGTGGTGGCACCACTCAAGCTTTGCTCTCAAGAGCTCTCAGTCCAAGGGCAGGCCAGGTACCGGGCGTGGAGCTGACTCACCCAGGGCTCTGCTTCGGCTGCTGGAAGGGCTCAGCACTGAGGCTGCACCCCAAGCACAACAGCACCAGTCCCTTCCATGTGCTCTCACGGGCTCTGCAGGACGCTGCCCCGCCACCTCCCTTGGTCCCTCCCCACCTCTTGTCCAGACACCCCCCTGGTCACATCTCATGCTCATACAGCTGGGCACTTATTTCAGCAACCTGAGCCCTCTTGATTCCTTGATCTCCTGTCCGAGACCATCCCTGTCTTAGTCCACCAGCAAATCACGTCCCATGAGATGTGATTTCAGGTGAAATATCAAAGCAGAGCATCAGTCATTTCAGATATGAATTTTGCATGACACGCTGTCCAGGAGTGATGGCCATTTGGGGCATTGTCATTATACAGCAAGGCATCATTGCCGTGATGGACTGGGTCTGCAGCTTGGTCGCCAGCAGCAGCTCATGATGAACAGCTCAGCTCAGACATGGGCGTCCCTTTCAGCCCTCAGCCAAGTGCATATCCTGCTGCCCAGCAAGGGAAGTGCTGCTGGTGCCTCTGCTCCCCTGGGGATGCTGCTCCTGGTCCCCATGCTCTGTGCCCCGCTTGTGCCCTGCCTGCCCCCGCTGTCTCCAGCAGCACCATTCTGCCACCCAGCCGAGGTGCGGCAGCGGGCCTCCAACCCCAGCTCTCTTGGTCTTGTCCCAAGACCACCCCCTGGCCCTGACCCGGCTGAAATGTGAAATGTTCCCTTTCTGGGGCTGGTGTGAGCGCAGGGATCCTCACTGGGGACCTCAGGCACAGCTGGGAGTGGAAGTCATGGCAGACACCAGCTGGCACTGAGCTGTGCTCCTCAGTCCGGTGAAGGAGGTTTGTTCTTCCTTTCCTTGCCAGGACAGATGAGGTTTGCTGCTGGGCTGGGCAGAGCTGTCTCCCTGATGGGCCGATGCATTTTCTCTTTGTGTTGCCAGAATACCCAACATAAGCCTGGGAGGAATCAAGGGCCAAGGAATTAGAACCTGTTCAGTGCTGATCACCGATCAAAATGAAAAATTAGCAGGGGGAAGGGGAGGAGGGAGCAGGGTTAACTCTCAGCAGAGCTGTGCTGAGGGTCTGCACGCCCAGGCTGCGGCTCCCAGCACCCCCAGAGATGTTGTGGAAACCAGATGTTGAGGAGCAGAAATGAGGGGGGAGTGCGGGGCTGGTATCTGTTCATAATTACTCTTGATTTTGTGCGATGACATTGAGATTGTAGGCAAACATGAAAGAACACTTGTGGGGACAGCAACATTCATGCCGGCCAATGGATTAATACAGCATGACTGACATGTTCAGAGCAGGAAGGCGCACATGGAAGTGTTTTGCTGGGATTGATGTTCCACAGGCCCGGGGTCCCCCTGGCGCTGCTGATCACCCCCCTGCTCGGGGCTCAGCGCCCTGCGCTCCGAGCGCTCCAGAGCCTTCCTGCGGCACGTGCGTGGTGAGGACGGGTCCCTGGTGCTGTGCCAGGACGAGGCTTCGGGCCACACGACTGCTCCGGTGGGGGATATGTGCTCGCCTGCCCTTGCTAAGTGCACAGCAGCTCTGCAGCCCCACAGAAACCGGGCATCGCCTCCAGGAGATGGGGAACACAGGGCCAGAGCGGGGTTGGGTGCCTGGGCTCTCGGTGGCACCAGAACAAGCCCGGCAGAGCTGGCTTCCTCCAGCTCAGCAGCTGGAGGTCTGGGCCAGGCAGGGCACTGGAACAGATCTGCAGGCCACCACCAAGGAAATCTGGCCTTGAAGCCTTCTTCCCTCTGGACATGAGGAAAACTTCAGCTCATTTCAATGAGCAATTAGCCAGGTCCAGCAGGAGTGGGGAAGCCTCCCACTGCCTTCAGCAGCATTGTTAAAAATGAGTTTAACCAAGTTTCTCCACACTTGGAGGAAGCAATAAAGATAAGGAGTGGTCATACAAACACTGCATTTACCAGCTTTAGTAACAGCATCCTGTGTCAACAGCTGGAATGCATTCTTCATAGAAACTTACAATTTTTATTCAAAAAGGGTCTTGCATAAACAGCTCAGCATAAAACTGCCCCTGAGGTCTGCGTCCCCAGAGCTAGTCCATGGGTACCATGTGGTCAAAGCTCATTCAGAGCCTGGGTTTGGAGACCAGCGAGTTCCAGCAGCCCCAGCACCCAGGGCTGCTGGGGGAAGAGGGGTTTCCCTGGGGTTTGTTGGTGCTGGCAGAGCATTCAGCTGTGCCGTGATGGGGTAGCTTTCAGGAAGGCTGAGTGAACCTCGTACCAAAGCAATTCACTGACTCAGTAACAGTGCATCAATGGTTAAAATTTAAAGCTTAGCCACGTGTTTCAGTTAAATTGGAGCAATTAACAAGTAATCAGATTAACAAAGTACTGTATTCTGGATAAAAGGATTTTTCCTTTAGTAATTGCCCTGTGGCATGCACAAAGTAAAAAGCCTACAATTTAGGAAATGGGATCAGAACTCCAGGCTGGGAGCACGGTGCTCCCCCCAGCCTCGGTGTGCACTGGGGGACGCAGGTAGCTCCTGCCATGGGCACAACACACATGGCCCCAGCATCACCTATGCAGCCCCTTCCTTTGGGGAGGAATCTAATTTGATTTGGCCCTGGGAACCTAATACAATGCATTCTGAATAGTGGTCTGATCCAGCCTCAAAGCAGACACCCGGTGAGGTTTCACCCAGCAGGTAGGTTCATTCATGCCCTGGAGAAGGACAGTCCTCTAAGGGCCAGGCGGGAGGCACGAGCACCGCGTTGTTGGACCAGAGGGGAGGTCACTCCAGTCAGCCTGCTCACTGAGCAACCAACTGAGCACATTCCTTTTGAACCTGGAAAGAAAGTGTTTCAATTTCTAATTTGTAGAATAATGGAAAAAGGAGCGTGTGAATGGAGAGACCCAGAAGAGCAGATGGGCAATGCTAGCTGCCCAGCTTCACAAGCAGATTCCAGACACTTCTGGGATTCCTCCCACCAGCAGTTTTTTTTTTTTTTGTTTTTTTTTGTTTTTTTTTTTTTTCTTTTTTAGTGGTTTGGCATCCTTCCTTTCTTAACCTTCATGTTTTGCAGAAGCAGCCTTGCTGGGTGCGTGACTGGGGAAGCACGGAGCAGCACTTTGCGTCTGACCGGCTGGTGCCAGCAGCTGCCAGACTCTCCACAACGCTCATGAATTGTTTTGCTCCTTCCCCTTCTTTCAAACCACTATTACCAGCCCTGTTCTTAATCATCTCAGGTCAAACCGAGCTGCAGCCTGTGGTTTGGCTGCCTGTTTGTTTAACTCTGTGTGGCTGGGAAGAGGTCACTGTCGCTCGCAGGCTTGGGCAGAGCTCCTCAGCCCTGCAGGCTCTGGTCTGACAGCCAGCCAGCTCACTGCTGCCTTCGCTGCTGCTGAGGAGCCACAGCAGCTCCTGCAGCCCTGCGATGGGCCTGTGCACCCAGCACCTCCCCTGCCTGGGGACGTGGCTTGTGGCAGCGTAACGATGCCGAGATGCCACTGGTGCACGCAGTGCCACCCAGCTCAAGGGAAGATCCTGCATAAACCACAAAGTTGCATATTATCAGAGCTGGTTGCATATTACCAGAGCTGGATGGATGCATGTTATTTCAGACAGAGTTCGATGTCTCGGTGGAAGTGGCCAGCTGGCTGTTCCACCCAAAGGCACAGAACCGCCCCCCCCCCCCCCCCCCCCCCCCCCCCCCCCCCCCAAAGAGCAATTGAGGGGTTCTACAGCTTTGACTCCAGACTCACCACTGTTTGCCCCAAGGCTCAAGAACAAGTAACTTTTAAGGAAGAAAAAGCAAAATCCTCACCAGTTCCTACACCATTCTTCACATTTAAGAGTCCTGCAGCAGCCCCAAAGGAGGTGATTCATACCCAAGAGGTCCCATCACCTACAGCAGCTTCCAAGGACACATCTGTGAGCACTACCCTCACCTCTGCCAGTGCCAAACCCTTCTCCAGCCCCAAGGGTGCACCCAGCACAAAGATCCCTCGAGAGCTGAGACACACAGCCAAGCTCTCAGATGCTGCTTCCCAGAAAGAGAGAGAACGAAGGAAGCCACAGCCCCCTCCTGCTTACACTGCTTTTATCACCTGCAGCTGGGTCCTTTCGGCTGGTCCCAACTGTACCTGGGTAACCCCTTCCATGCCAGCTCAGGCCCAGACCAGCCCTGCCCCACAGGGGCAGCAGGGGCCTGGTGCAGCAGGGTGGCAGCACGGAGCCGAGCTGCAGCCCACGCAGAGCCCCGGGGCAGGCGGTCCCCGTGCCCGCAGCAGAAGGCAAGGTGGCTCCGGGGCACGTGCGGGCAGAGGCGAACCCCCTGCTAACAGGAGCAATGGGGCAGCACCACGCTGAGGTTTGGGAGCCAGTCAGGGCTCCGCAGGGAGGATGCAGACCTCTGCTTTGCTGAATACTTGTGGCATTCGTGGGCAGTTAGAGGATTAAGCGCTAACCCCAGCGTGCTCGTGCGTGTGCGTGTGCCTGCAGCAGGCGCAGCTGGGCCAGCCCGGGAATGGACGCTCTCCAGAGCAGTAATGCTTTACACAGAATTGTTTTCTCTAGGCCAGGATTATCGTAATGATCTGGGTAGCTAGCCGCAGCTCCAATCCTATTACTCCATTAGCATGGGCGTTATAAGGTGACACTCTGCATCTGCTTGACAAAACGCAGCTTCAGACTTTGCACTGAGCATTTTAGCTGAAAGGAATTTAGTTTTGACTTGAAGAGGATTCTCTATTATCATTGGCTTATAGCTGCTTAGAAATAAACAGCAATAAATACTCTGCCAATTTACTTTCAGAATGTTCTCATTTAAAACACTCCATGCAGAAAAATATTAACAAAATAAACTCCTAGCTTATAAAAGGCTAGAGAGCTTTTTTTTTTTTTTTTTTTTTTTTTTGAGTGTCAATGTTTGTAGAAGTATTTTCTAAAGAAGCTGCAATTTGAATTAAGCAGCCATTGGTAACATGTTCTCTCGGGGCAAGCCACCGAAGATTGCTGTATATATTTGCTGTGTGTTAGCAATCGTGAAAGCTAATAGCAAACTTGGCAGTAAGGAAGGGTGGCAGAATATTGCTGCATTTTGAAGTCAAGGAAAAGCAGTGAGCGATTGGGCTTGGGAAATGTATGCACCACACTGCCACATGCACAGAAAGACCCCTCCAGTCCCTCCAAGCCATCCTCCAGGAGTCATCTCCTTTTACATCTCTATTGTTTGCTGAACATTTGCAAGCTGGCTCTTCCAGCTCCTAGGTATCAGTGTGCAAGCTAAGAAGCACATTGATGACTTGACACTGAATGTAACAGAGTTGTATTGTTCTTGTAATGAGTCCCAGCTCTTGGATGGAAGACACAATGCTTACACAATTACATTACAACAGAATAGGATTGCATTAGTTAATGGAGATGACCTCCAAGGAGGAATGTTCTCCTCTTATTAATTTAAGATAATTACATTAAGTTCCCTTCTCAAACTCAGTCTACGAGAGTGTTTTTCCACGGTCTACAGCATGTCAGTTCCCCTCCAAGATTTTTAGATTCTCCCTCAGTGCCCACTTTTGATACACACACGTAGGTTACACCCCTCTGCAGAGGGACATGCGGGGCTCCAGGGAGGCTGGCTGAAGCACACGGGCTCTGCTTGGTGCAGTGATCGTCAGTGCACAGAGCCCAGCACGTCCAGCTTTTTGTGAGCCTACAAGGCGTCAGGCAGTTATGGATATACTTCTAAGGAGAGATGCTATCTGGCATAGAGCACTTACTGAATTTGCCACAAAGGCACCCCTGACCCCATTCTGACCCCTCCCCTGGGACTGCACCTTGAACAGTACAAGACCAAGGGCGATGCTGCAGCCCCAGCATACTGCACTCGGTCTCTGCTCCCGTGATGGCTCCTTCCCCGCCAGACCATGCTCACTTCTACTCTGCCGCTGCTGGAGAGGACACAGCACAGAGCCTGTGCTGCAGGGCTTCTCTCCACCAGCACGTACCTTGTATCACTTTACTGATAAGGAAAAATAACTTGTTTTACTAAAAATTGAAGGAGCGTGTTTTATTTGGCAAAAATTCTCCAATGCAAGGCACTCATTTGGGAAGGGGACGCAAAGCATGTTCTGCAGGTTGGGTGCCTATGAATGTGCTGTTTTTTCCTGACTGGAAGACCTTCAGATTTAGAGACAAGCCTCACTCCATTACACCCCTTTCTAAACTTGGCATGCATTAGTCCAGTGCCAGCCCGGGAGGTGCTAACATGATAAAGTGTGAAAGCCTGAAATAAAGCTTAACACAGAGTTTGGAATGGAGTTGTTCAGCATTATTGGCTTGTAAATTGTTCCTGTGATGAGATTTAGTAAAAGACTGAAGAGGTCCTTTGGCAGTGGGAGAGTATTTATGATGCTTTTGTACTAGTACACGAACGCTTTCTTGTTGTGCCTGTGTTTGTGGCTGCCCTGGAGGCTGTGTCCTTGTTTATTACTCCTTTATGTACACAGGTGCCAGGGAGGTTTGGGGCTTTACCCGTGCGCCTGCTGTTAGGCACTTTACCACAAAGGTGGCCATTAGGAAAAGCACCAGTTTGGAGTGCCCGGCCTGGCTGCAAGGAGATCTGTCCCGGTGGTGCAAGCTCTGTCTTGCTGCCTCCCCAGTACCTGCAGCTCATCTCTCTGGTGTTGTGGGAGCACCGCCGAATCCTGCTTCCAGGGCTGGATCCCATGGTGTGCCCGGGTCCTGCTGCCTGTTGGAGACAGCTGGGCAGAGCTAGCCCACTCTGCCCTTGTCCCTGTTGCATTTGGTTGCACCACTGATGCATTCATTTACACCTGCTGGCTGGCCAAGGGGGCAGTTTGCTGCTGCCACCAAAGCAGATGCCACATTGTTAGGAGCTGAGCCCTGCCCACTAGGATTCACGAGGACTGAACGCATGGGAAGGAACTTGGTGAACAGAATCTTAGTGTCAAATATTCCCAAATGTTTCCCCTTGTGTCAGGACGGAGGTCATCAGGAAGGGAGGACTTTCAGGCCAGTGTTTTCATAGGAACAACAGAGACTTCTTCCCTTAACACTCCTGTCACGTACACAGCCATCGTGCTGTTGCTGGCAGTCGAGTGCCTTTGTGTCCCCATGCCCACGCTGCTAAACATCAGAGCGATCACTAATGCCACAGCTCCTGTCCTGCATGCTGTGGAGGGGCACCTTCATGGTGGTGGTGCTTGAAAAGCGCAGTGCGGCCCCCTCAAGTGAGAATTTATGGATGCACGAGCCCACAAGGGGTGCACGAACAATAATGCTGTGCATGGCTGCCTCGGCTAGCAAAGGTACAGCAGACCTGCCCTCTTCTCTGTTTAAGCTTTCCAAGGCAGGAAGCAGAACCTGTGTCTAAGTGCTGACTGACACACTTTCAGAAAAGATTGCACCCCTGGGATTCCTGGAATAAGTGCTGTAGCAGGTTGCAGTGTTTACGCTCCGGTCATGTCAGGCCAAATGGGACATGCTGCCCCTGCTGACTGCCGGGCTCCTTGCCACAGGGAATCTCGCATTTGGGTTGCAGGCACACTTGGGACTCCCCTATTTGTACCGACAAAGAAATGAAAGTTGAGCTAAAGCCTAGCCATGTGCACAAACAGAAAGAAGCCTTGCAGGGCTAGAATGGGAATGGCAGAAGGCTTGCAGCAGCTCTTCCCACTGCATGCTGGCAAATGCAGGCAGGCACATGGGGTTGTCTGCTCGTGCACCCTGGCACAAACCGTGCCTTAGTCTTGCCCTGTTGCAGGCTTCCCTTGCTTTTACATCAGCCGATACTGGAGTTTTGGTTGCTCTGCGTGGTCCAGTTCTCCGCCAGCTCATGCTGCTGCCATGATGCAGAACCATCCTCAGGCATCCCATCAGGATAGCCACAGAAATCCCACCTCCCCATACCATGCTGCTGCAGGCGTTCGAGCCCCTGGGAATGGAGGTGGAATTTGCCCTTTCACTGTTGGGTCTGGAGGCTGGGCTGTGCTCCACCTCCTCCTTCTTCTCCTCCTCCTCCTCCCCAGCGGCAGCAGGAGCTGCTGCACTGTGCCCCACCGCAGCCCACAGCTGCAGGAGCTGGCAGGGGAAGCGCTGCAGGGACAAGTCCCCCATGCTGCCAAGGACGCAGGCACCACCCGCAGCTGCTCGGCTCAGCAAAACTCTCTTGGGAGCCTTAGGCAGCGTGAAGATGCCTTGAATGATTCCTGGCTCTGTGGATGGGATGTTTTATGGTGTCCTCCCATCTTCGGCGTTGTCAGGGTGGGACTTAGGTACTGTCACGGGGTTCATATTAAACATGATGGATCTTATTGTAATCCTTGGAGCCTACGTGAAAAGATGCTCTCTAGACGTCTATAAAACATGCTGGGATTTGCAATTAAAATACCTGGGTGGTGACTGTGTGCCCACAACCAGCTTTCCCCTCCCTCTTCAGTTTAGAACAGCTCCATGTAAACCCTGTTTTGCAATAGTTGTTTAAATAACAAGCTGCCTTCAAAGGAATATATTTAGAATGGAGGGCTTTCCCCCCATAAGTACACTCTGAATGTTTGAATGATTTCAGCTGGTTTGGCGAGAGTTTCCTGTGATATCATGATCTGATCATTTCGTTGTGGACTTACTGTGCTAAGCCCTGGAAGGCTTGCAGCTCTCACGGCTCTGCTCTGCGCTGCACTACAGGCTGCACTTGCAGGTGCACACCGGCTGGGTGCAGGGCGATGGACATGGGGACAACGATGTGCTAGCCAGGCCTTCTGCAGGCTGCTGCAAGCAGCTGGGAGAGCAGCTTTCTGCTGGGCATCCACTGGCGTTTCCCTTTGGGAGCACTGTTTTCTGTAGGCACTGTTGCAGAGGAGCCATGATTGCATGACCATAGGGGGACAGCTAGCGTGGCCCTGACTAGGTACTTGCCCTGCAATTGCAGGTGTGACCAGCACTGTAAGGTCTGCAAAGTCTCTGTAAGGCAGAAGGTGGGTAGGCTAATTAAAAAAAAAAAAAAGATCTAGCATAGAGAAGTGCATTTACAGTGTTCATATAAGCAATTGCTCTGATTTACACCTGCAGCAGGAAGAGGCCAGAAGAATTTTTCTGAATGTCAAACAAATATTGATCTTTTAGTTTTGTAAATAACTCTGCTCCACCTGCCCACAGGTAATGTGCGGCAAAGTGCCCTGCCCCACTCTGCTGGGGACAGCTGCCTCCTCGGCTCTGCGCTGCAGCTGGTGCCTGGTGGTGCCCAGCCAGTTCCCACCCTTATCTGCTGCTTTCAGATGTTTGGGAAGGTGGGAATCAACAACTGTAGAGCTGATGGTTTTTTGGCTAGGTCATGGTCAGACTTCTGTGATTTTTTCAGTAAAAGCAGCGTAGCAATTCATGAGCAAAAGGACAAGAGAAATATTTGCTTTCCCAGTACAAACATGTCCCTTCTAACCGGCTCAGCCCTGCAGGCTGAGTGCTGGAGTCTGTTCAGTGGGAGGCAGCACAGGGCTCCGTGCTCCACAGCCTGCCTTGTGCTCGGGGCAGGAGGGGAGAGCCCAAGGAGAAGACCTGGTACCCAGCGTGTGCATCTGATGACCCCATGCTGAGCAGGCTCCTTGCGAGGGCTTCTTTGTTCCTGGGAGCCACCACAGTGCTGGAGGAGTCCTGCTGCTCTGGGGAAGTGTAATCAGCAGCAGGCAACGCACAGCCTCCCCAAGGCAGTTCTGATCACGTCTCTGCAGCTCTCCAAATTTTTTGTCCAGGTGGTGAAGCTGAGGAGGGCTGGTGCAGCAGGATGAGCTCCCCTCCCTCTGGGCTGCTCCTCGCCTTCAGTAGTGCCTGCTGCTCAGCCTGGCTGTGTGCTGGCCGCCTTGCGCATCAGAGCAGCATGCGGAGCTGTCTCGGTTCTGGTATTGGACAAAATACAGTACAAAAGGGTGTAAAATAAGCCCTGAATTACTCTTCACAGCCTCCTTGCAAACCCACCTAAAAGGAGCTTGGCTGTAGCAGAGAGCTAGGTGGCTGGAGCTGCAGACCCATTTTTCAGCTGCTGTTGTGCAGTGTCTGAAAAGAAAGGCAACTCCCACTGGATATTTTCGGTGGGGGCTGACACATGTTACTACTTCTGTAGCTGACATCAGAGGAAAACTCAGACCACTGTGGTCTACTTTGCTCTTGGAGATGTTTTTTTGACCAGATATTTGTTAAATCATTCTACCTCCCCTATTTTCTTGAGCTGTTTAAGATGCTGTCTTCCACAAATAAAAGGTATCTAGGCAAAGAACATCATGCACAAGATAAAAAAAAAATAAACTGTGCCTTAACTGCCAAAATGCAAGCATTTGTGCAGCAAGCTGTATACATTTTCAGTGCAAGATTCCCCTTGATATTCCCCAAAGAATTTTAAAGAATGTATTTTAAATCAAGAAGAACAAAGTCTGCTCCCCAGTTGTGAGAATGGAGGAGCCCACTGTAAGTCCATGGTATGCAGCATTGTAGTAGTGCTCCTTGGACTGAGGCACAGGCATAAGGTCTTTCAGGCGATTGAAAGAAATGCATGACTAAATAGCTTTTTGTGCTTTGAAATGTATGTTGCAGTCTCATTTGAGAAGCAGATTGAGAAGTCCCACAGCCCAGAATTTTTCATACATGCTGATCTTGACGGTCAAATCCTGCTTTCTGATCCCAGACGCGCGAGCAGTGCTGGAGGGGTGCTGTTGGCTGCCAGGCCTGGGAGGCAGCGTGGTCAGGATGCCAGGCGGTGCCTCTGCTTCGGCTTCCTTGGATGTTCTACCTTGTGCAAGGCACTGACTGAGCCCACCCATGCCCACCTCCAGGGCACATCCAGCTGTCCTCTTAGCTCTGGGCCTCCCCAAATACACTTACTGCAAGGCTAATCGCAATAAGAGTTACTCCAGCAGGGCTCCCCACTTACTGCTCTGAGTGGACGGAAGGGCCTCATGGTGACCCCCCCCGCCCTTGGCTCTGGGGTGGGTGTGCTGGGAGGCACTGGGACACAGGGGTGTCCCTGGCCACAGCCAAGCACCTGGGAAGGATGAGCAGTGCCCTCCCCGAGCCAGGCAGGGATGGGGATGGGGATGGGGATGGGGATGGGGATGGTCCTACATGCTGCTGGAGCAACGTGGCCCCAGCTGCCTGGCTCTGAGAGCACCCACCCGGGGTGCAGGGAGTGGGTGCTGCTTCTGCTGCCGGCTGCTCGCCCCCTCCCAGCCTCTGGAGCTGCATGGGGCTGTCCCTGCGGCACTGGGCCCCGCACAGGCAGCTGCCCGGGGTCTACAGCATATGCCTGCCAAGGCTTTTTCTGCAAATGCTGCTCACCAGAGAAACAAAGGGAAGCAAGAGACCACAGACGTGCAGCAAACGCCTAAATGCAAGTGTTCAGCTTATTGGGGTTATGCTTGTCTCTGTCTCTAGTGCTAATTTGAGCCAGCATCCAAGCCCAGATCCCTTCCATCACACCTTTTTTGGGGAAGGGGCAGAATGTAGCACTGATTTAAGCTGCCATGCAATATGCACCTCGTACATTTTCTCCCTGTGTGAGATATTGCAGGACTTTCACAAGCCTTTTGGGACAAAAGATAAAGTCAACAAGGAGGAAAACATGTTAGCCACAGAAAATAGGATTTAGACACGGGCGAGGGTCTGCCAGGTCGTGCTTCTCGCCCCAGCCGAGCTCAAGCCCCCGCTGCTGGCTCTGAAAATGCTGGGAATTGGATTTTGTGTGCGTTTTGCTGGGGGAGGGCGATGTTCCTGGAAATGCCCAGGAGAACTTTCTGAGTGCCATTCTCAAGGTAAAAACCTGTAACTTTATCATCTTCACATAATTTGAAAAGACGACCCCTGTCCCCAAGGCACACAAAGAATAGCTTGATATGTTGCTAACAAAGCCTCTTAAAAGATAAAGAGCAAAATGCAAGGCAAGGAGAGCATGCCTGGCAGGCAGACAGAAGCTGGCCAGTATAGGCCAAATTCTTTAGGAGTTGAGTTTCCGTTTGGGCTCAGCTTTCCCGCAGATTCTATACACCTAAAGAAAACAAACCGTAATCCTATCTGGGGCCCAGCACTCTATTTATTTCACCTGGTGAAAAGATCTTGCCAATTCCTCCACACTGAAAACCAGCAGCTGCCCAGCAAGGGAGTTGGGCCATAAGTATGTTCTGCATTACAGAAAATTCGATATTAAAATAAATGTGGTCTTATGAAGGAGGACGTATTTGCACTCTTACTGTGCAAGACATTCCTCCAGGTTTCTCTCCTGTTTCACTGTGTGATTTGGATCCTGCTCTCCGCTGTTCCTCAGCCTTAAGCAATCCAGTTATACAAGCTATAATCCGCAGATTACAAGCGGGGGAAGCGCACAGCCTCTGCTTGCCTGCTCACACTCACACAGTTTGCACGGTTTTAGGTAGGGAACTGGGCAGAGGAGCTTGCTGGCCTCCTGCAAGCATCTATTGCTCTTTTAAATCGCTCAGAAACCAGGTTCCCTCCCCTCGCTGCTCCTTGGCTTTACGCTTCCTTCCTCTCCCATTCCTGTGCCTTGGTGCCGCAGCCGCGGGCGAGGGCCTCGGGGGGGTTGGGGCACCGGCTGCGGTGCGCGGGGTCATGGTGCTGTGCTGGGTCATGGTGCTGTGCTGGGTTACAGTGCTGGGCTGGGTCATGGCACTGGACCTGAGTGGCTGCCCCATGCCACAGAGCAGGGCTGAGGCCGGAGAGCGGCCGCTGCCGGTGCTGTGCCAGTGGCAGGGGCCTGGCCCAGAGGGGTGGGCACTGTGGGGGGTCCGGCAGGTTGGAAGCACCCCACCTGCAGCCGCTGCTGCAGCGGGGAGAGGCACGGCGGTGGGGAGGTGCTCCTGCTAGTGAAACGAGAGCAAAACAAGAACCGTTGTGTTTCTAGCGAGTGAGGAGACAAAAAGCCAAGCATTTTCCCCTCTCATTTCTCTTTCCTGCGTTTTGTTACTGATACCTCCCCGTGGGCATTAGAGCTTGACAGACGAGCTCTGCAATGGATTAAAGGGTTACTGTGCTCAGCTGTCAGAGGTTGCTGTCCCCTTCGTGGGGACGGTGGAATAAGATACGTGCTGTGTCCAGTCCCTGCTCCCCACAGCCCGGCACAAGTCCCATCCCCTCTGGGGTAGGGCAGGATGGAGCTGGCACTCGGCTGCAAGCTCAGCACTCCAGAGCCATCCCCTCTGCGGCTGGGCTTGCCCTGAATGCAGTGTGCACTTTTGCAAGTCCAGGGAGATGGCCTGAATTGAAAGAGCCCTGGACTCTGCTGCCATCGCCCTCTGGCCAGGCAGAGATGAAAGCTGGGTTTCTGGCTGCCTGCCTTCGGAGCGAGGGAGGGCTGCTGGTAGGTCCCATGCCATTTAAAAGCATGCATGGAGGTACTGCCCAGCCACGGGCTGGGCCACCAGGGGGTCCCTGGTGAAGGGTCACCTCACAGACCACATCGGGGAAAATACCTAACGCTGGCAGCCGTCAGCTCCTCTCTTTCCCCAGCCAGACCTACACATCTCCTTGCACAGAGAGGTTTCCAGTCCAGAGACTTCTGCATCCCCATGTAGTTAGTAATGCTCAGAGAATGAAAGCCCTAAGTATCTGCAGTATTATCACACTCCTTTCAAACTTTCTTTGGAGATGGATGCTGCTGACAACATCTCCTTAGCTGCTTCCCAGGCTGATGTCACACATGTATGCAGGGAAGGATGGTAAGGAGATACAATCAGCATTTCCACCATACATTAATTCTCCAATACAACCCAAGTGAGAGGACCATTTCCAGAGGTCCCACTTGCTGCAGCTTTGGGCAGAATAACACCAGCAGCTGCTAGGACAGTTTGTATTTGTGTTCACTTCGTGGGCTCACAATGATCCATTAACATTCAGCTTCATATATGCCAGATTTTATTCTTCTAGTTATTTTTACTCTGCAAGCAATACTCCGGGAGCTTAAATTATTCCATCATCAGATTGATAGTTTCAAAATGACCAAATTAACTTAAAGTTCTTATAAACAACTTGTACACGTGTGAACATTTTGCATGGCTGAGTGGCTCCTAAAACCATGGATGAAGAAAGATCCTGCAAGGAAATAGTACCCTTGTTTACCGTCGGGTGAAAATCTGCTTGGGGAGGGGGGCGCAGAGTGGGGACACATGAAAATTTTTCTTTGTTTTGTTCTGAAGGAAACTTATCGGTGTTGTACTTTAACAAACAGAAGCTTTTGCTCTCCACTTAACTTTCTAAAACACTAGAAAAATTAAATATTTTTCCAAGTCCCAAAAGTTCTGAAATAAAGGAATTTAGGGTTTATTTCTCAAGTCTTTACATGAAATAGAGAATTAATATCTTTTCACCATTACTGTCACACACATAAGATTTTTTTTGGTCTGAGAGTGTCCAGAAATTAGTTTTCCACCAGGAGCTGAAGCTCATTCCCGGAGACCTTCTGCTACCAGGCACCACCAAGAGGTGTGAAAGGTCAGGACAGTCTGCGAGTGGGGCCTTGGGGAGAAACCAAAAGAGAGCAGGCATACCTGCACTCACCTGAGGAAACAAACACTTATCCCATAAAATATTTGGACTTCCTATTCCCCTACTTCTGTAAAGTGAATCCTACACATGAAAAATTTCAGAATAATTTATTCTTTATGTTGTTTTACTAAAACTCTGCAGGTATGAAAAGAGGTGAGCACTTCCTCTAAGCACCTCGTTCTCTGCTGTCCTGAGGGTAACTTAGCTTAGCAGGCATTATTTTAATAACAGGAGTCTCCAATACTGAGAAACCAAAATAAATTGTTAGATGTGAAGGCTTAATCTCTTCTTGGGAGGCCTAGATGTGGATTTCTGACTTGTCTGATGATCTTCTGCCTAAACCTCTAAAAGGCACACAAAACCTCCCCACCTCTGGTGGAACCCAGAAAGAAGCCTCCTCTCCTGGGCTGGATGCAGCTGCCCGCACGCAGGGCGGTGCTGTGCTCCTGTGGGGCAGCTCCCGGCCCCTGGTGCCGTGTCCCTGCTGTGGGGTCTGCAGGGTGAATGAACCCCCAGTGCCAGCACCCAGACTTCTGCAGTGCTGCAGGCATTTGGGGGGCCCAGTGGAGCTGTATGATGGGCTGCGGGCTGTGGCAGGGCTGTGTGATGGGCTGGCACAAGGGGAAGGCTGTGGGCTGCGGCTGAGCAGCTGAGAGCAGAGGTACCCAGCTACGAGGTGCCTGGGAAGGGCAGTGGAGCTGCAGTGAGGGGCGCTGAGCTCCGAAGGGGCAGAGGAGCTGTAGACGCAGAGCTAATGCATATTGTCACACACCGTTTCCAGATTAAACAATCAGTGTCACAGCCAAGTGAAGCCTTTTGGAGAAGGAGGCACAGCTCTCCAGCTGTTTAAATCTTGATGGCTCTCAAATAACAAGATTAGGCAATTGTAGGCTACAGGAAGGATACCAGTAATTACCGCCTGATTGGTAAGAGCCGTAATTAAAGTGCAGCGCATTTCAAACTCTTGCAGCACTAGTCCGACCCACTCCAAGTAGCCATCCCTCCATTTGGTTCTCATTTATTTGCCTCTCCAAACACAGCCTCTTCTGTACTTGGCCAAACATCTCTTGTGGCTGGTGATGGATGTGGGCATCCGTGGGGCAGCTCCCGCTGCCTCTCCCGGGCTGGCTTACAGCCGGCTGGGTGCTCTCCCTCGGGAGCAGGTGTGCTCTTTCCACCCTGCTTGTGTCCATCCTTGCTCTGGGAGCTCGCAGGTTGACTAGCATGATGTGCTGCCAGATCCAGATGATAATACTCAATGTTCTGGCTCCCTCTGGACAATCATGCTGGAAGCTGCTGTGGTGCCACTGCATGAGGGCGAGCACAAGGCAAAGAGGAGGGTGGGAGCGAGCGGCTTATTTCCTTGTGCTGCCATCCCTGTGTGCTGCAGGGAGGCGATGCCCTGCCTGGGAACACTGTCTGGTCACTCACCGGAGGGAGCACTTTGGAGAGAAAAACTGGTGAGGTCCTAAGCGCTCATATGCTGATAGGTTTGTTTATCTTCTATCTTCGGTGGTTCGGTGTATGTTTTATAATGTAAAAAGGCCTCCTACATACATGATGTCACTATTGTACAAAAATATCAGCCATAGTATTTTCAAAATATCTCCCTTCACAGTGCTGACTACACCCAGCCACTGCTTCAGCCACCACTTCCACCGCTGCACCACGAGCTGTCCCCGGGCCAGCTGGAGCACCACAAATATGTGGAGACAATGAGGAGTGCTGCTGTCCTTCAGCTGTAAATGAATGTTTACTACAATAAGGGCAAGTTGTCTACCAGATGATGGTTAATAGCAGTCCCTTAAACCGGTTGAGTTAAACTCTGCCGTGATTGAAGGCAGCTGCTGGGATTGATGTACACCCTGCCTTGCTAACTGCCCTACAGCTCAGTGAATAGTGTTTTCCAAAGGGAGCCATCGATCACTGCTGGTGCTTGTTTGCTCTCCAGCTGCTTGGTGGGCATGGGTCCGTGGGCTGCTCGCTGCCAGCACCTCGCTGCCCGCTGCCCACTGCAGGGCTCCGTGCCCCTGTGACGGGGCTCGGCCGGTGGCTCCTGGGCTGTGTGGTGCTGATGCTCGGGTGCGGTGCCCCTGCCCCTGCCGGCTGCCCATGAGCAGGGCCGGGGCCTCTGGCCAGGCTGCCTCGTCCCCACCGGCAGGGCAGGGAATGCGCCGCAGCTGCCCCTTCTCCTTGGGTGCTTCAGCTTCCAGCTGGGACCTCAGCGCATGTACTGCCGTTGGCACGGGTACCTCCGACCCTCCAAGGCACCCGAGAGGTGCTACGAAAGAGCTTGCTATTGTCAGTTCTGGGCAGAGGTGAATGTCCCTCCATTTGGCCAAGCACTGTCATTCACTGCAGCTGCTCCTGCACGGGGGGAAGAGGCGAGTGAGTGGTTGAAGGACTCAGAAATGCCACAGGGCTCGGTCAATGGTTCTGCAGCCTCAGAGTCTTGGGTGAGGACCACGGTCCAAGGGTGCATGGTCTTTCTCTTGGTTGCTACACCAGAACATCTCCACGTGAAGCTGGCTTTTTTGTCCTGGTAAACTGTCAACCAAGCAGGAGTTGGATGCTCTCTGATAAAAATGATGATTCTTTTTAGAGGAATGTTGAGAGGAAGGAGTGAGGGAAAGAAAGCATCTTTATCTTTCTTAGGTTAAATTTTCAGGATCAGCTGAGTGATGGTGCTGTTCAGCTGCAAGGGGGACATGGTGGATCTGCCGTGTGGGAACAGAGTTACTGCTCTGCCAAGGAGATATTTAGCTGGCTTGCTTTTTCAAGGGATGTTTGCTTAGACGGTAGCTCACATCCACCAGGCTGAAAGGAAGCGCTTAGCCTTCCCGGGAATGGTCCCGGAGTGGCTAGTTAGCTAAGATGGAATTAGTCTCTTGGTGGCTCAGTTGTTTCTGATTAACTTAAATATATACACTGAGTCCAAGCTGCTAAGCACAACCGAATTTGTGGCCTGCGTGTGGAAATTCCTGGGTGGTCCTGGGCTCAGAGGCTGCCAAGAGCCATCACCGCTGGCCGGCATCCCCACCCGCACGTGGCACGGGCACGGGCATGGGCACGGACATGGGCAGAGTGTGGGCAGGGCGTGGGCAGGGTGGCAGCGAACGGAGGGGCTGCCCTCCAAGGCATCTGTGCTCCGAGGGGGTTCTGAGCCAGCGCGCAGTTCTTGCAAGGGCTTGGGTGTGCATTTTTGTCAAGATCATATTTTCTCATGCCAATACTTGTAGCTCTCTTTGGGAAAGCTGATGACAGCTAGCAGCGTGGAGGAGGGTGCTGCATAATGGTTAAATGCCATATAGCGACCCCTATAGTTAAGGTTACATGAGAATTTCTATAGGCTAAAAATTTTCCCAAACATTCACCTGCTGAGCTTAAATTTTCCATGCTTGTTGTTTGCCTGAAGGTGAATTGTTTTCAAGCTTGAGAAAAATTCCTTTGGCTGTGTCTGAGTTATGGGAGAAGAGAAAATACTCTCTTCCCACTGGAAAATCTTTAGTTAGTTTTTTTTTTTTCCTCTTTTTTTTTTTTTTTTTCCTTCTTCTTCAGACAGGACTACAGAAAAAAGTCTGGAGTCTGAAAAGCCTTGAAACTTGGCCTGGGCTGAGCTTTTATCCAAGCCAAGTACCTCAGTTGGAAGATTAAAGTGAAGGATAGAAAAGGGGATAAGAAAATGAGAGACTGGGCAAAAGGGGCTGGGGGAGGGAGTAAATCTGTTTGAGCATGTTCTACATTTCCATGATTTTTTTTTTCCTCTCTCTCTCTCCCCTAATAAACCTTCATGAGCTCTGAAATTGGAGCCTGTGTGACAGGGTGCAGCGACAAGAGCGGTGCATTTGGGCTGCTGGGCAGGAGGGTTTGCTGTCTGAGACCTGGGGAGAAACACGCCGGACGGAGAGAGCTGCATGTTTCGTTCCACGCTCGGCAAGCTGAGAGTCCATTTCTGTAACCAGCTTTCCTTCTGTAAAGCTGTATTAAAATTCATTAGCTAGAATGATAAAACCAGTGGTAGCTTCCCTCTTCTCTAAAACATACAGTTCATAGGAGGAAGAGCTCTAATTCTAATGAGCAGTCTGCAAATTTTCATGCTAAGAAATATGGGTGACTTCTTACAAAGTTTTAAAGTAAGCAAGTTACAGGCAGGATCTCTTTTGGTGCGGTACTGAAGTTGGTATTGACAGAAATATGGAAAAAGGTGGATTCTTACACTGACTTTCTCCTCTGTGGTGCTCATAAAGTCAAAAGAATGGATATATTTTTCTGGTTAAATGTGCAGGTCAGTACAATGGACGAGACAGAAAATCATGTATTAATGTGCACATTCTTGTATGCATTTTTAGTTTTTGGAAATCTGAACGATACATTTGTGAAGGACAGATCTGCTGCACACGTGGCCATCCAGGCTGTGGGTATATGCCTACAGCAGAGCACGTACACACAACGCACTCAAGTGGGCTACTCAGTGGGTGTAATGGCATGTGTCTGAAGGTTTGGATTCATCCTCAACTATCCAACACAAATTGTGAAAATACTCATTGCACAATATTCATGAGCTATTGCTGGATACGAAGCGTGAGCATTGACTTCTGTGTTCCTTGACTTTTTTTTTAAGTTATGCAACCAGAGCATTGCATTCCTGTAATTTTTGCATCTTGTGCAGGCCCCTGCCTTTGGCTGGCAGGTATTTTCTTGAAGGACGCGTGATTTCTGCCTTCCCCACAGCCCTCTTCTGCAGCAGCCACATGTGCTGTGCTGCCTCTCGCTGCAGGTGTGGTGGCCGTGAGGGCTGGCTGCTGCTTGTCCTGCTTCACGGATGTAGGACTGCCGGCGACCTTCCCCGGGCTGTCCTGCCTGGCCATGCCCTGCACCGACAGACTTGCCCAGCTGTCCTGCTTGCAGACGCTGGGTGCTCCTTCCCACCCTGCGCTGGCTGGAAGGCTGCTATTGCCTGTGGCATCTGGGAGAGGTCAAGCCCTGCATCTGCTGCCCCCACCCCGCCCCAGGGAAGGGGGTGCTGCTGTGCTGTGCTAATCCCACTTTCAGTGATGAGTTTATCGGTTTCCAGAATATCTTGCTCTGGTATTCCATGCTTTTTAGTTTACTCAATGCAGCTCTTCCAGCTGTTCCAAACATCACAGGGAAAAGGAAACAATATCTGAGAAGTCCCCCCCTTCTCCATCCAGAAGCTCTGGTGAGAGAGACAATATTTGCATTGTGCCCTGGCTTCTCCCTGGCGTCTGTTCTCAGGACTGGCGATCCTGCTCTTGAAGTGGTTTGAGGTGGAACAGAATGCATTTGTGCTGAGAACAGCAGAGGGATTTTAGTCACTTTCTGAAATGGGGAAAATTGCCTCATTTTTCAGCATTTGGCCTGCAATCCCACACTTCCCTAGCTCTATGTACAGATTAGTTCATACTTTTTTTGGTGTTTTTGGCTTGAAATGAACACTCCCAGCCAGCGGATAGATAATTCCACTTGTGCCGATCCCCCGGGGCACATGCAGGGCTGCAGAAACAGGAAATAGGAAACGTATTACATACCTTTTCCCCTCAATTTTATTTTCATAATGCATGGAAAATAGCAGAGCTCTGAATTATTTGAAATTTTAGAGTTATTTAATATTTATTTTTGAGAAACAATCTCTCTTTCAGGCAGGCCTGGTGGTGCCGGACCAGCAGCCCGGCCAGCTCCAGCTCCAGCGGGCGCGGGAGGCACTGGTGAGGCAGAGCCGGGGGCATGGGGGGGCTGCTCCCCGCTGCAGCCCCCAGCAGCCCAGGAAGGGGTCCCCGGGGGGTTACAGAGATGTGCGGTCCTCGGCCTCCAGCTGCAGGGATGCGGCAGGGGCATCGCTCCCCTGCCCTCTGAGGTTTGTAGCACTGCATCTGCCTCAGGTGGTGCCTGGATGTGGTTTTGTTGCAGTAGCTGCTTTTCAGCACCAGTGTTTAAAAATCTTAAGTTTTCACCTGCACTCCAGCAGAGTGGAGGGATGTGGTGGGGCAAGAGATGAGGAACTGCTTGCTGCCAGCCTTGCAGAGCTTCCCAGCACTGCAGCTCCCGCCCTGGGATGCAGGGAGGAGCGATGCTCCCTTGGCAGCAGCTGCATGCATGTTGCTGCCCTGGTTTTCTCCTCCTTAACACAGACCATCAGAGCAAAGAAAACCCTTGGGCCCTCTGCAATCTGGCTCGGTACAAGACTCCCCGAATTAGTTTTCTTAACAAAAACAGTGCAAAGCAGTCTGCAAAGGACATCAAGCTCTGCTCTCAGGTGAGCACTGGGGACTGGGCTGAGTGCTCTCAGCATGACCTAGCTGTTACTCCAGATGTGGAGTAACAGATCCAAGCAAACATATGTTCTTGCTGTTGTGCATCCTTGGCACTCACCAGAGCAGTGGCTCCGAGGAAGCGTTGCTCTGGGAACTGCTCGGGATTGGAAGTGGCTGCAGCTGGGCACAGAGAAGGCCCAGAGTGCCCATGGGTGCCGTGGTGCGTGCAGCCAGCGCTTCAGGGCGTCTGTGTTTATCCACAAAGTCTGGGGATGAATTTTGTTTTCTTGGGGGGAGAAGGAGGAAAGGAGAAGGTTTAATTTCAGAGTTTTGTTTCAATGCTGATTTAAAAACCTGATCTGTCTTCTCTGCATATTACAGTGGTTCACAATGGGGCATTTCTCATACGGTGCTTTATCTGCATGCTGCTTCCATGCTGCAGTGCTGGGGGCAGGCTGTGCCCTTGATGGGGACACCATGTGCTCAGGGCTGAGGATGAGGGCTGCAGCCCCTCAGTTTGAGTAGCTGCTGCTCTCTGATCCTTTTTACCCTGGCTGTAATTCTTGCACAAGCCCAGTGGATTCCTGGTTTATTCTTGCTACAATAGAAATAAAATCAGATGGCGTTTGTAAACTGTACAAAAAGCAAAAAGCTAAAGAAAAGAATTAATGAAGGACTCATTATCTCAATCTGATGTTTTGGTTTCTAATTTTCCTCTCAAAAAACAACCACCCAGATGTGACAATCCATCTAATTATTGCTTGGCCTATGGAGGGGTTTAACTGGTGCGTGCTGGGACTTGGACAGTTTCTTATTAGCAGCGGGGGAAAGTTGGGATTGAAAAAGCCTTGCATTCAGCTTGTGTATTCCGGGGTGTCAGATGCTCCTAAGTGCCTTACATTTTGCCAATCCATTCTGCATCTCTCTAATTTTCAGGGCTTTCAACACTTTCTGGTGAGCAAAGCCTGTGGATAACCCGAGTAAATGACTTTTTCCATGAATAGAGATTGGCCAGGGAAAGCTGAGTGATAAACAGAATAATCCTTTTTGTGCCTTTCCCAGCTCCAATCTTCTTTGCACACCAAATAAACACTCTCAAGCTGCTTAGAGCAAAATCTCTAATAGGCTGTGGTGCTTGGGCTGTGCAGGGCTTGGCTCTGTGTCAGATGGAGGGACAGGACAGTGGAATAAAGTCCGAAGATTTTTTTTTTGGAATTAGTTTACATACCCCCAAGCATAGTGTATTTTGGCATGCGGTCTGCATTACAATATAATCCACTTGCACTCAAAATAGCCTCAGCCTCAAAACGGATTTTTTGCTCATTTTTCTGGCTTTTCCCAGAGCGCTGTGTTAGGACAGGGAGCTCTGCGGAGTGAGACCTGGGAAACGTCTGGGTTAGATGGACACGAGAGCCTGCATCCCCGGCTGGGTCCAGCCCTCAGGAACCTCCCTTAACAGCCAGGCAGAGGCCGTACAGCACCGGGCAGCCGCTCACAGCCCTGCCCATGGACGCCTGCTGTGGCCTGGCCTCCCCCTCTGCCAGTGCCTTGGTTACTGGTAGCTGGTGGCGGAGGGGCTCGGGTCTCTGCCCAGCTGTGCCAGTACTTCAGCTGGGGGGGGGGATGCCGGTGGAGCTGGAGGCGCTGGTGCTGGCTGCTGCTGTTTCTTTGTGATATTTTAGGGAGTGGTGTGACACTGCTGTGGGAGACGCCTCAGCAGTCTGAGGTTCGTGCCACCAGAAAGCCTCGCGAGGAGAGCACAGGTGGGCTTCTGCCCTGGCAGCAGCAGCAGCACAAGGGACCCGCTGGGTGCCCTCCTCGGGCTCAGGACTTCAGCCCTGCACTTTCTCCTACGCAAGTCCAAAACAACTTTGTGCTTTAAAGAGCGACTGACTTGCCTGGATCCTGCAGGAGCGCTGTCTTTCACGTATTCACGTATTAAAAAAGGCTGTGTAGAAATAACATAAAAATAGAGCATTTCTCACTTTCAGAGGCAGCGAAGTGAACAAAAGAGTGAACTCTGTGACCAAAGCACAGGCCAGCCCAAGGAACAGGTGGTAGCTCTTATTGTCGAGTAAAAGAATGATTTTGCGAGTAATTGGGTAAACTGCTCAGCACAGCACCTCTCCAAGGAAATACCCTCTTAAACACACAGAACAAATTTATTACGTACTGAGATGTGGCTGCACACTAATGCATATTAAAGCAAGCTAAATCTGTTCTGAAATATCCTCCTTGAAGCTCTGATAGAACAGAACTATCTATAGAAGTTCTACCTTTGACTAAAATAATTGAATCCTTTGTTTCTGGCAAATAGTCCAGACTGATTTTAATAATAATATTAATAATAGTAGATGTTATTCTTACGTTATATGTTACATATTACAGGTTATAATCAAAATCAGAAAAAAAAAAAAAGAAAAAATAAGGTTTTGATCAATACTACCTGCATTAAATGAAGCCTAACAAGGCGTGTTTGTTCTGTGGCTCCTCAGCAGGAAAATGCAGTCAGGAAATCTGTGGAAATGTTAAAGTGTTTACAAGTTGTAGGGAGACTGACCTTTTTATCTGCTCTCCAGCACAAACAGCCCGTTCTGCTGCTGGTGTGGGCTGCCTGGAAGGAGGCAGGGCGACCAAGCAGAAGGGGACTCCACCCTTACCACCACCACCACCACCACCTATTTTCATCCTCATCTTCATCCTCCTTCGCACTTTCAGAAAGAAAACATTTTGGAATAGAAGTGAAAATGTATGTTCTTCTCGAAGGGCTTGGGTCCTTTCTTACTGCACCTTTGCTAGTTTTCTTGCAAGCAAAGGTCAGATAACTCATGGCTCAGCGGCACAAGACAGTGGAAAGCCATGTTGCTACCTGGACATCCAGAAGTCCTAAGGAACCCAACGTTATGAATGTGGGTGAAAAAAGGTACCCTGCCCCTGCCGATCAATGCCACCTTTCTTCTGGGAATGGTTTCCTGCAGTCTTCTAGCATAACCTATCACTTGTTGGGTTAAGTCTGCATTAGGAGGTTCATATCCAAGCCCTGTTTGTGGTTAAGTGCTGAGAAGGGAGGAAGGGAGATGAATGTGGTCTCTGCTCCTGTAGGATTTAACGAACATTGTGCGCAGGGTTGTCCTGAGTTATCCATTTCTGCAAGAAACAGTGTCTCGCTGCATTGTGCCTGGAGCCTGCTAATTAGCTGTAAGTGATATAATGTGACTGGGATTTCAGCTCAAGCGTGAATGACCTATTCCCAGCTAGTCATGGCACTTGGCATGAGTGCTGCTCGCGGACAATGCATGCTGGGAGGCATCCCCTGCTGCTCCATGTCTATAGCCTAACCAGCTGGCACAGAGCCTGACCTCGCGAGCTATTTGTTGCTGTGTCTCTTGTTCCTGTGCTCCTGACGCTATGAGCACTGAGCATGAGATTCCTGCTTGCCCTCCAGCCTCCAGGCTGGCACTGGTTTGCTGACTGCAGGGACCAGGAAGAGTCTGTGAGGATGAGCTTCATTTTGCTTCCCTGCTGGGGCCAGTGGCCAGGACCCCGCGAGCCTCTGGGGGGCCTTTCGTGCATGCCTCTGCTGGCCTGTGCCCGGTCCCACAAGTGCCGTGCAACACCATAAACCCTGGGATGTCCCCAGGGGAGCAGCTGGACTGCTCTGCCGCAGCACAGCAGTGCCTGGGTTCCTGGTGTTGGGACTGAAGAGCAGCCTGGCAGCTCGGGGAGGTTTGCCAAGGAGATGGGCACATGTCCCAGGTGTGCACACACCCACCTCTTTCTGCCACCTGGAGGGATCTGACCTGGGGGAGGTCTTCTACCTGATGAAGCTCTGGATGCTGCTGATTCAGGCTGGAGCACTGCAGCAGCCTCCTGGACTCATAGACTGGGAAGAGGCATTCAGACTGTGCTGATTTTCTTCACAGCTTCAAAGGTAACACTGATTCCAGTGGGGGAAAAAATGCTTGAAGGGACAGAGGCAAGTCTGGGTTTGGCAGGTTCGTAGCTGATGCTCTGGGCCCCAGATTGGCAGAGCGGTCTGTTGGTGGTTGTGCTCTGTTCCTCCCAGCTGTGCTTCTACCACTCTTGTATCTAAGATATCCCAAACTATGCGGATGCCACATGCAGACAAGGCCATGGGACAATGGGCTTCAGCAGGAAGGTGATGGCAATAGGTAGCTCTTTAGGGAGTTTGTTTCAAATAAGCACCACACAGAGCTGGCAGTGCCTTTGGATCTTTGTTTCCTTTGAATCTCAGTGAATCTACACTCCTGGTCCCTTGACAGCCTGGGCGCTCAGGAGCAGCCAGGCTGGATTTGCTGGTGGTATCACCAGGTACATTGCCAGTGTTGGCTGAAGGCTAGTGCTGCAGCAGTGTGAGCACTTGACACTTCCATCCTCCAAAAAATAGGTCTAAACTTCGTCTGCAGAAATACACCTGGCAAACTCCACAGCTTAAAATTAGAAGTGCAATTTTATGTCTAAAAGCTGACAATGGATGAACAACAGGTCATGCACAAAAATGAATGGGCACATGACTAATATTGGATGAATTTCTAGAAATTGGATGCCAACAGATCCATGATAAAATTCTCCCACAAAGTAAACATACAAAGATTGTTTATGTGCCAGTTTTCAGTTTCTGCTGCATATTACAAAAGTAAGCTAACTGCGGTTAAAAATACAGAGTAACAAATCCTCTTACCAGGGAAGTTGCAGTTTCCAAATATGCCACTCTAGTCACAGCATTAATTTCCAAAGCCATCTATCCATAGCAAGATAACCTACTTGGCCAAAATTTCTTCATTGTGGGAATGATACTGAGTAAGCAACAGATACATACAGGCACACGCTGAGTTCTGGTAGATGAACATCTGTAGGTTCCAGCTTCTGCAGCTCGCTGGGGGAGACTGCATTTTTCTGAGTGTGCCTTACGGAGCTGCATGCCTGGGAGTGCCAGTGCCTGAAATACACTGCCTGGCTTGCAAAAAAAAACCAGTCCTCTTTGATGATGCAGAAATCATTTTACTTGTTGGAGCAGTGAATGTTAATGATTATTAATTGTAAAAGGCTCTCCAGGGGCTATGTGTGTGTGGGACTACTGAGTGCTTTGCAATTCCAGCATGAAATGAGTTACTCCACAGCATTAAAATGAGAACAACTCTCACTAGCATCCACAGAAAGTAATTGAATTGTTACTGTGTGGCACCAGTCCCTTCCGTTTTACTCAGCATTGTCACAAGGAGCCAGGCACCCTTAGCAGTAAGACATAAAACATGAATTCAACCTGAAATTTAGGTGGAAAAATATATTTTCAGCTTCCCTCTAAAACTGCTGTAAGGTAACCCAGCGTGCCCCAGAGCAGCAGGGTAGTTTTGCCACAGAGGTGTTTGTGTTTTGGCAGCTGTCACAACAGGGGCAGGCAGGCAGCGGTGAGCGCAGGGGAGAGGTGCTTGCGGGGAAGTGCCTGTGCAGAGTGTTTGGCTGAAATGATCACAGGAATGATGAAAAGAGTGGCTGCAGCAGACAATCACAGGATTATTTCTGTGCAAATGAGCAAAGTTATTGCTAGGCTCTGCTTTGCAGGGTGCTCAGACATGATCAGCCCTGCTGGAAGGGGGTGGGAAAGCAGCTTTAGTCCAGAGGTGTGGATGCTGAAGCAACAGCAGCAAGCACGCTGCTGGTACAGCTGGGCCAGGGCCAGGCAGGCATGACGTGGCCATCATGCACAGTCCACTCATGCCTAGGAGGTGGTGTGGGATGAAGTGGCATGGGGACCGTACATGTGGGACTTCAGGAAAACTTGTCTAATAAAAGAAACTGCCTCTTTAAGGCGTACCTTCCCCTTCTGTGCAAGGAAGATAAAGTAAGATCGATAAACCAATGGTGACTTTTAAAACGTGGGGAGAGGTCACAGCCAGAGAAACGATCTGATCCACTCGTCATGCAGAAGAGTTTGCACTGCTCCTGCAAAACTTGCTGCTCCCACTGCCTGGCACTGATGGAGTGACTTGGGAATCTCCCAGCCCACGCAGTACATACAGCCTTTATTTTCTGGGGAAGGAAGGAAAGTTGAGAGCCGGAGAATTAAATGCCCTGATGAAGGGCACCTGTCGGATTCGTTGTCCTGCCGCCCGTCCTGCCAGTGATGTATTGCAATAACACATCACAGGAGCAGCGGCGTTTGGTGAAGTATGGCTGCAATAGATCACTGGACCAGCGCGGCTCGCGCCATACATCAGCCAGGCTCCATGCACAGCAGCAAGCGCTGGCACTGTGGGACCGGGCATGCCTGGCTCTGGGTGCTGTGCGGCATGGGCTGGGGAGCAGGGCTGGCACCGAGGGGCTGCAGGCACATTGCAGTGTAGGGGAATGCCCTGGGAGCATCTCTGTCCCAGAGCTGCTTGCTGCACCCAGCGTGGTGTCCCTGCCTGCGATGGGGAAATGCCCTGCGGGCCAGCTGGCCATCCCCATGAGCTGGGGCACCAAGTCCTGGCAGAAGAAAGGAGACTTTGAGACATGAATTTGTCCCCTCTCCCAGTGGTCTCCCTGGTGCCGTGTGAGGTGCCCTGGTCCACACCCTGTGCCACGGGCTCCTGCACACAATTCCTAGCAAGGAGAGCAAGAGTTTATGTTGCCTTTTGTACCTGGTGATGCAAATTGCAGTTCCCTGGCCCTCAGGTTTTTGGGCTGAGAGGCTGAGAGAAAAGGGGCCTTTTGAGAGCTTGCAGCAATTTGCTCGCTGAATGGGAGTTGCTGTTCCTGTAACAGGAGTTGTTCGCACACATGCAGTAATGTCCTGTTCGGCGCTTATGTAATGCGGTGGAGGGGCTCCAGCAAGGGACCGACCCCGTGGAGAGGCACTCACACTGTCTCGGGGCCGGCAGAATGAGCCGGACTTTTCCAGGCCCTGCTGAGATGTTTATTTATAACTCCTAACGTCTGGCAGCAACCGTGCCAATCAAAACACGCCACGGGTTTTCCAGCGGGTTGGGAGCGCTCCTCTCAAAGAGGGTTTTTGAGGGGGGCCCAGGATATTTGATAGGAGGTAAGCTGTAAAATTAGTTTCAGAGCAGCGGGTTGTCTCCTTCCCAGCACGCTTGGCTGGTGGTGGTGGCGGCAGCGTTAACCCCTCACGCCCACCCCGCTCGCACCCTTGGGGCCCCGCTCTGCCTGGCTGCGCTGCCCTGCGGGGCTCAGGGCGGCAGGACAGCTGCTGCCATCGTGCTGCCTGTCCCTTGCAGCTTGTCCCCAGCTCCCTGCCACAGGGACACCCTGTGCCCTGTCCGCCCCCATTCTATGGACCCGCTCTGCTGGCAGCCTCTCTTCCTGCTGCTCTGCGCTCACACACTGTCGCGGCTTGCACCCGCGGCCACCCGCCGGCACTGCGGTGCCTGGGGACCTGGGCAGGGCGCATGGCTGCTGAACCCAGTGGCACACGGGTGAGGGCTTCAGGACAGCTCTGACTTGATGCTCTGTGAAGGTGACCACAGCCGATTGTTCATGTTTCATGGTGGGCAACTGCTTTACCAGGCAAAGTTGTGTTTTAATTAGAGAGATGGAAATTTCCAAAATTCAGTCTTAAACAGTGTAGATTCACCAAGGCAGAGTGGACTGGCAACTGGACTGCAGCAATGGTGTGGACAATGTGACCTCTGGAGCCCTGCGTTCCCTGATCTGCTCTCAGCAGCACATCTCCAGAGCTGCTCCCCTCTTGCTCTGCAGCAGAGCACAGTGGGAACATCTTTACCCACAATTAACCCAAACGATCCAGGGGATGTTAGAAACGCTCACTGTACGAGCTAGCGCTGTCAGAGCAGAAGAGGCAGCCCCAGCCCAGCACACGGCTCTCGCCTGCTGGCCTGAGGAGTGAGGGGCTCTCCGGGCAGTGGCACCTGGCCTCTTGCTTGGGACACCTGAGGGGCTGAATAAAGTGAGCATTCTTAATGCTTATTAGAAAACAGACCCAATAAGGCATTGATCTTTGTTTTCCATGTGCACATCTGCTAACCTCCCCGAGGTTCCTTCACCTGTGTGCACGAGGAGCAGAACGCTGGCCAGTGAGCCTGCTGCATGGCCTGTGCTGGGAGAAGCTGCCCTGGAAGCACAGGGAGGTGCGGAGATCATAGCAAGTGCCATTTCCATGGCTAAGTGCTTACTGTGCTGGCAGCCAAGAAGCAAATGCCAGCAATGGGCAGCAACAGGAACCTCTGGACTCGTGCTTTCATCCTCTTCCCACGTAGACTCCTCTGGTGGTTCCTGGGCTCTGTTAGCACTAGGATGAATTTTCAGTTGCAGCTGGAAAGTGTGGGACCCACGAAGGACAAGAGAAAGACCTGGCTTGGCAAGACTCAAAGCATCTGAAAACCTCAGTGTGGCACGGATGTTTTCAGAATCAGAGATCTGTTCTTTCAAGTTTAGTTGTGAAACTAATGTTCTCTTTGTTTTCTGCTGAATGATAATGAATCACTAGAAACTTGGAACCATTTTAAGGATGAATAAATGACACTTTCTAAGCTCCATGTTTATCCACTATTCTGCTACCAGAGCGATTTCATAGCAGAGCTATCAATGAATTTAATTTACATAATGGTTTATCATATACTTCAATATTTCAAACACACTTCATTAGGCACCACCGCCAGCAGTTACATGCTCTCTTATAGTTCTTTGCAAACTTTGCTATGAAATGCAACCTATCCAACTATTAGTGGAGATTTAAAAAGAAGGAATAAAAAAAGCCTCAGACCACCAAGGGCTAGACCTGTCCTGCACCGGGTTGCCCAGTGGTCAGCAGCGCTGCCCAGGTGAGGGACAGGCAAGGAGCCTCCACTGCCAGGAGTGGGGAGCTCTGGGCATCAGGGGATTTTCTGGCTTAAGAGGCGGCTGCGGAAGGTATGTGAGAAACCAGCCTCTGCTTCTGGCCTATGCCTATAATTAAAGACTTCAGCTCATTTACCTTCACCTTTTACTATTTGCGTGTGTAAATATGTGTGTGTGAATTCTATGAGCAAAAAGCCCTGCAATGATACATGGAGAAATAAAAAAAGGAGAGGCATAAATATATTTTTAAACATGTTTTTTTGAGGCAAGCCAAGCAGAAAGGAGATACTGTCATTTTTAAGGAGCCAGCTGATAGCCTCTCCGATTCATCTGACCTCATCAGATCTTCCCTTTTCTTTCAGATTGCTTTCCTAAACAGGCAAGGCTTATAGGCTTGAGGTGTCCATCTCCTGTGCATGTTCCTGCAGCAGGGAGCACCAGGAGCAGGAGGGGCGGGGAAGGTGCTCTCCTGAGCCAGGTCCAGCTGGGGTGTACCTCCAGGGCTTGGCCCTCGACAGACATCGCGCATGGAGACGTCTGTGTAACACTGGGACAGGCTTACACCCATCGATGCACCAAAGAGAGGTTTTTGCTCAGTATTAGAGATCGCCATTTGGGCATTTTAAAAGGAGCAGAGCAACCTCAGTTTCCACACAGCCCTTAAGCCGGGTGTGCGTGTTTCTGAGGCTCACGAGGCACCACACAGGGAGCCCCATCGTGCCCACGGATTGACACCAAGAGGAGCCCTCCTGGTGCCCACCCGTGCTCAGCAGCAGCCTGGGTCTCCTGGGGGCTCAGGCGCCGCGGGGTGCAAGCAGCCTGGGCTGGGGCTGGCTCTGCCGGTGGATGAGAGCAGCGGGTGCGTGCAGGAGGCGTGCGGCACGCTCACCGTGAGCCACAGCCCAGGGGATGTTGCGCTGAGTGAGCTATAAATAGGAATTGCTCCTACATGAGGCTTTGCGAGCAGCAATGTGGCCCTCTGAGACCGTGTCCCTGTCACAGTCTACAAATGCCAGTCATGAAATGAAACAGCGCGTTTCATACTTTAAATAAAGCGGGCTCCTTGCACAGCCTAGCAGAGCGTGGGCAGACGTGGGAACATGAGGTCCTCGCGGAGACGGGTCTCTGAATCACTCGTCTTGTTTCTGCTGCAGCCAAATCTGGGCTGCCTACAAACAGAAGGATCCTCGGCAGTGCCTGGCACAACGCTGTAGGGTTGAGCATGTTGGCTTTCCCCGGTGTATGTATGTGTGCATGTGTGTCACATTCTCAATAGTGCCTTCTTACATAATTTATAGCATGGATAACATAAAGGTTATTTTAAAAAATAAGCCAACCTTCTTTACATTTATTAAATTTGCTGTGGCATCCCATATGCACCTTTGCAAACTCCAGTATTACCCACAGGGGTCTGATCTGCATGTCACATTAGGCAGATGGAATATTTTATTTATTCCACCTAGGCTGTAATAGAGAATTTAAACTATTTGCAGCAACATGTTTGTGTTCCAAAAATGGTGCAGGATGTTACAGCGTGCCCTGAAGTATTTGTGTGCTTTAAATACACAAGGTTGTTGGGAATGTAGAACTCAAACTAGCTACTCTGCGGTAAGCATTTTTTTCAGTGACATCAAGCAATTTTAGTGCTACCAGAAACATACATTTTTACTAACAGATTCTATATTCATTAGAAGTAGGTTTTCACTTAGATTGAGTCTTTGATATTTGGTTTATTAATTTTTGCAATAACCTGAATTTCACAGTTTTGACTGTTAAAAGTCATTGTAGTTGATGGAAATGAAGAAACTTTAACCATTGATCTGTGGTAGTTAAACAGCATGTTCTTGCCTTTTAGTAGGCTTCTCAGTAGAGTGTATTAAAGATTCAGCTGTGCTGTGATAAGAATCATGAAGGATGTATATGTTTGCATTGTTTTTGGCAAGAAACATCCAAATGATCTGTATTTATTATATAAAATTGATTTTTTTGGCATACATGCTATTTTTCATGGATTTTGGCCTCATACCAACACAAACAGGGTGATCTTGAGCAAAGCCATGCATTTTTAAGTCTTTATTTAGAGAATTTTCAAAAGAATCCAGGGTCATGAATTTATCTGTGAGTTTACTCTTGCTGCAGACAGCAGAAATGGTGGAAAACCACATTTCCAGCACGGCTGCAAGGTGGCGGTTGTTGCAAGGGTTTTATCAGAGTTTACAGTTACTCTTTGCAAGGAAGAATGCAGAAAGAAACCAATGGGTGCCAGGGTCTGATGCGGACGGTTGCACCGCCTCGCTTCACGCCTCCTCCCCACATCCTGTGAGCGCTGCCCGTGTGCTCTGGTGCCGGCTGGTTTGCTCGTGTCCTCCCGCCTGCAGGCAACGCCTGCCTGCTGCGTGAGCCCAGCCCGAGGCGGGGGCTGGCGGTGCCCCCGACGCTGCCGAGCCCCCGCACGGTTTGGGCGCTGTGCCCCTACCACCAGGCCCTGAGGTCTGCGGGGCGCGGGAGCCTGCATTATTTCCCTCTGCTCCCGGGGCCTGGGCAGCCTTCCGATTCCCCCAGCAAGGTGGGCGACACCAGTGCCTGGCAGTGTGCGGGACGTGCTGCCTGCCCCAGCCCGCCTCTGCGCCCAGCAGGCGCCACCTGGGCAGTTAATGAAAGGGAAGTTACTGAAAAAGCACAGGGAATCTCTGGAAATGGCACTAATGAGCCTGTCCACTCCGTTCAGTCCTGGAAAGCAGCAGCTCCACAGAGCTCCTTGTTCAGGGGTCTGAGTTGAAGCCCTGTGGGTTAGAACTGTGCTTCAAAACAGGGAGACTGCCCATGCCACGGCTTGGTGAGAGTGGGTCACAGACCGTGTCACCTCCAGTGTCTGGCCGTGCAGGGCTGGCAGCCTGGCTTTCCCCTTGCCAATGGAAAACTTCCCAGGATTCTTCTCCCTGTGAAGGAGGATTTATCCCATTAACATGGGACCCAGTCCTGAAACCTCAGCAGAGTTTACGTTCACAGTTCCTAAACAGAGACTTCAGACTGCAGTCCAACACCCCAGCTTCCTCTACAGATGACTGCTATTTTGGTTCCACAGGTGGTGTTAATATATTCCTCTTTAGACCCCACTTCCTTGTACAGCTGAGTACAATGTAAATAACATCTCAGTTGTCATTTAAGAGGAAAGGAGTGAGATGACTAGAATTGGCAGAAAAATCACAGGCTGCGATTTCGCTTGCAGTATTGATCATAGACATATTATACTCTTCTGTTAATGTCAGCCTTATTCCTCCAGCTCTAGAAAGTTGCTGAGGACATGGGGCTTGTCAGTGGAAAAAAAAAATGAGGCTTTGAATGTCTGGAAAGACACTGCAGGGACAAGAGGCTGCCGCCCGGGTATGCTGCAGCCAGCCAGCCCCAGAAAACAGTGTGCTTCTGAGAAGCGGGACGCTAGGTAATGGGGCAGACATGCGAGTCAATAAACAGCACTGTCAGAGAGCTGGCCCGGGGGAGCAGCTGGAATTAAGAGGCTTATTCATAACTTTTCCGAACTTTTGTAGAGGGTATGAAACAAACAGCAGCATTTCACAATGCCCCTGCTCAGGTCCCACCCCATTTCTCCTGCCCCAGTCTGACCAGTTTTAGCACTGGGAAATTAGGGAGGATTAAGTGGAAAACATTAGCCGTGCCAGGCAGTCGGGCCAGCAATAAGCTGGCCAGGCAGGGCAGCCAGGGGCCCTCTGGCCTAGCACTGGGTCCTGGTCCAGGCTTGTTGGGGCTCAGTGCTCAGTGCCATAACCCCGCAGCTCTGCTTACTCTAGCAGAGGCTTCTCAATTTCAGACACGTCCAAATCAAGCTTCTTGAACTTGCTTTTCTCTGTGCTTTTGTTTTTGTTTTAAAAGCAAGGACAGAGAGAGGGAGTTTGCAGATCACCCTGTTTTGGGGAGTATGCTTGTTTAAGACAATGAACAGCAAAAGCAGTGTGTAACGTGGGTGTGCGAAGACAACCGCTGCGAGTGGCACAAACAGAGTTTTGATTAAAGTCCCATGTCCCTTAGCATGAAGGGTGTTCAGTACAAGCAAAATGTTGGTTAGGAAATTGTGGCACACAGGTCCGTCATGACCCTTGCTTTTTAACTATCAATATATTGGGATTCTCTTATCAGTGTAAGAGCACTGTACGCACTTTGAGTGAAGACAGCCATCTAACCACGCAGATAAGCCAGAGGCTCTTTGGAGATGTGCTGTCCAGGAAGGTGTTGGGGTTGGTGTGGAGGTCTTGCAGCCTCAATCTATTCTAAACATTCCTTGCAGAAAGTCCTTCTCTTGGAATTCGTTATGATAAAAATTTAATTTTTATGTCTTGAAAAACTCTGTTGAACCTGGAAACCAGCCCTCCTGGAGACTCATGAGCTCTTGCCTTTCAGAACATTGTTTGCAGAGATAAAAATATTTCTGCCACACTTGTCACATGTATTTGAAAAACATATTAATCATTTAAACAAATATTAGCTCCGAAAGCCTATAAATACATTCACTGGGAGGAATATACCCTTTGTTGTAATATTACAATGAAAAATATGCTAATATAGTTGCCTAATTGCTTGTGTTTGAATAACCTCTTTTGTGACAATAAATGTTTGTGGCAGCATCATTCAAACAAGAAATGGAGAGTCTGGTGCCAGCAAGGATTACGTGTGCCTCTGCAGTCACTCCTGATGTGAGAGGAGTCTCCTGCTCCTGTGCTTGGGAGCTGTGTAGATGGAGAGCAGATGTCACGGCAAAAGGCAACCCAGTGGCTGGCTCTGCTGCTGCCCTGGCAGGGATGCTCCCAGCTCCTCCACCAGCACCTGTGTCTGGGGAGGTGAACAGTCAGTGTGAATCGAAGGTCACGGCTGATCGCTGGGAGAATTGAATCTGCATAGTACTTAGCCAAAAAAAAAAAAAAAAGATTACAAGTAAGGGACTGGACAGGAAAGGACAGACCCCGGCCAGCTGCTGCAGCTGCCTGGCCCAGTCCCCAGGCGTGTGCGCAGGGACCAGCTGGGCCCGCTGAGCAGCACAGAGGAAGCCCCACAGCCAGAAATGTCTTGGTGCCTTTTTAAAACTTGCTTTTTGCTCTGCTACTGCATGAATTGGCAGGAGGCTGTATAATTTATAGGCGAGCCTTCAAATGGGGAAGCAAGAGGGTAAACCTGAGGTAGGAGCAGGCTCCTATGGGCAGAGAAGGGGGCTTCCCTGGGACAAGGACCGTGTGTCTCTGACCAGCATCCCATGAGATAAACCAGCTTCTCAGCCATGCTTGCTGCCTGTGGAGATCTCATTAGATGCCTTCTCCACCATCTCCTTCATGCACTTTCATTGGTAATGAAAGCATCTTCACCTGATCCAAAATGACTCCCAAATAATGTATATTGTGGGATGGGCAGAGTCTTCAAAGATTTTTTTTTCATACAAACTCAGCATTTCTTCTTATTTCCTAAGGGCTTATCACACCATAAGAATTTAAATAACAGTGACAGAGTAGACAATACATTATTCTCGCTACTCACAGAAGACATACAACCCTGGAAGACTCTCCCTGCACGTCCCACTAGGAGGTTGTGTTGTTTGCTGCTGTGCTGAGAGCTGGGCCTCAGAACTCCTGGGGGTGCTGATGCTGCGAGTCACATCTGTGGCTGTGCAGAAGCTGCATGGGAACGGTGCCACCCCCACAAAGCACCCTTTATACTGTTGCTTCCCACAGCTTCTGCTTTGCAGAGATAAGGATCTGGGCTCTCTGGTTACAGCTGGGGCTCCTGGGCTCTCAGAGTTATCTGAGCACCATAGCAGGGTGAATTTCTGGAGGTGGAATGATTTGGGCTGAGTTAGAAGAGCATTGTCTGTGAATTGTTTGATTATGAATGCCTTGCATCCCCTTGCTGTGTCACATTACCAAAGCTGGTGTCAGTATCTGATGTAATGGAAAATCCTCATGCACAGCCCTCCCTGCAGCAGACACAAGCCAGGGGCTGTTACTGTGGTTTGGCATGAGCTGATGCCCAGTGAATCTTCAGCAGGAGCCAGCTCTCAGGGTCCTGAGCGGGCACCCCTGTGGCTACAGCCCAACCTTCTGCCTGCCTCCTTGGATGTCACCTGCTACAACAATCTGTGTTTGGAGGTACATCTCTTCTGCCCCTCTGTTGTCAGGGACACCCAAATCAGGAAGGAGTTAAACATAACAGCACTTAAGGAAAATATTGTAAAATCCACTTGAAATTCCCATCAAACTCAATTAGCAGGGCAATGATATACCTAAACAACTGGAATGGGTCGACTTTTTATGCTTTGCTGGATAGCTTCCAAGTTGATAATTAAATTGCGCTGGGCTGCGAGATAAGTGGCTACGAGTGTCTCTCATGCAGAGACTTTGGAGGCCAATGGCCTGCCAGCCACTCTCTGCTGGATGAGGCCACAAGCAGCTGCTGTCAGGGGTCCCTGCCCCGCACAGCCAGGCCCTCCTGGTGTCCCCTGGGGTGGAAGGGGCTGCCTGCAGGGTCTGGACTGGAGACCAGGCTCAGGGCAGCCAGCCTTGCTCCAGAGGTGAATGCTGCAGGAGCCCTCCTGAAGAGGTGGCCATAGCTGGGGACACAGCTGTAAAGCATTTATATTCACCAGTAATGGAGCGATGAGATAACAAATAGCAGTGACCCCCAGCTCAGTACTGACTAGGGTGTGGGAGGAGCTGCAGGATCTTGGGGGGCTTCCCTAGTCCTAGGGAAGGGACAGAGCTCCCTCCGGGTGCTGATGAGTCTAGGAGGGCTTGGAAAGGCTCCTGCTGCCTCCCCAGGTGCGTGTGCCTGACTGGTGAGAGCAGGGGTGTGATTTTTTAACAAATAGTTTGCTTTCCAAAAAATATAGATCTGTGATGAGCGACAATATTTGTTAATTTGGATTTAATCTGGTGACTAGTGGAACAAAATACTAAAAGTGTTTTGAAAGGGATATTTTTGGCAAAACAAAGGCTTTGTTTTAACTTGGTGAAAATGAAGCATTTAAGCCTTCTGTTTTGGAGAGATGCTCTGATTTGAGATAAAACTCAGTTTGGTTAACAAAAGAAAGTGGAAGGGGTGAGAAGGAAAAGCTGCATCCAAACCTAGTGGAGCAGGTAACTCCCTCGAGGAGGTAGCGAGGAGGCTGTGGTCAGGGCACTGGCAGCACCTGCCTCAGCGCAGAGGGCTGGGCACATGTTAACGCCAAGCAGCTCAACGTACAAAGACGTGGCCCCAGGGGACTGCAGCTGGCAGCTGCCTGCGCTGTGGTGAGCAGTGCTGGGGCAGGTGAGGGCACTTGTGCCAGGGCTCCGTGCCCCCTCTGTTATCTCCTGCTCTTCCTGCTGCCCCCTGCTCTGTCCTCCTTTGACTCCGCGGCGCAGAGTTCAGCTCCGCACTGTGAGCGTTGTCTGAGTGTGGTGTCTCATCTCAACATTTGGGTAAGTCAGCCATGGAATTATCCTATAATGTGGAAATCATACAATTTCTCTCTGATCTTCCCTGAGCTTAGCATTTCATCTCGCTTATACTAAATGCAGCATGACTAAGTAGGCAAGAAAGGGATTTGAGCCCTTTTGTTACTTAAAATGTGAATTAGACGTTCCTGAGGGAAGTTTGTGTCACATTTTCAAGTTAAAAATGCATCAATTATATGTACATGGACCCCTTCCAGTGTGATGGTGAAGGAGGAGCAGAGCTGGTGGCTTCAGGAGCTGCACCGCCAGCAGACACTGCTGGCTTGCAGGTGACAGGGTGGCATCCTTTAGCCCAGGCCGAGCTGCACCAGCTCTGGAGGTGGCAAGGAGCAAGATGGGAACTGCAGCAGGCCCAAACACAGCAGAAAGTCTGTCTGAGCAGCAATTCTATCTGATGCCTCACTTAGGAAAGAGGATGAGAGGGAGTTTCCCCTGCCCACCCTTTGCCAGCTGCATTCGGATTGTGCATGCGAGTTGCCTGCGGGTGCACGAGGCAAGGCACCAGCAGCAGCTCTCGTGCTGCAGTGCTCACACTGCAGGGATGGGGCAGCATGCTGTGCCGTGTGCCAGAGCCTCGAGGACTCTCAGCGTCGCTGGGTGAGGGCCTCTTGTGTGAGTCACTGCTTGGGGGAGCCAGGGATCGCACAACACTCTCGCTATCGCTATTTCCTCCCTGTAGAGTTGCTGGGTACGGAAGGCACTTCACCGCTGTGCCTGTAACGAGGGCCCAAGCACTAATCAGCGGTTAGAGCAATCTGCCACTGCTCTTACCCTCCCTCATTTTCTCCTGGCTAGAAATTGGATGAGTGCAATGCTTAGTGGCACTCTAACTTGCAGTATAAATTGCACTGCTGTGCATTGCGAAAGGTCAAGCTGAATGACTTGATGAAATGGATTGACCTACTGAACAGCACTTCAGTCTATTTAAGGACAACCAATTGCGGCAAGAAAGAATAGAAAAGCTGAGCTAGATGAAGGAGGGAAAATGGGCATTAAAAAGTACCATTTCCTACACCTGGATTATCCAGCATGGGGTGGAGTTGCAAACAGAGCCAGCGTGTACCAAGCCACGTGTTAGTGGGCGTCATCTGGCAGGGTGGGTTTCCTCCTTGTGCCCTGCTGGGGCTGCACTCGGTCCTTACAGGCTTTGCCCTGTGCTGCCACCATCCACAGAAATCCGTGAGGGAAGCAGCTGTAATCTTACATATTATTCCTTTGGTATCAGTAGAGATGCTTGTTCTCTTGTGCACCTGCAGGGCAGCATAAAATTGAGAATGCTGAGTGTGACCTCCAGTGCTGCACGCCGAGTTCAGTGTGTGCCTGCTGTTGAAACAGGCGTGGGGGCTGTGGGAATGGGGCCTTCCAGGGTGGTGGCCATAGCAGGAGGACACAGGTACGTGCTCCCGGTGTTCTGGCATCTTGTTTTTCTAAGGCCAGCTCGGGGAGCAGCATTCACAGCAGAACGGGCTTGGTTTGACTCTCCCGTGGCAGACAGCATGCATCGAACTGGCTCAGAACATTTCAGCACAAAAATATTTTTGCAGATTTCCTCCAAGTCTCCTGCCCACCACGGCTCCTGCTGAAGTGGCATGGCCTTGGGCTCTTCTGGAGGGAGGGCTGAGGGCTGGCTTGAAGCAGCAGGAAAAGTCTGCCACCTCCCTTCCCACAGCAAGGGGACCTTTGCAATGTCACTGCTGTTCTTTGCTCCTTTTGTGGGTTTCTCCCCATTGGCAGGCTTTATTGATGAACATTACCTTGTGTCTTATGCATATTTACAGGTTTTTGTGTGTGACTGGGCAGCCAAAGTACTGTGCAAATGTTGCAAAATTGCCCATTTTCTGGGCTAACTCTGGATGCTGAACATCTCTGAATTTGGCTCAGAGTAGGAACCTTCACACCTGAACATTTCTTGTTGCAGCTGTGTTCATGGGCTCAATTAACATCTGTGGCTGTGCGGTATTGCATATGATGTATTCTTGCATCAGATCTTCTTACGGGACTTTGTCCTAAGTCAGGAGTCAGAAGAAGCACTAGGTAATTTAGGGAATAGGCTACATGGTTTGAATAGCAGATGCTCAAAGCAGTACATGGTGAAGTGATAACTGATGCACTGGAATATAATTCTGGGGACTGTTTTAAAATAACAGACTCAGAAATTGAAGCCCATTTGTGCTTAACTAGCCACTATTTTGATGCAAAAGTATGTGAGTAATTCAGTGTGAATATTTAGGATATGCTGAGCATAATTGCAAGAGCTATGGTAAAGCAAACCCAACGTTTAATCTGGTTTAGGTTGATTTCTTATGCATTTTCTCGCAGGCTTACAATTGAGCCTCCCTACTGACAGGACTTCCTGGCTGCTACTGTAATTAAAGCACAACGGTGACCTGCACTGCAGTTTGGAGGACAGAATTATGAGTATTTGTTCAGTAATGATCTCTGCCATAAAGCACAGTGCATTATATTCCATTTATGATCCAAAATACGAGCACTCATGAGCAGCATTACTGTGGTATCACGGCACAGTGCGGCTGTGTTTTTGTGTGAGAAGAGAATTTGCATACTGAATGTGTAATTACATGGCAGTGATTAAGTCACAGGTAATACTGGTCTCCCCTTAAATTGCAGAGGGCACAAATATCAGTCACTTGTATTCACTGAAGCCATACCTGCAACTCTTCTGTGCTAAGCACAGTTTGCAGTGATGCTGAAGAGGTTGCAGACAGAAGGGAGCCCGGACCAGCAACACCAACATCTCCCCATCACAAGCTTGCAGATTTCCTTGAGGCACAAGACATTTTTCACACCAGTATCAGAGTCCCTCTCCCCTACTTCTCCAAGTGTCAAATCTCATTTGTGCTCCAGCTCTGGTGACGACATCTCTCTGGATAAATTATTCTATTGCCCGATTGACCTCTTGGTTATGAATACTTTGCCCTAATATTACTTGAGTTTTCCCTTTTCTATTTTAAGGCTCTTGATCTTTGATGCTGAAAGTCTCTGTTCTTTCCTCTTTTGGGCAGCCCTCTATCACTTTTCTGCTTCTGAGCTCTTTCTGTGCCAGGCATCCATGCTATGGAACCGGCTGCATGGAAATGCCGTGTTGTGTAACATATTCAGGAGAAGGGAATATTCCCCAAGTCCCCACAATGAGGAGCAGCCAGGTGTTTGGCAGGTATGTGTTCCAACATGGGGGAATGCTAAGCATGACTGGCAGCTGCTGAGGGAGCTTTCTTGTCACGAAGAAAGGAGAGATCAAATGGTTGCATCCTCAGCCTTATGTAAAGGGAGCTGAGGCAGGTATGAGCAGGGCGAGGGAACCAGGAAGATCAACTTGTTGCAGCAGCAGACAAAATAAACTGCATTAAACAGAAAAAGTGCATCCTGGGGCATTTTGCACTGCATTAAACAGAAAAAGTGCATCCTGGGGCATTTTGCACTGGACCTGAATCTTCTGTGTTTAGTGCTCTGCAGTGTGGTTGGCATTGGGGTGGTGTCCGGACACTGATGCCACCAAGCTAACTTGGGGAACCAACCATCCCAGCTGCCTGCAGAGCCTGGTAGCCAGATCCAAGGAGGAAGCAGGGATGCTTCTTTGTGGATCTCAGCTGCTGGGGCTGTTGGAGCAGCTGAAAGATTGCGTTTTCCCTCCAACCCAGCTGTGGTGCTCAGCAGCCTTTGGGAAGGATCCCAGCTGCTAGAAATGACAACTTTACTCAACAGGCTGAATTGGGAGCTCTTTCCAGTTCCAAACACTCTTTTTTTGAGATGAAAAAGGTTAAAGAAACCCAGCTGCTTTCAGAGTTCAGCAGCTGAGCTGGGGGGTGGGATAAAGGCTCCCCAGGATGGGAGGGAGATGCAAACCCTTCATCTGCCCTTTGGGTAAATACTGCAGGAATGTTATCTTTAAACCAATACAACAATATGGGATGAGCTGTGCGGTGCTGCCTGCCCTCCCTTGGTCCTGCCCCCAGGGTCTCCACACTCACTGCAGCTGGAGGGCAGCAGGGCATGGTTGGGCAGGTGGAGGAGACCAGAGTGGTGATGGAGCCTGTGTGCTTGGGACGTGACCTGAACTGTTTACGTGCTGTGCTGATGTGGAGGCAGGGTGCTGCCTGGGAGAAAGGCTCTTTGAGAAATTGTGTAAGATGGTGAGTCTGCTTCCAAATTCTTCCAAGGACAGCAATGTCTCAACTCCAGAAGCAACCCTAACCATGGGGAACCCTAATTTCTTTCCAGGAGTGAAGCAGGGTACCAGCTGTGTGCTAGTTTAAACCAACATTGATTTTCATAACATCCCTTTAAACCTGATATAGATACAGTTTCACAGGGCACTCTTGGGACAGAATTGCTACCACCTAATTGATTTTGATTTTATTTTCACTGCAGCAGTGTAATTATGAAAGCCAGCTATAATTATTGAAACACAACTAGAAGTATTTCATTATTAAAATACCCTTATGACTTATTATTAATTCATTAAATAAATTTGGATTATATTCCTCAATAATTAATGCACTGAAGTTTATTCTGCAAACTCTTCCTTATATTAGTAACGTGTCAGTTTTTGGTATTAAAGGAAAAAAATCCATCAAAGTACCAGAAAAAAGCATCAGCTCCTTATGAAACGAAGTGAGATCAAGGAGGCTTTGGTCAGGTGTGAAACCAGTCTCACAGGAAGCCGGGGAGCCGAGCTGACACTCTTTCAAGCTCTGTGTGTGCTCAGGGACCATTCCTTAAGGGCTCTGGTAGCTGCGTGGCGTCCTGGCAGCAGGTCCTGTGGGAAGCTTGCACCGTTTCTGCTAGCAGAGGACGAGTCTACAAAACTCAGCTTCCCCACTTAGCAGAGCTGCGTTTCACACATTGTATTTGATGTGTGTTTACAGAAAAAAACACAACAACAACAGAGAAAAACAGAGACTGAAGAGATGTGTTGATTCAGAAGCTGCGCTCCTGCTATGGAGCTTAACCGAGGAAGGGGGGGAAGATTCCAGCTAACTGGTTGTACCGTGTTGCTATGGCAGCCGGAGTTGGAAAAGCAAACAGGTTTCGGGGAAGGGCTGCTCCTCTCCTGGGAAGTTGTCTGCTAGGAATAACTCCAGAAAACAGAGGTGGGTGAGAGTCCAGCTGCAGCGATGCTGCTGCTTCCTTGCCCCAAGGCCGCGGAGAGGAGGCGGGGTGGCACGGTGCTGCAGTGGCCCCTGATGAAATATTGAAAACCAAGGGAAGCTGGCAGGCTGTGAGAGCACCTCGGCTTGGGCTGATAAAGCCACTGAAGCCCTTGGCTCCCCAGCAGTGTGCTCCTGGCTCCCTGCACCCAGCAGGAGCTGCAGCCGCTCCACCAGCTCTGGCCGGCGCTGGCTCTGCAGAGGGACCGTCACAGCGGCTGGGGGTCATGCCCAAGTGGCACAGACAGCTCAACTGCCCGTGCTTATTTCTAAAACCGGGAGAGACAAAGAGCAGCGTTGCTCTGGAAAGCTGCTTGAATGAAGCAGGGGGAAGTGAAGGCGTTCCCACCGGCCTGCTGCAGTCTCTGTCGTGGTGCTCTTTGGGCTCTCTGCTCTGCTTACAGCCCCTTCGCTCGTTTGTCGTCCTCTTTAACAGCAGCACTCCCAGGCACTCACTGATGAAGTTCTGTGACAGCCTAACCCCTCCTCACCATTCATGAATGGATGAAACAGTGCTAGGAAAAAAAAAAAAAAAAGAATTCGGGGCACGTTGTTTTGTCATTAGGTGCTGGGAAATGTGTGGCACAGCCTGCTTTGTAACCTACTCAGAAATAAAGTAAGCCACGCTCATGGAGGGAGAACGCTCCAGGTCTCCAGCTGAAGGAGTCTCTGAAGGCTCAGGCTCTCACCTGGACTCCTTTCCAGGGGATGCAGCAGTGTGAGGACAAGCAGCTTGCTAGCTCTGCCTGTGGTCAGGGACTCTTTCTCTCCATCTCCTCCTGTCAGACTGAATGCCCATTTGGCACATGTGGATGTTGCTCTGCCTGGTGTCCAGGGCAAGGTACATATCCCTGCAGGGACTGAGAGCGCTGAGTGTCCCCAGCACTGAGCAGAGAAATCAGGTTCTGAGAACTTGTAGAGATGGCGGTGGGCAGGCAGGGAGCTCCCTGATAAAAGACCCTGTAAAACTCCAGAACAGTTGGAAAAGAAGAGAATAGGTTGTCCTAGGAAAGTAGGAGCTCAGTGCTACAGCGAAGAAACCATGAGCAGACTCATGATGCTGATCTGCTAGAGAAACAGCTCCCTTGCAAAGCATTTGTAAAGCAAAAATAAGTCAGATAAATGTGTGTAGGTGTTTATATGATTTCATCTGAATTACCATATTGCTTACGTGAGTCAAAGTAAAAGATGCTTATGTTTAGGAACACTTTGAAGTATTTATTGTACTGTTTCCTAAAGAACTAAACTGCTAATTCAGAGAGCTCAGCTGGATTTACTGTTGTCTGGCTGACTTGGCGAGACAGTTGGGTTTGCCAGAGTTCTGTGTTTCTGCAGGCAGATGCACTGCATGTGAGCAGATCAGTTTGCTCACACGCAACTCGCTCTGACATGTGCTAGACCCACTAGAACCAGCAGGCATACACCAGACACACAAGTAGGTACAGCAAATATGTCCTACACGTTATTTTCACATTTTAACAGGGCACGTTGCAAGGCTCTGCTGTAGGAGTCAGAAGGACATTCATACCTTTGTCCATTTTTCTTGGGAACTCCTGCTAAAATGAGATGAAGCTGATAGAAGTATGTGTCCCTGAGCACACCGTCTTCAAGGCTTTCTCCAGGGAATTGAAATGCCACTCCGGGAGGCAGCTAATCCAGCAGCATCTTGGCTGTTGTGTCAACCTCATCTCCAGCGCCTGCTTGTTGCACCAGATGCTTCTCCGCTTCTCTCCTTGCCTCTTCCCCAGCGTTTCCCTCGGAGCCTCTCCCCTTCCGAGGCCACCCTCTCCCAGCCCCCAGCCCCTTCCTCGCCCCGCAGGCCAGGGCTTGTTCCCTGTATCTCTGGGCCATTGCCTCCTCCTCTCTCCCTGTTTTGGGCAGGGTCTCCCAGGGACAAGCCCTTGCAGTGCCAGAGGGAACCTCCCAAGCTTCCCACAAGCGAGCATCTCCCTGGGCCCACGTCCTTTGGCAGACCCGTGGCCAGGGCTGGGAGCGGCTGTGAGGACAGGTCATGGTTTTGAGACACAGTGCTGGAAAGTAAACCTGCTTTTTGTCTGCAAGGAAAACCCTCATCAATACCTGATTTTAAGAACAAGCCTCCTGAAACTTAGGCTTTTCCAGCTTCGCTCACACTTCCTATAGTTTGTAGTTTAATTATCAAAATATGCTGCACTTCTGCACTGATTCCCTCTCCTGAAAGCTCCTTCTCTAGCATCCTGCAGTTCTCTATGACCTCAGAGGGTAAAGCTCTTAAGTTGCCCTTGAAGACAAAAAGAGAAAGTCTTGTCTGAGGTGAAGTCAGTATCTATCCAATTTTCAGCTGCCGTCACATCGAAATGAGAAATCTGAAGCAGAGCCAGGCACAAATAGCTGATAACAGACTTTCAGGTGCACCTCTTCACTTATCACTTCTAGGGTCACCTCTGTTTCTAAAGACTTGTTTTCCTTAAAAAAAGATTGCTTAGGACATTTAACAGTGTGGTGTTGTGATAACAAAACCCTGTGAGGCTTTAGTTTTATGCCTGGGCTGCTGCAGAGATGCAGAGTCTCCTAATGCCAGTAGTCCTGAATTCATTTCTGAAATTATTTCATGAATTAAACCAGTGAGAGCAGAGAAGGCAGAGCTCTCCCTGCAGGATGTTTCCTGCCCCGCCGGGCACTGCAGGATGGTTGTGGCTGTGACATGACAGTGGCAGGCTGTTGCATGTCCCCTGGTGCGGGATGCGGGTCTCATCCCCTTCCCCGTTGGGTTCTCCTCACCCTGTGGGATAGAATGGGGCTCTCTGAGGGCCAAGCTGAGCTGGGAGCAGAAAGAGAGTTATGAAGTGACGGAGACACAACTTGTTTTGAAACAGGGTGCTTGGCACATACGGAAAGATGCACACAGACTGGTGCACAGATTTGTTTAGCAAACAATAACCTGTGTTTTGTGCATGAATAAATAATTAACCTTATTTAAAAGGAGGAAAAAAAAACTTTTGTTGTATACAAACCTCCTCTTCCCTGTCTGCTGGGTGCAGGCAGTGTCCCTAAGCCCCTGTGAGCATGTCCTGGGGCTCAGCAGGTGGCACCTGTGGTGCTCTCCTTTGCCGGTGCTGGGCACTGAGGGGACACCACCGGGGCATCGCCCCCTGCACGGGAGTGCACAGTGCGTAGCCAGGCTGATGGCCATGGGCCGGGGCCTGCTCGTGCCAGTGACTTCTGTGGACGGGGAGCAGAGCCCTCCCAGCACCTTCACGTGGGTCAGTTGGTGGCCCCCCCTCACACGCCAGCACAACCATTTTCTCTGCTGCACTTTCTCCTGCCTGCTCCAGCCCAGATTTCGTGGAACAAGCAAAGCCTCTCCCCATCTGCTCGTGGATCATTTCTGGGGCTGAACAATCCAGCTTTGGTGAAGCATTTGGGGGCAGGCAGCCTCCAAGTCCTCAGCCGTACCGTCTTTTCTGCTTCTGCACTCAATTAGACTCAGAAATGCTGCAAAAGTACTGAAGTGTCGAGGCGCTGCAAGTTTGTTTGGCTGAGTGAGGTGTTCTCCCCCGTGCACGGCCCAGCAAGCAGGCTAGTTTAAGGTCCAGGGGCTGATTCCTCTCTGAATTAACCCCACACTACCACGGCACACAAAAGGCTCAAACTCCTTCTCTGTGTCACCGTTATCCCTCGGTCTTCTGCTGTTCCACCTGCTCAGACTTCTGCCTACCCAAGGCTTTACATTTTGAATTGTTTTCTGATGCTGAGGATGCTGCAGGCTGAACACAACAGGTCAAATGCAAGAAGTTGAATTAGTGTTTTTTTTCCCTCATTCCTCTGCACTTAAACTGAGCAGATATCAGAAGCCCCGGGAGTTCAGCAGCAGAAAGCTGGAGCAAGCAACTCCTCACGCGGGGAAGGTAGCACACCCACCAGAACCTAGGCACTGAAACAGATGAGATGAATTCAGGCAGACAGTCAGACCCATGCCTCCTAGTGCAAGGGAATAGTTGTGTGTCCCTGTGGAAGCCCTGAGCACCTGGTAGCCTCTATGTATTGTAGATTAAAAAAGAAAATATCCTGCTGTCTCTCCAGAGCTGTTCCTGCTCTCCCTCGTGCTGGAAGGGCAGAAAGAGATAGTGGAGACTTCAGTTCACAGCCTGCTGTCATTGAATCACCCCCCACGGCCTTTTGGTAGAAAGGCAGATGCTAAGTCCTGGGAACAGCTGGTGTCTGCAGGAGTTCCTGTGCACACTGCCTGGACTCTGCCCCGGCCTGTCGTTCCTTCTTTGCCACTTGCAGAAGTTTTTCTCTTCAGTGTCAGGGAGTAAGTGTGAAAAAGCACACCAAATGCTAACATCATAAAGGCTGAATAAGAAAAGAGAAGAAGGAAGATCTTAGGATACTCGAATCCTATGCAAACAGAGCTAGAAATGTCATCCTTGGGGAAGGAAAGGAGAACTCTCAATAGTTTTTGTGCCATTGTTATTGCCTACATGTTTTTTAGACACATTTGTCTCCTGCACATACCCCCTGTTACCCAGCACATGTGCATTCATCCTGTAGCTTGGCTGTAGCTCTTGGCCTGGAGAAAAGATCTTGCTGCTTGCAGGGACCAGACCCGCTTGGATGAACTCCCCTCATTTCTTCTTTTGCAGAGCTGAGGCTCCTCCTGCCACTGGCATCAAGTTTCCAGACTCCTACAGCATTCCTCTTCTTGCCAGCCAGACGTGTTCCTGTTTTCTTTGTCGTTTTAAAGTCAGTTCTTGGGCAAGTGAACATGGGCAAATCCAAGCAATGGTGAACTACCTAATGCCAAGAAGTCTCAGCAAAGCACGCGTCATCCTGTACAGTGGGATTTTGCACGGCAGCGCCGTGTTGGCTGGGGGCACACACAGGTGAGGGGGCTGGGGGCACACCAGCATGGGGCAGCATCCCGGCTGGGCAGGCACATAGAGCATCCCCGGGCACGACGGTGGTGGAAGCCGCAGCGAGCAGAAGCAGTGGCCCGGCTCCTGCCTTGGTGGTGCAGCAGGGGTGGCTGTGTGCTTGCAGCTAATGGGGTGTTCCAAGCAGCGGCCAGGCCCCAGGCAGAGATGCTTCTTCTTTCCACCATTTCTAAATTTCCAGGGCCAAATACGAGGCAGAGAAAAGGATCCTCCATATGTGCCTTGCCAAACACTCGCAGATGCAACCCCAGATGGCAGCTCCCACTCTGCAGTACCTTCTCCCTGTTCTTTTCACGGTGTCGGGAGCCTTCTCTGGTATCAGATGCCGAGTGTGTATTTGCTGTTTATGTTCAGGGAGACTGGAGCTACTATTTTGGAGCAGGGAAGGGAATGGAAGAGCAATCATTTGTGCTGATTGCTAATTTGAATAAGCTTATTTTTTAGCTTCAGCACCAGAGGATCTACCTTTGAATATCAAACGAGGACATGGCACGTTGGCTTGCCTGTGTAAATTGATGCCCGTGCTGCACAGTGCTTTGGGCTGGCAGGGCCGGGCAGTGTGGCTGGTCGGGGCTCTGTCCCACCTGGTGCCGGTGGCAGCCAGCAGTCCTGCCCCACCACAGCCCTGCCCGTGTGGCCGTGATGGAGCCCACGGTGGCCCAGAAGTGACCAGGCCAACTACCATCATGCTGCTGACCAGGCACGAGACCACGCAGGCTGCCTTGTGTCGCTCCTGCACTTGCCAGAGAAATGCAAGTGATCCCTGGCCAAGGACAACCCCTCCCCACAGCAGGGCTGTGCTGTGCTGTGCCGTGCCGTGCCATGCTGTACCGTGCCGTGCCATGCCGTGCTGTGCTGTGCCGTGCTGTGCCAGATCGCTCCTCCAGCGGGTGAGGGACATGCTCGTGTGCCGGGGCAGCAGCACCCTGCGCCGGCTGGCGTCAGCCCGGGGACATCTGTGACCCCCTCCCGCTAGCCCCAAAGGAAGGGAATACCTGTCAGCGTGCCAGACCCCTCAGATGTCTCTTTCTTATAGAGAAGATTTTGGGATAAAAGGTTCAGTCTAATTTATTCCATCAGTGTAACAGTTAAGCATTCAATTACAATATTGGAAACAGCTTTGCAAAAGAAAAGCATCGGAAAACCAGAGCCGCCTTGCACGGTTCTGCAGTGCTTTGGAGTCTCTTCCCTCCCATCCTTCCCTGCTGCGTGTTGCTTACCAGGGGCCCTGCTGTCACAGCCCTCTGCCTGGGGTTTCTTCCCCCCAAACCCAGCGGTGGTTCCTGTCGCCATTTCTGCCGCAGGGAAACCACCTCCTTCATTCCCACCACTTCCACCCGTGGAAGGCAGCTTTCCAAACTGGTCACTTCGTGATTCAAGTTCCTGCAAAACTGAAGGTGTTTCCTGTCCTCCCCTTCTTATCCTGGTGCTCCAAGAACCTGCAGGGGAGAGGAAAAAGAAAAGATGTTTTTGAAACAGGTGAAACCCTGCGCAGACTCAGAGAAGGTGAAAGCCAGACAGACCTGGGTCAGAAGAGGGGGGAATGTGGGGAGAGGCTGGGAGAGGGTAGCTGGGCATGGAGCAGCCCTGCAGGAGGGCCAGGACAAAGCTGGGGCTGGGACCTGCCACCTGCATGGGGCAGCTGCAGCCCCCGCAGCTGGATGCGTGTGTTGGGGGGACACCCCAGTCCTGGAGCTGCGATCTGCGTGGAGACCAGGGCACGGGGATGTGGCTGTGCCTGCTGGGCTCTACCCCATTGATTATAGGCACTGACTTTCTGGAGCACCAACTTTGTCCAATTTAAATAAACAAACCCTGAAAACAGGGAATTGTAATTGAAATGCTGAGAGATTCTTATCGATAGCATCAGAGGGTGCAGTGTTGTAATAAGCAGTCCTTCTCAGATGCTAGGAGTTATTGAGGTTGCTCCATATCTATGACAGTTTAATCAGATCTTGAAAATCAGGGACATTATATTTTGCACCTGCTCATGGAAAAAAAATGAATGATGCGGCTCCCCGTCATGGATCTTTTATGCACAAGGCAGGCTACTGAGAGTACATAATTCAGAGGGGAAATGGAATTACACCATGAATGAAGACTAAGCCCAGAGTGTGGTTGAATGTCACACCGAGTGGAAGAGGAACATCTCTTCTTTCCTCTTACCCAGCCTTGACAAATGAGATGCAGGTGAAATTTATGAAGGCTCTTCCACCACCAGGGAAGAGAGAGGGCTGTGAGCACCAGGAGATTTTTAACAGAACATTTCAGAGAAAAGCTGCCTTGGTTGGGGTGACCAGGACACAGGAACAGATACATTTGCTTTTCTTCTCCCTTTTATTATCTGAGTATGTGAATATACTTGCTTGCTTAATCTGTGCATTAACTTATCCTATTGCCAGTACTTAAAATGCATGAAAAACATACAGCCAGAAGGTTTAAATACAAATCCACTAACTTATAAGTGGCCTTAACATCTGTGAAAGGTTCCAAGTCCTTAGACAAGAAGCAAAATAATGGATTTAGTTTTGATTTCTAAAACACCACCCAGAGGTGAGGAGTGAATTCAGCAGAAATCAGAATGGATTTACTTTCATTTTCCTGTGGAAGCGTGAAAGCAGAGATGTCAAAGAGAGTTCATCACTGAAGTAGATTCATTATCTGTCCCACCCAGAATGTGAGAGACTGAGCTAGAAAGCCACTACCCGCAGAAGAGCCCTGTGGCCTCTGGTGCCGGGCATTCACAACTCAACAGTTTCTCCTCTGCAATCCACTTATCGCAGTAACGTTGGATGTGCAGAAGCTCCCATGCACAGTAGTCACCATAAGGCAATAAACATTTACCCCCAGTTCCCACAGACAGCCATTAGAAGCTGCCATTGTTTTATTTGATTAATCAGTGAAATAAACAGCTAATGATGCTGTTTTTAGGGGCTACTACTGCTAAGTGTGCTGGCCCCAAACCCACAATGGCTAATATATGTCTGTCCTGAAGTGGCACCCAGCAAGGGCATGGCTCCTTGGGCTGGGCAGATGCGACCGTGCCTCTGTAGATGACCTGCCCCACGCCATGGGCAGCAGCTGCCTGTGGAGCCCGAGCAGGGAGCGCTCGTGGAGAGCTGCTTGCTGCCTTCCCTGGGGGTCAAATCAGCTTACAAAATGCTGCATAAGTACTGCTGAATAAAGACCGGAGCTTTTGAAGCTGCTATTTGGTCATGGAAAGAAAGGCTAAAACGTTTGTGGCAAATTATTCATTCAGCTCTGCCAATAGAAATGGTCACGTCAAATCAGACACAAAACTTCTGCAGCTTTTCTGATGTCGAGCATTCACACTACAGTTCTTCTCTTTGATCTGCTTTGGGTAAGAGGAGGGCAAAGGCAGAGATGCCTCCAAGGAAGGAGCCTTTCAGCAGCTGCGGTGCTTGTGCCTTGTGCCCAGGAGGGCCTCCGGGCCCGTGACTGTGCCTCCTGAGAGAGTTCCCTGAGCAAGCGCTGTTGCGGTCAGCCTGCCTGCCAGCGAAGCTTCTACTCCATTCGTCTCTGTCTGCGGGAAAGTGAAGTGTTTTTGAGGAGCCCATTGTATCTGACAGTGCTTTGGAGATTGTCCTGAAGGGCTGCATGACCTCAGGGGTGAATGCAAAAGCAACGAGACCAGGGTCAATGCCACACAGTGATAACAAAATAAGCTCTCTTACTTCTCCTGCACCAACAAGGGTCGTGTGAGACTCCGAGCTATTGTCAAGCCAGAGAGAGCAAAAGGGCTTTATCCTGTTGGCATCTGTGTAGCTATTCCGACCCAGGCTGAATACCTGGCTTGCTCACATGATCACCTTCTAACTACCAAGAGCAGGCAAATATCACCAAAAGCCCGCTGCCCCCACGGCTATCTGTAGCATCTTCACTTTCATCTGCGTCTGGCTGCTTGGCAGTAAGTACCTCGATGCAAGTGCTGCGGATGTGGCACCTTGTGGGATGCTGCAGGATCAGAGGCCAATTCAGCAGCCCAAATGGGTAGCTGTGAGTAGCAGGGCTGTGACACCCTGGCCCTCAGCATGACCCCAGAGGCAGCAGCGTGGTGGGACAGGACCTTTCCCACACTCAGAAGCAGTGTTTCCTTTTTCTCATCTAAAGTCCGTCAGAATTTCTTTCTCAAGTGCATCTAGTTGTCATCCTTCCATCCACCCCACATTGACTTTTTAGTTCTCTGAAAGCCTTCTCATTCCTTTTCTGCCTTCCTGAAATAGCACATGCTTCTGTTGGCGTTTTCCCCAGCTGCCACGTGGGAAGGAAGGCTGCCCTCTGCGGAGACTTCGCACCTCCGGGAGGAGGGTGTGCTCCCCGTGCTCCCCGCAGGGAGTGCTCGCTGCTGGCAGAAATCTCCTCCTCTGCAGAAGCCCGCAAGCCCAGAAGGATTCTCATGGCAAAGCTTTTCCCTTGCTGGAGAGATGTGATAGCTCTTGGACAGGGTCTCTTCTAAAGAACTTGTCACCGGGGAGAACTCCGCTTTGAAGTTCTTAATCCCGCTCCTCCCTCTGAATGAGATCCCCAAGAAAGAGAGCTCTCCATTCTTCATGAAACTGAAATATTTAAAAGAGGAAAGCCTTAAATGTTAATGGAGAGTCTTGCACTGTTTTTGAGGAAGCATCGTGAAACAGAAAGTGCTCCAGGAAACCGCCACAGACACACGGTTCTCACATGCAGCTGAGCGCAGACATCCAAACATCTGCAACAAACCTGCAGCTGTGGGCTCTGGTATCCCTTTCTGGTTAGGGCTATTTCTACAGAAGGGTTTGGCAAAGGGCTAGAGTTGGTCTTTCGACAAATTCTGAGGTTTTCTTCATGATTACGCCTGCTCTGCGTGCTGCCGTCCTCTGCTCAGTGCTGGTGGGGCACAGCAATTTGCTGCCCGGTGCCAGTGTGGGTCTGGACAGGCTCTGGGGCAATTCAAAGCGGTGCTGGCAGGAGCCGGCAGGAGCCGGCCACGTCTGGAGCACAAACGGTGCCACAGCCATGGACGGGAGCGTGGTGGCTCCCGGCCCACCGGTGGGCAGCCCCGCTGCTGGCCGCAGCGCTCCGCTGCACGCCGGGAGGTGCCAGAGCCAGGGCTGGCTGCAGCAGCAGGCAGAGCTCACCCTGGCGTTGGCGAAAGCACAGCCCTGCCAGATCAGGCCTTCACCTGGCCCTGCATGACGAAATCCAGCAGAGGCAGGAGCCTTGTTCTGCTGCTTAAAAGCACCTGCTTGTCCCAGGCAGGAAGGGCCACCGCGAGCAGCTGGTGCTACGCCAAGGAGCGCCGAGCTGTGTATGACGTGGGGTATTTTTAGGGCTGTGGAAGGAGAGCCACATAGCTGAGCTTTTGTGGTGCTGGCCTGCCGCTGCGTGCCCTTAGTTACCGCTGTGAGTTTTGAATCAAAAATTGCTGATTCTGCAAAGAAGCCCCAAAAGCAAACAAGGACTTTCTCCAGCTTCAGCTGTGGGCCAGGAGGGGAATGAGGACCACTGGTGCAGAGGGGTTAGACACACGTGTTAGTCAAAACACAGGAGCAATGGCGCCAAGTCTGATGTCTGCAGTGGCCCTTTCTCTTGCATGCATTTGTATGGGCATGTTCGGTAAGCAGATTCATTCATCTTGTCTGCAAATGTTACTTTAAATCCAGGTGGTACAGCGTAAGAGACAGTTTAGAAATTATGTAGCTTTCTGACTGATGAGCTCCTTTACTGTTGCCATCATTCCCCTAATAATTATGCCCATGCACAGCTCTGCGTTTGATTGTGCTGGAAGATGGATTCACGTTTCCTGCAGGCATGCTGGATAAAATGACTTCCGTTTCAAAGCTCTGTTTGCAAAGTTCCCTTTGTTCCTGCTGTGAAATTCCTGTGTCGAGCAGAGCCCATTCTGCTCTGAGACGCTTTTGAACACCATCTGGGTGGGTTCCCTGGGTTGCCTTCAGATTGTTCTCAGGATGCAGTCGGTGCTTGTCATTCAGGCTGATGCATAGGCCAAGAAAATAACACCGAGAATAATGTTTTGGTTTATGCTGTCAAAGAAAGAAAGGAGAAACTAAGTTTCAGAGCCGGGTTTGGGTAATTGGTCTATCTTTTACCTTTTTTAATACTTGCTCCCTGGACACCAGTCTGGTTGCCAGATTCGGACACAGGTCAAGTCAGTAGATTGAGACTGGGCAGGAAATAAAAGGAGTGCCAGGAGTCCTTTCCCCCTCTTTTTGCTTCTTCAAAAACCTTCTTTTCAGATGTTCTCATGAATCCAGCACAGACCTCCTGCCTGGTGAGGCTCCCGGGGCTTCCTGCACAAGCCAGCTTCCCATATTCCTCGCTAGAAGGGATCGTGGTGGCCCGAAACAGGCAGGGGTGGCTCTTGAGCCTCTGCCTGGAGGACAATGGGAATCTGTGCGCAGCTGCCAGGCGGTGCTGAGTGCTGCCCAGGCACGAGCCGGGCAGTCTGAGCGTGGTGAGCGCTGCTGCCTGCGAGGCTTGCAGGAGCACATTGCAAAGTTAGGGGAAGGCTCTTTCTGCTGCAGAGCACAGCACACAAAGAAGGCAGGCTGTGAACGGGACATTTTGCTCCCAGCCTGAGGCTCCTGTTGGCAGCGCTGAGTGGCGCGGAGCCATCCAGCCCGTGAGGCAGAGCTGCCATGGCAAGCAGGAGCTGTCCTCCCGCCGGCACCCCGGGGGACGAAGCCTTTTCTGGTGCACAGGAGCAAGGCAGGCAGTTCCGTTCTCACCATGTCGCTGCCCGGGGTCTTAACAATGAAGGGAAACATGGAAAAAGAATATAAACATGTCTGTGTCAGCTCAGATGTGCCTTTTGAAATAAGAATTTGAGATGAGACTTTGAATGGGTTTTGGTATTGGGAAGGTTGGCAGTGGTGGGGGTGTCACAGCTCCCTGGCAGCGAGTCCACAAACGGAGCGGTGACCTGTGGCTCGGTGTGGGTGCAGCCAGCAGCATCCCTGCACATGCAGCGGCTGTGAGAACTGCACAAGCCTGACTTCAGAAAAGCCTCTTCTGTGCCACTGGTGGGACAGGGAAGGTCAGTTGTTGCTTTGCTGGCACACAGGTGCCATTGGAGTGGGGGGCATCCATCACCCTGGGGTTTATCCGCGCTCCTCTTGGCTGGAGGCATGGTGAGCCTGCTGGAGGAGCCCCGCATGGTTGCGGGCACATGCACTTTCCCAGGCAATAAAGCATCCTCCACTTGAAGGCACTGCACAGTAAATTTGTTTTAGGCTTTTTCTGCTGATTTTGTTCAGTTTGAAATGGCTGGGGAAGACTTGGAAGCCTGTGTTGAGATGCTGCCTAGATATTATATTTGAAGATTGCCATACTGAACAAATGCATCGTCATACACAAAACTGGTGGTATCTGTGGTAAACTAGAGCAGAAACACAGGTGAAAATGAAATGCCTTTCTGCCCCTCACTTCCCTTGTGCTCAGGCTCTGAGTGCAAATGCTGCGTTCAATAATGATGGCAATTAGACAGGATGGCTACATTGCAACTGTGAGTGTGACAAAAAGAAAACAAAGCTTTTGGCTTACTTGGTGTGCAGGGCTAAAGGAACTATTACGCATTTCAGGAAAAATACTGGCTTACATGTCTTTGTTGACCTTACTGGCACACAGCAGTAAATAGGAGCACAGGACTTGCCAGGCTGCATTGGATCCAGGTTTGTCCAGTCCCATGTCCTGTGTTTGGCAGGGACGTGGGTTGAAAGATTTCCCCATGAATACACTGAAAGAAAAAGCTCCATTCTGCCCCCTCACATTTAGCAGCTGACACATGAAGCATCCAGGTTCCATTGTAAGTTATTGCCATTTTGATTGCAGCTGTTCGTGCTTTCATTCACCTCAGCAATTCCCACTCCTGCCTGACCTGTACGGCACTCCCCACCCAAAGGGGAACTCGTGGCCATGAGTTCCTCTGGTTAGCAAAAGCACAGAAAAGTAATTACTGCCACCCAGCAGTTTATGGATGCTAAGTATGATGAGAGCAGGATTTGTGCATGATAGTCAGAAAGTGTCACACGTACAGTGAACAGAGCTTTGGACCCAGTTTACTGCTGCTTTTATAGGTTACTGGTAGATGCTTTTCTTTCCATTTTTGTTTACTAATATGTTTATGAAGATTTACTTGCAAAAGCTAAAAACCAGACACTGTATCTTACATGTTTTTTAATGTTCTCTTTTAAATTTCTCTTTTACTTTGTTCATGTTAAGGGTGACTCTACAAAAGCTAAGGCATGCCCTATTCCCATCCCTGCGCTGCCCAGCACCTTTGGCTCTGCAGGATAGCCAGAGGTTTCAGACGGAGCTGGGGCTGTGCTTCTGGGGCCTGGGCAGAGCGGGGATGCCGGCCCAGCAGAGCTCTCTGCGGTGGCTGTCAGCCACGGCTGGGCTCGGGGGCAGCAGGGGGCAGCCGACAGGGCCTGAGCTCCAGCAGGGTTTTGGGTGTAGGATGCCCATCACCGTGTTGTAGGAACAGAGCCTCACCCACCGCCTGGTCAGGAGCCACGAGCCTCGACACTGAGAGCATTCAGAAACTCCCGTGCTTTGCGTATCCCTGGAAAACCCACTGCTCGCTGCAGCAGCCATTTCAAATGTACCTGGCAGGAGGAGCCAGGCTGTGCTTGCTACAGGCTGGCAGTGGGGACAAATCCTGCAGGCAGCAGAATTTCTGGATGAATTGGGGAAGTTGAGACAACTGGGACGTTATTATGCCTGCTCATATAGTCATCACCAATTAGCATTGTGAAGTGTTTGGTGAGACAAGGCTCCAGGACCCTGATTTAGAATTAATTTCTGCAGTGGAGCTTTGAGTCCAAGTTAATCACTGTTGGATTTGGGATTACCATGCTTGTAGGAAAGGCTGCTAAACCCACCACTTTTGTCATGATCCAGCAGCTCACAGGGCTTAACTCCTCACTGAAGGAAAATGTGTATGTCAGAGAGTTTTGTGATCCCTACGGGCCATTGGAGCTGCTTCTTTGGTAGAGGAGAAGAAGGAGAGCCCTCACACACTGTTTCATTTTAAAAATGATTAAATTGAAGTTGCACTTAAATTCAAATCAGCCATTCAAATTAACAATTCTAATGTTCCTGATCTATTGATCTGTTGGCTAAGACCATTTTGAGCAGACTGTAATTAAACCACAAAAGCCTGGACACCAGTAATGCTGAGAGAGCAGCACAATAGCTAGGAGAGATTCATACAATTCTGGCCTTAACCCGTTAAGACCCTTTTTTTTTTTTTTTCTGAGAAAAAGCAAGCACTATGTCGTCCCTCTTTCCAGATGCTCTGCAGAGGGAAGTGCACCAGGTTGTGCCTTTCCAGGAGAAGCGTCGGAGGCAATGCATTTTCCTAGTGATGTTTTGCAGCTCAGCAGGGGCAGGATGGGCCACGCTCCTGCTGTCCATTCCTGTGGGATTTCAGACCAAAGCAATTGCCCCATTTGCAGAGGCCAGCAAGGTCAGCAGGGGTGCCGGTAGCTCCCACCACGGCAAAAAGCCAAGAGAGGGGAACCCGGCCGCAGGGACTGCTTGCTCCAAGCTCCCAGCTGAGGCTGCTGTAAGAGGTGGGTATGGCACTTAGTCTGGGGGGACTCAGTCCATTCCCAGTGTCACAGACTTGATTTGTGTTGGTCCTTAAATGTGCCAGTAGCAAGACTTTTTTGTTTCCACTGGGAGAGCTGGAGCTGTGGGTCTCTGTCTTAAGTTTGCCATCCTTAGACTCACGTTGGAAATCTCTGCTGAGCCCACTGATAGGTATGGAACTGCAGAAATCTTCAAGAGCCTGTTCTTAGTTTTGCGCTTCGGCTTCATCTTGCCAGGCATAAATGCATATTGTACTTTATACACCTAATTATATAAATATTGGGTATGAATGTTCTGTCCTGCAGTCAAAGATTACACAAATATTTCACTCCAAGCCCAAACCTCTGGCTGATCTGCAGTCCCCGGAGCAGAGGGGTTGCTGGCCAAACCCTCACCACTGCACATGGCCGTGAGGGAAGGACCCACTCAGACAGGGAAGGATCCACTCTGTCCACGCTGTGAGCAGAGCTGGTCCCAGTGCTCGTACTGTGCAATGTCTGCTACATCAGCTCTCAAGTTTGCCTGAAGCTTTCTGAGCCGCAGCCAGCAGGGAGGACAGACTTCTTGCAGGCGCTGCCAGGAGGGCTGCCTGGGCTGCAGGGCTGCACTGCCATTTCTCTCTCAGCAAATTTTGTCCCAGGGAAGCAGGTGCTGTGCTCTATCCCCAGAGACTTCAGGTTCTGTGTATTGGCAGAATCAGTCCTCAAAGCCCATCTATGTCTTTTTATTTACTTTTAATAAAAGCAGTAATTGTTTCCAATGCTTGCACTACTTTCCCCTTTCCCACAACTGTCATCTAAGTCTGTTTACGGATAGCTCCCCCCCCTCCTCCCCCCCAGTGTGCAGTGGATTTAATAGCATTGTACACACCTGACAGATGATCCAGCAGAAGAGAAAAGTGAACTCACAGGCTGAACTTTGTACGGAGTAAGCCTGGGGTAACTGCTCTGACTCCAGCAGGTTACACGGGACGCACTCGGCAGCAGCCTTGCTTTCTTAGCAGGTCTGTTGACTGGGCTTGTATAAACACCAGCTATAATGTCTGCACAAATATTTCTGTCAAAATGAAAACCTAAATACTGAATGATTATTAGGAAAAATGGTTTATTCCTCCATTCTATTTTGATTTTAATTACAAAAGGTTAGCATTTTTAGTACAATTTAAACAGAAACAATACAGGAAAAGGTCAAAACACAAGGGGCCTACAACATCTCTAATCCCATAATGGAGAGCAATACAAGGCTCTAATATTTGAACAATCAACGTAGACTTTTGTTATGAAGACCAACATGTGATGGAAGAAGGTAAGAGGCTTTTAGATCTATTAGAAAACTGGTGTGCTGGGAACGGAGGGAAATGATGATGGGAAAATTAAAATTCAGCTCCAGCAGAAGGTTGCAGTGTTCAACTTGCAGCTCAGTGCATCGATCTGTTCCAGCATTTGACTTTCAACCATGACAAAACTGTGGGCAAATTAATTGTTCTCCAGGATATTAGGCATCAGAGTCTATTAATCCTCTCTGGAGTCGGATGCTCCATGAATACTAATGAAAACTGAGAGCTGCAGTCATGTCTTTCCCAGTCTGACTCAATGCTAGTGCTGCTGCTGCTTCCATGGGGGGCAGGGGGAGGGAGGGAAGCCCTGAGTGCTAGTCAGCCATTTGCTGCTTTTATTCAGATTTAAGGCTGATTACAATTGGAAAGAATAGCGTAATATGGCAAATCCTCCTCTCCGAGCTGGGGAGGGTCTGAAAATCAGAAAGCGAGAGGCAGCGTTATGTGTTTTCCACAAGGAAAAAGTGAAAGGCATAAGTTATTTATGCAAATTCTAGATCTGTATTCAGACATGTTTTAAGGAAGATCTCAAGAAATCATTTCTTAATTACACATACATATCACACTTCGCCTGCATCCACAAGACTGAAACATGTGGAATGAGTAGTTCATTTCTAGTTATTGTTTTACAAGCATGTGAGATTTCTTTCAGCTCTTTATTTCCCTTTAAAAAAGACCTCCCCCTCCTCTCCCCAAACCTCCCAGTACTCTTCAGGGAAAGGAGCCCTGCTCCTGGAACCTCTGCAGATTAATACTTAGCACTAATCTGCATACTGCTATAAAGGAAATGGAGGCTGCAGGAAAAGGATATTGAAGATGTTTTACCTTCACTAATACTGCACATTTAAGCAATCCTCTGGAATTCCAGCGCAGCTTTAATTGTCCAGACTGAAATCAGGACCTCAGAGCATAATATCCACAGAGCATAATGTTGCCTGGTGTAAGTGAATAGTCTTCCAAATATTTGTCCAGCTAGTATATCAGAGCTCATCCAACATGTTATTCCAACTTCTCATTTTGTTTTAGAATCAGGTTGCGCTAAAGCAGCAAAGAAAAGCATCAGTACTAGGGTTTGAAACAAGGAGCTTTCCATTGATGAGCTAGTGTTATATTCTCATCTAAATGCATGGAAGTTCCCTGTGGATCAAGATGAGAATATATTATATTCACTATGCTTTATCCTTTTGTCTCCCCTTTTCCCTTACAGTTGCACACAACACTGTATTTACAGCTTAGAGAAAGCTGCAATGATTGCATTTGCAGTGAAACAGCAGGGCTGAAAAATTTGGGTAATGAGGAAACCACGAACAGGTTGCCAGGCAGTTTGTTGTTCAATGGAGTAATCGGCAACGTGTGAATCACTGCAGAGTGCTTGCCCTGTGCTGAAGCATGCAGACATCAAAGAGCTACTCAAATTCTCCAAGCCATATCATTTCTGAAAGCCTGTGTGTGAGGAGGACGTGGCAGTGCCTCACGTTTACCCAGCGTACAAGTACTTCCCAGAGGTAAGCTTTCTCGAGGCTCCTGTTTTCACCAGAATGGAAATGCTGCAGTGCAAAGAGAGTAAAGCTATTAGTCTGTGCTCTAACTGAGAAGATATTTATGTCTGTGCAAACACAGCACGCGCCTTCCGCATGATTTGGAGCTAAATGCAGTGTTACTTAATTAATGCATATGTAACACACAAGGCTATTACACCTATTAGAGCTCTTGGACGATTAAAATTCCAGAGGTCCTCTCTATGACGGGTGTCCATGACAAAGGGCTGGAATTCTTCACTGTCCATAAACAACTCGCAAAGGCCAAGAAAAAACAACCAACAGCCAGAAAACAGTATCCAGGTTTGCCTCAAGTCATGAAAGTAGAAGTGAGTCTCACAACCCAGACCATGAGATGTCTGCCCTGGGGACAAGTGAAAACACCACGTCCTCTGGTCTCTTAACACTTCCTTTTATTCCCTCTGAGCAGTGCTGTGTCCAGGGCTGTAGCAGGACTGAGGGGACGATAATGGAGTAGTGGCAGAAAGATGAGCTGCAGGCTTGAAATCGTCGGTGGCTGGGGTGTTGTGCTGGGAACAGTCCTGGGGATTCCCACTGGGCTTGCTGGGAGGCAGCAGGGGAACCAGGGCTTCCCCAGCACCGAACGGCTGTGTTCCTGCACCTCTGGGCCATCGCTTTTCAAATTTAGTTGAAGTGCCGCTTTCTTCAGCCAAATAAAGCCTGCTGCTTCAGGATGTGAATGCTGGTGTAATGGCAGTGTTCATCTGTCATGGGTCAGCTCTCTGGTCTTCGCACTTGTATCCCCTAAAGCTCTGTGCTTCAGTCTGTACCACTCCCAAGGGCTCGCCTTACAACAGCCCTGAAAGTGCCAGGAGAGAGCTGACAGGACTTGCCAGTGCTTCCTTCCTTGTCACCTGTGGCTGGCACCCGATTTTATTCATGCTGCTTCAGGTGGGCTGGAGCTGTGGCACAGCAGACAGTGAAATACCACTTGAAGTGCTCTAAGAAGCAACCATCAGGAGACATTTTTATTTAATTGTACTTTTTTTGGTGCCTTCTGCAATGGCTGAGCTACTCTTCCTGTGCTCTTGGGATGTGGTTTGCGTAGAAGAGAAAGCAGATTTTGCTCTATTTCCCACCCCGGCCAGCTCTGCATGCTGCCAGCCTGTCCGGGACAGACCGAGGCATAACTGGGCTCCCACCGCCGCGAGCAGGGTCCGGCGCTCACATGGCTGTGCAGCTAAGGACCAGCAGCAGGGGCTGCACAGACCCCCAGGACACTGCTGGGGCTTGCTCAGGAGGCTCTGGGAGCAGCAGGCGGCCACTGCTGGGCAGCACGGGGCTCCGGGAGCAGCGCCAGCTGGAGCACGGCCGGTGCCCGTGGCAGGGTGGTGGGCGCGCTCCCGCGGGCAGCGGGGGGGGCCCTGTGCGACGGCATTGGCGTGCGAGCTGCCTCCCACCCTGCTCCGCATTACCCAGGTCCTGCGTTCCATTTCAGAAAAGCTGACTTCAAGTAAAAGAACTCTTTGAAAAATCACGAGGCATTTTATTCATGATTAGGTTTTGTCCAAAGTCTTTTGACAAGAAAATAGGTGATCCAGCTCAGAGAGCTTTTCTTTTCTGGTACATAAGAAACCCATTACACATCTTTTTTAAAAACCAAAAACTTTCTTATTCTCTTTGAGCGAGTGTGGCCAGCTGTCAAAGGAGCAAACTCAGCCTCCAAATGGATTTAATACAAACCAGGCCCAGCAGACTGCCTTGTGCATTGTTTAACCATTGCTTCAGTTTCCCCTCTTCTCCTTTGCCGCATCAGGTACTTGCCATTTAGAGTCATAAGTTTTTAATGTTTAAAATATAACACATTGTTTCAGTTAATGTAATTGTCCTCCTTCCCCCCCACGTCTTCCCCTCCAGTTTTATCTCCTTTCTCTTAGTGGTGGTCGTACAGTGGCGGCAGCTTTCTGCTGTGGGAGCAAGGTTTCGGGCAGCCCGTGTTCCCTGACCCAGCTCAGTGCCAAGCTCTGCTCCGGACAGAGCAGCTCTCAGCCTTACGCTCGCTTTTCCCGTCACCCTGACCATAGTCCTCTTCCTTTTTAAATCTGCTGGCTCACCATGCTGGCAGAAGTCGTGACGTGCAGGGGCAGGGTTAGTCTGCAGTGCCCCAGGCCTCGCTGCTGTCCCGCAGGACTCCTGGGACACCCCACATCCAAGGCACAGCCCGGGGGGGTTGGCAGCGCTGTGTCCCCTTCTGCACGATTCGGGTGAGCCCTTGCTGGGGGCCTGGTCTTCCAGTGTCCTTGATATGCTGCTGCATTTTTGCTCACATAAGAGACTCACTGGATGTTTAGTTTTCCTTATTACCGGTCATACCAATACTTTGGCTGCAAACCATGCAGGTTTAAGACAGCGTACTCTATCCCCAAAGTCGCCATTGTTTGCTGCCCACTTGCCTTCTGACCTGGACACAACTCCTCCTTCCAGTGATGCAAAAGCCACCCTGACCACACACATCCCCAGTGGGAGCGCTGATGACAGCTTGCCTGGCTGCTGCCAACTCCTGCTGCAAGGTGGTGAAGTCTAGGATGACAAATGGATGGTGACCAGCATTGGGAAAAAAAATCCCAAACGCATGAAGGAAAATCTGTTCCTGAGGTGGAAACCTGAGAGCAAAGTTCACTTGGGCATTGCATGCAAGTAATTTCCTAATGTTTATTACAGAGACTGGGGCCTCACTGTGGCTGGCAAGCATCAGGAGTTGGGTATGTGGAAGTCCCTTCTCCAAACACATGTGCTCTGCACTGCGAGGCTTTAGGCATGGCAAGGGACAGAGTGGGCTCCTCTGAGCCACGGGATGGGCTCAGCAAACACCCCAGCCATGATTTGTGTCCTGGCAGTGCTGCAGGACAGCTGGAGGGGAAAGATAACTGGGTTCAGTGCTGGGCCTGTGGGAGGGGTCCCTGTTATCAGAGCCACTGTCGTGATGGCTGTAATAAACTCACCAGTCTCCAACTGGAAAGCAACTCAGGGTTTTCACACTCGCTCTTCCTTGTAGAAAGCTGTTGCAGAACCTCAGTCATCTCACTTGAAACCTTCTTCTTCCCACCCTGAATATATGTATGTAGTGCATGTTGGAAAGAGTTTGGATAACAGGGAGACTTAGGGAAGCATTTGGAGCCACAGGTGGTCTCAGATCCCTGAGAAGAGGGCAGCAGTCCCTCCTGCACACTCTGCACCTTGGGTGCCCCCGGGACCTTGCCCAACCACACCACCCTCGTGTTTCCCTGCCCAGCGCCTCCCATGCTGGCACTGCTCCTTACTTACCCCTGTTCAAACTGACCAGAGGGGAAGAATGGCCACAGCGAACCCTGCAGAGCACCCTGAGGGCACATCTGACACAGGGCCACTGTGTCCCCATGGCCACTGGGACACGGACGGGAGGAGCCATGGGCTCCTGTGCCTACAGCATCTTTAAATGCTGCTGGTCTCCTCTCTCCTGCTTGCGGGAGGCATTAGATACAAGACATGAACTGTGGTGCTGACATTCAGACTCCTTCTCCCCTGCTCCTGCTCTGTAAGCAGTTTACAGCACGGGTTACCTTGTTCTACAACTTGCACGGTGCCTGGTGCAAGGGGATTGATCTCTTATTGATGCCACAGGCATTTGTCTAATAGAAATGAATAAAAATCAAATATTAACAGTGAAAATACTGCTAGGTCTGGAGTGCTATTGACTTTGGGCTCTGCAGGATCTGTTTGCCTGGCATGCTTTCTCTGCTTTTCTTCATACGTTCCACCAGTGGAAAAGGTAACAGACACACATACTATCTGCACCACATAACCACACCTTTGTTCAGCACACCTTAGCACTAGCTCTTTTCCTAATTCCTTTCCAGAGTCCATGCTGCTCTTTCTGTAGAAAAAAGACATTGTTAGTTTGTGTCAGAAAAGAACAGAATCCCTGTGGCAGACACAAGAGAAGATTTAATTACGGAGAAGGTAATTATTTATGAAGTTCACAGAACTTTTATATTTGGAAGAAAAACTCTGAATGAAAAGGCATGCTCAGAAGGAAATCCTCTGTGCCCTATAACTGCAGATAAAGGGACGTGGTGAGGTGCACGTTCAGCCTGGCTGTTTGTTGGCTGTTGGACATAACAACACTGAGGATCTGAGAACATAGCAGACTGAATGGAGTCTGAAGTTCTGGGATTGTCTCTGGAGGGGAAAAAACTGAAGAGGAGGGAACTTGAAGACAATACCTCTTCGTTAGCTGTTGTATGGTCTGTAGTCCTAAACCACCTGGCTGAAATTGCTGGGCTACTTGTGTTTATGTTTCATACGTCTCAGGCTAGTGGATAAAACTATGTAAGGCTGGAGTAGTGCTTGTGTTATTGCAGTGTTCGAGGTGAGTGAGTTACCCAGTGGTAAGCTGGACGTCAGTCCTGGGCAAATAATGGAGAAGTTGATATAGGAACAACTTGAAGAACTGAAGAAGAGAAATATAATTGACAGCAGTCAAGGGCATTTACTAAAGAGAGGTGCATCCTTTGAAATAAAATGTATTTTAATATAAGTAAATAAGAAATCATGCATATCATATAGACTAAGAACAATGTTTATGCTGTTGGAGAAGGAGACAGCTGCACATTTCCTAATGACTTTGAAAAGCATCCAAAGGTCACAATAGGCAGAGGACACGGGCATACTTCCCTGACCTTGTGATAAAGAGCTAACTCATTCAGTGGATATATAAAAAGGATTAGTAAGTAGTAGTGGTGAAATGATTTTATAGCTTTTATATAGTAAATTTGTACAGTACTGGTGAGATGGTCACTAGAATATTGCCCACAGTTCTGGTGTCAATGTTTTTAAAGGGATGTTGAGGGTGTCAAAGAAAGCCATAAAATTGTTTATGAGATGCAGAAAATGAGCTACAGAAAAAGAGAGAAAAAGCTCACATGAGATCAAGAAGAAGAGTGAATACTTTCATTAAATCTTGAAGCACCTTCTCAGGGAGAAAGTACCAGGAACTGAGGGCCTCAAGTCTAGCAGAGAGGCAGAATGGGAGCCAAAGGCTACAGGCAGAAGCAAGACATTTAACATGGAAATAAGGTTCAGACTGCTGGGAGGGAGAGTAATGACTGGCTGGAAAAAACTACCCGTGAAGGTTGTGTATTTTCCATCTCCTCACACTTCTAAGACAGGCACTACAGCTCTCGGGGAGCTAGGTGCGAGCTATACAAGTTGTTTGGCTAGAGGTGGGGGGAAAGAGCTGAAATAAAGAGACCTGAGCTAGCGCAGGCACGGTGAATGATCCGAGGGATTCTTCAGGCCCCTAAACCCAGAGCCACCATCTGCGGGCAGCGTGTCGCTCCCGGGGCAGGCTCAACGCGCGGGGACCGGGGCTTTGCTCTGGGTGTGGAGCTGTCCTTATTATTCTCATTGATGTTGCTTCACAAAGTGTTTCATAACTTCCTGAAGAAACAAAAGCATAATCCATCTGCATGGATTTAAAGTGGCAGCTTCAAAGCTTCAGAGGAGCTGAGCAGCTCACCCAGCAAGCCAGCCAGTTTTGTGATCGAGTCCTGCTGCCTGTTCAGCCTCCAGGGGACTCACTCCAAGCCGGCAAGGATGTTCAGAAATGGAAAAGAAATGGATCAGGAGGAAAACAACAACAACAAAAAAGCCTGGAAATATTAGTGCTTTCCGACAGGTTTGAAAACAAACACAAGAAAGAAAAAAAAAAAAAAAAAAGAACCATCTCTTTAAAATGGAACACTTAAAAGTCCTCCTTTGGGGCTGAAGAAAATCTCTGTGATTTCTAAAATCTGCATCTTAGTGGCAAAAATACGCATTTTATTTCCCTGGCATGAGCAAACTGACAAAATCCCCATTTCCTCCTGTTTCTTCCCTCTGCCGTGTCCTTGGCAGGTCCTGCCCTGGCCCTGGGAGCAAGGGAAAAAGCACAGAGCTCAGGGGAAGTCTGAGCACGGACACTTTTTGGAGATTGACAGCAAAGCAGCCAGGGGCCTGAGGAAGCAATGGTGTTAGAGCAGGTCCCGATGCAGTGGGGACACAGGGCTGTGGGTATCAGGGATCTGGAGGATCTGCCTGAAGAAGCCCTTGGTCACAGCTCTGGCTTCTTCAGTGGACAAATAAATATTGGATATGATGATCTGAAAATTAAAAGGTGTTTTAGAAATGTGTGGCAAGAGTTAGTACCCACTTAAGTTATCAGAGAAGATGCTTTTAATGAACTGTTCATGACTTGGGTAGGTTTCTCATGTTAAAGATAATGAGCAGCTTTGCTGGGACCACCTCCACACAACTGCGTATCTCCTGCTCCGTTGGAGCTTTACCACATACCAGACGCCCCAGCAAACGACCAGTGCAAGAGGCAATGGCATGGGGAGGGACGATGCCCACGCCTCCACCTGCGACTCGGAGCTGAGCTGGGAACCACTTTTCCTCCCTCCCCAGGCCACACAAGGCAGCTGTTACTCGGTTCACTTCCAAAGCCCATACTTTTGGCCTTGCCTGCAGAGGATCTACAGAGAGCCCTGTTGAATTAGTGGTGCTATGTCTTGATTTAATTTTTGGTCTCTTTTGATTCTAACAAAGCAGCAAATTGCTTCCTGTAGTTGTTTTACTTTTATTTATAGGGTAATTTGCATCACGAAGACAAGTTGGCCTATCAATAACAGTAGACCAATTAAGGTCACCTGTCCCCTCCTCTCTTTCTGAGGTCTCATCTCTCACTTGCACATCTTCATCTGGGTGACGTATCGTGATTGATTGGCTTGGGGGAGGCCTGCTCCTGCTCTCCTCTGACTGAGCTGATTCTCACGCACATTCCTGAAGCTTGGTCAAGCTGCTGCTGTGCTTTAGCTGTGCAATGTTCTTCAGGGGGGAAAAAAAAAAAAGAAAAAGAAAAAAGACTGTTTGTAGCACTTGCAGTGAGAGTTATTTTGCAAAGAAGAGAGGTACAGTTGTTCCCTCAGAAGGAAAGTAGAAGGGAAAATATCTGGTTAACGTATTAATATTTCATCATGAAATGTTGTCAGGTTAAATTCATTACTGAGTACAGGTTGTTCTACATTGGAAGAATTAAGCCTGACTTAGGTTAAAAAAAACAAACACATGTTCTCCTCCCCACCTTCCTGCCTGCATCCCTGCAGGATGCCAGCTCCTTCTGCCACCTCTACTTCACCACGCCAGCCCTGGGAGAAGCAGCACTGGCGAGGTGACAGATGAGGAGGGCAGAGACGGGCACAGGCAGCGGGCACTGGGCTGGGGCTGGGCACAGAGCCCTTGCTCATGCTCCTCCATCATTTTCAGGGCAGCCCACTGCCCTTTGCCTGCCATGAGCTGGGAGGTTCCCCACGCTCCTTCCATGCCCGCTGCTGCAGTCAGGCTGCCTGTGCCAGAGGAGCAGCAGTGCCGCTGCGCGGGGCTGTCACCAGTCACTGCATCCCCGCTCCAGACCGTGGCACACACTGCTGGTGCTACCCCTTGGCTGGTGACCAAGGCCCAGAGCCCTGTAAGCATGAATCCCAGCCCTAACTGGTGAGCCCTGCCCAAACCAGTGAGCCCAGCCCAGCAACTGGTTTGGCTGGTGCTGGGTTAGGGATGCGCACTGCTTTGCACCACTGATGAGTGTGCGCACAGCGTGGCAGCAAGTCAGGGATGGGAGAAAGGCTGCATGGCCAGAGTTACGTGGGCATCTGGGGGTAAGAATCCCTCCCTGGCAGCTGCTGAGCCACCAGATAAGTGCTTTTGCCTCTGGAGGTAGAGAGGTGGGGGGAGGCAGGAGAAAGCCAGGTCTCTGTGGCTGCTCGGCGCGTTGCTCTGATCAGCTCTGGCGCGAAGGAAGCGAGTGCTGCGCTTCTCTGCAAGTCCGCGCTACCGAGGGAAGTCATCTCCTCCACTTTTCTCACGCAGGATCAGGCAGCTGGCTGTGCTTTTGAGCAGTTCTGGTGCTCAGAGCTGCAATTCTCATCCTTCCTAGGACAGCGCATACTTACACTTTCATTTATTCCACCTCAATAAACATCTGAAGCTATCCGTAGGAAACTTGTACTTTAAAGTAAAAACATTCCCCGTATACCACCTGGGGAAGGTTTTCCTTTTCTCCAAGTAAGAATTTGATCCTGTAAATGTGAAATATGGGAGCGAGGCTTGCAATCCTCTTTGGGCAGAACTCTGAGATCGACAGATCAAACTCCCCGTGTGAAATCTGAATATTTGAATCATCGTGCAATAAATCTCAACATACTCAACAGCGCAAACAGAGAGCACAAAACGAAACAAACCATCTGCTTCTTCTTCAGAGACACCTGAAACATACCCCCTAGGAGCTCTAAGCCGGCTCCAGCCACCAGCAAACCCTGAGTTCCTGCTTCCACTTGTTATCAGGGGACATCCATCACTGACACCTGTGGTTCTGCTGGTGACTATCCCATCACTAGCACCGCATTATGGCCCAACAGCTGAAAGCTGCTGGATGACGTGGAAGTCGTCCAAGGAAACCTCTACATTATCCCTTAGCAAAAAGCAGGGAGAGACCCCGGATCAACCCTGGAGGATGCAGCCTTCGTCCTGCCGTTCGGAATCACCTGCTCCCTGCTCCTTTGCGCCACCTGATGTGCTCAGCCCGGGAGCAGTGCCAGTGAGTCACCAGTGGTGCAACTGCTGGTGACTTAGGAAGGACATCTGGGAACTGACCAGGCACTGTTTGTTGAACAGTTCCTGCCTGTGGACCATCCCAAAGGTCTGAGGAAATGCCCAGAAGCCTCCTGATTGCCTTTCTCGCTTTTGGTGCCTGTGGCTGCTACGTGACCTGAATTCCCCAATGAGCCTTGCCCTCCCTACCCTCTACCTGGCCTCTTTTTTAAGACAACAGGATGAAAACATTGTGAATTCCCACCACTAGATACAGCTGTTTCTTAAGCCAAGACACCCAGTTTTTATGTCCTTTTAAACCATTTACCTGCATGAGAAACTACAGCCCCACCACAGGAAATCAAAGCCTGCAAGGGACTGGTGTTCCTGCCCGAGGGACAGGAGCAGAGCCAGCCTCCCCTCGCCCCGCTGCGTCCCTCGGGCAGGGAGGTGCCCAGGGCCACCCACAGGAGCGTGGGTGCGTGCGGTGTGCGGTGCGTGGGGTGTGTGGGGTGCGGGGGGGTGCCCTGTGCCCCGGCTCTGCCTGCTCCAGGGGCACCCAGTTCTCTCAAGGGGCTTTCCAGGTGCAGGGGGCTTTGTAGCCCAGAGCACACTTTGTTGCTTTGTGTCAGTGGTGGAGGACGGAGTGCAAGGAAAATTTGTACAGAGGGTACAGCACAGCCTTGATCCTAGAGCCTGCAGAAATGCAGGTCTGTGGTGAACGCAGGCGACCAGTTAAGAGCATTATTTCCACTTTTCATTCAAATGATCATTTCCCTTCTGTGCCCAAGACCCTCTGCAGGCAGTGTGCATAGCTCTGAGTAATTCTGAGTGGTTATACCCGGCAGATACACGAACCTTCCCTATGATTTTGGAGAGAGGCCTCTTTATGCCTGAAACAATACAGTCTTCCCTTTTGGAGTTATTTGTTTGCATATGTTCACAGGGAAACAGTTTTAAATATGGTGATAATGAACATCCAATCAGTTACCATAGTGTTCAGGGATATAGCCATGGCAGTCTATCTGCAATTGCAAATCTGCATATTTATGCAGTTTCATTAATTATGTATTATGCAGCATTAATCCCAATAATATGTGTACGCTTGTTCAGTAGAACAGAGAGAAAAGACTAGCCTAGCAGAAGAATTAATCAGAGAGCCATTCACAGATCCCACATCACTTTAGGTTGCAATTACAAGTATTTTTACTTACAAGGTTTTGCATTAGAAAATTAATTTTGCAAGATTTTGAGGTCCCCACGTAGCCACAAAAATTTAACTTAAGCCATGAAAAATAGCTCCTCCATGTCTTCTGGTAGCAATCACAGTCGAGCACAGGAGGGGCTTTTAAGAGGGATTCCTGTCAAACAGCCTGTTAATTATCTCAGCTTTAAGAAGAAACCAAATTTCCTGGGGCAGGGATTATTTTTTTTTTGTACTGTATTTATGCAGCATCTGGATAGCAGTGACCTAGTCCACCACTGGGTGCTACAAGATACAATCAATATAATGACTCAGAGCCAAACTAGATAAGTTCTCTAGTTGTCATATCCCTCTTTTTGTCCAAGAGTGAAGACGCTGTTAAGTCAAGAGCCGCTGCTATGATATCTTACAGAAATCCCACCCTCTCCAAAGACAGCTCTGCGTTATGTCTCGGTGCATAAGAGGATTTTGCTCTTACTGCTTTTATGAGTAGTAAAAGAAATTCGGGCAGCATGCAGGAAGAAGAAGAGAAAGAGGCAAGCTTCAAGCATAGAAGTACTTCTGAGGCGCGAGGGTGGGGGTCAGAGGCAGGGGCTAGCAGTGTGCCCCAGCACTGCGGGACACTCCAACCCGGGAGGGGGCCACGCGTGTGGTCCTGCACCGAGCGCTGCCGCTGCTGCTGTGCCATGAGCACGGTGAAGCTTCTCGTCTTCCACAGGCAAACGCGGGAACTGGCACAAAATGAAATTTACTGTCTTTGGATAGCTCTTTGGCCCTTGTTCTCGGCAGCAGGGACAGCTCCCTTGGTAGGATGTCCCTCGGTAGGACGCAGGACTGCAGCGCCCCGGGCACGCGGTGTGGGCGCGCAGCCTGCCTGCCCCTGCCCGCGCCCACACGCACGTCGAGGGTGTGTACGATGCTTGAGGGACCGAGTGGTGTTTACCCTGGTAATAGTGACTGATGTATAATGCATGAGCTATGTGTACGACTGATGTAATAAAAAAATATAGGCAGGACGTTTAGCTAGGAAAAAATGCAGAAAGGTAATTCCTCACACTGTCGTAATTTGTGACATTGGCTTCAATTTGTTTTCATTAGCGGTTTGCTAATGCATTTATTAGCCATTACATACATACAGCAAAATGATGAGGTTTCCATATCTATATATGCAAATATAATATGTCTGGCACATCTGTTGATAGAGTGGGTAAATATCGGGCTAGTTCTCATTATCCCCGTGAGGCTTTTCTGGATTATTTTTTTGGACTTTAATAGAAAGACCACCCACTTTTTTCCAGTGTATTTTATTTCCTATATGGATAGCTGGTAGATTGCAAGAACACAGGATCCTTTAAAATAGGCAGAAATACACCAAGAGCTTCAGGCTCTGACAAACTCTTTAGAAAATAGGGTGATTTGGGTCCAGCTGTGTAAATGTTTTCAGTTTCGCTGCTGAGGCCCTGAGTTTGATTTTGTGCCAAGACAAGCCTTGCTCGAGTTGTTTTTGGCAAAGCCTCCTGGCTGAGGAATGTCAGCATCACTTTCAAAATATGATGGTTTGTAATTTGGACCACAGAATGAAAACTGAGCTTCTGGTACATTTTGCCATCATCTAATTACCAGGTCCCCAATTACAGTCAAGGAACAGTCTATGTAGCCTGGCGCACGGGAAGGTTATTCCCATTGTAGGAGATTTCTACATATACATTTCCCTTAACGCATTCCTGAAGCGTTAACAGTTTTTCAAACCGGCCAGCGCGGGCTGGCGGGCGAGCGCCTCGCTGCCGGCCCCGCTCAGGAAGCGCTCGGTGTAAACACGGCGCGCGCAGCTCCCACGCTCCCGCGCCGCCGCTGCCCCGGCCGGGCTGGGTGAGCGCGCGGCCCCGCACCGCCGCCACGTCTCGCCTCGCCCCACCATCAGGTCTCACCTCTCCCCACTGCCCCGTCTCACCCTGCACCACCGCCACGTTTCGCCTCGTCCCACCGCCATGTCTCGCCTCGTCCCACCGCCACGTCTCGCCTCGTCCCACCACCATGTCTCGCCTCGTCCCACCGCCACGTCTCGCCTCGCCCTGCTGCCCCGTCTCGCCCCGCACCATCCTGATGTGCCCCTCGCCAGAGCTGCCCTCGCATCCCTGCGCTTCCCGTGCATGGCTCTGCGCAGGGATGGGGACAGTGTGGGATGCTGCAGGGCGGCAGGTCCCCGGCTCTGCTGGCTTCCCACTGGCTTCCAGCTAAACTTTGGGTGTTCCATGAAATTTCTGGCAGAAGCACAGGCCAAAAAGCTGGAGAGTCTGCTGCAGGATGAGCCACTCTGGGCACAGCTTTCCCTGCACCTCAATAACACGGCAGGCCCTAGAGAGTTTGCAGAGGAGCAGACCAGCAGTGAGACAGGTGGAAAGGCGGTGGTGGGCACAAGAGGACCAGTGGTGGGGTGGAGGCAGGAGGCACAGCACCGCAGGAGCACGCCCGGCCCTGGCGGCTGTGGCTGCGGCTGCTCCGACAGCTGGGCACAGAGTGCTTCCCACAGAGGCCACCGATACCTGCAGTGAGCAGGGAGCTAGCTGATAGATATGCTAATTTCATTATTCATGTACATAATTACAATCTAGGGGTTGGCAAGCTTTTTAGTTAATGACAGTTGAGAGGAAGAATTTACCTAACTTTTGAAATATGCTGTAATATTACTTAACTCTTGAATCACAAAGCCCTGCCTCGCCTCCCCAGGGAGCAGCAGCGATGCTCCAGGGCAGTGCACTGCTTGGTAGGTGTGCGGCTGCTTTGGGGTGGGCAGAGGGAGGGAACGACTGCTGTCATCCTCTTGCGTGTGTTTGACCTATTATCAATGGCTGCTGACATATGTTGAAAGATACTCAGAAGTACTGGGAGGAAATTCTGGATGAGGGACCTGGGCCCAGCTCTCTCGGGCCATGCCCAAGCCTGATGGAGGCTCATTCTCACCCGAGGGATGTGTTTCTGCTCAGTGTGAGGTGGAGAGTGGCTGGGAAAGCACTGCTCCTGCACCTCAGCACAGGGACGGCTAAAAGCCTTCTTCATGTTTTCAGCCCCAAAATGTAAATGGAAAGTTCACACTTCTCAGTTCCCACACTGGTGCTGGCCTTTGGTTCTGCAAAAGAAACTCAGAGCAGGCGTAGGACGCGTGCAGGGCTCAGCTCTCAGCAGCCCCAGGCCCCTCTCTTCCTTCCTCCTGACTGCTGTGCCCTGGGCAGCTCGCTTCGGCCAAGAATTTTTATAGTTGCCTTTAATTTTGTGTACCTCTGCATTTAAGGTCAATGAAAGCAGGATCTGCTCGATGCCTTTGAAAATCAGACTGACGGTATCTCAGAGGTCAGCCACTTTAAAATGAAAGTGCCCAGAACTAAAAGCCATTTTTGGTTATCGGACCCATAACCTCTGCATGGTTCTGCGTACTTCTCCACAGACCGGAGTGAATAATATTAACCTCTCTTGCTAGAGGGCAGAATGGCTCAATCACTGCTTACAGAGTGCTTCGGAGATGAAGCAGATGAGCTGAGAATTATTTTTATTATGAAGACAGGAGCTTTGTAAGGAGCTGCTGGCACCTGCAGCTCTGGCCTCGTACGAGCACCGCCCCTTGGCTGCGCCCCCCCTTGCAGAGGGCTCTGGACTCGAGCACAGCGCAGGCAGGGGCAGAGGAAGGGGCTGCCCTGGGTGCTGTGAGGGCGACGGGTGGCCCCGATGCAGCCCCAGCCAGTGCCTGCTGCTGTGGCCCGTGGCTGCCCTGCGAGCAGCCCAGGCGGGAGGCTGCAGCCGGCTGCTGGTGCTCTGAGCTGTCACCACAGCAGCCGCCCCTCTTGGACCACATGCTGCATCATCATTTCCTTCTTTTGGGAAGTGGGCCTTTATTCTCCCCTAAGTTTTCTAGCGTATCACTCCCAACCTTGCCCAAATGTGCTCTGGTCTCAGCTTTTTTACCCTCTCAGCTTCTGCACCCATCCGTTTGCTTCTCCAGAGAGATCCAGCAGCAAATCCCCTGCAGCGTACCTCACCTGGCACATTCTCCCTTTTCCCAAAGGATGACCTTGAGCATCTGACCTGCGGCGGGGTAAGCAGCAGGCACAGCGCTCAGTGCGGAATGGAGATGCAGGGAAAAAATGTTGCTTGATAGATAATGTACCCAGAAGGGAAAGCTACCCTTTGCTTGCCCTGAGTAATCACCAAAGACAAATTTGGGTGCATCGTCATTACAAATGCCACCTGCTAATGCAGCTTAAGTGCTAATTCTTGTAGCTATTCCATTGTAACAGCAAGAGGTTTATCTTTAATTGGGTTTCATGCTCTAAATGCTTTGATGACAAAGGTTTGAACAGGTGAGGCATGCCTTATAAGAGCTGAATAAATATCTGTGTAGCATGGAGTATAATTACCCGCTGCCCCGTTCCAGACATTATGAAAGAGAAACTGAAGAGTGCCTTGGTTTGGTAGCACATTGCCTCTAATTTAAAAAACAAACAAACAAACAAACAAACCCGTGGATTTTGACTTTCACCTGTAGCAATATTGGCTCTTCTCATGACTACTTCGCAGTGTTTAATGAAGAGATCTTGGGCTCTGATGGACCAAAGGCTGGCGGCCTGGGTGGCGCAGGGTCCGCCCAGTGCCGTGGGAGCTCCGTGCAGCGCCAGCAGGGCAGGAAGGCCGTCTGCGCTGGCTGGGCTCCCTGCACTGCGCTGAATCACCAAAAGTGTCAGTAATGTATTTCCCCTCCTTGCTAACACACTTTTAATATGTTAATACAGAGTAAATTACTTTTCTTTTTATACTTCTTAGAATAATCTCGCTACAAGATGGTGTTTCTGGCTGTCGTTATTATGTCTCTCCTTTATTACAGCCTGTATTAGATGGACTGTAGAGATCTCATACAGATTTTATAGGAACTATTTTATTTATAAGAATTTTCCTAGTGTCAGATGGATCTGACACCTCTGGAGTCCCCTTATCCTCTCCCAGCAGAAATGTAAAGCACCCACTACACACAGGTCCGGCCAGGGGGGTTGGGTGCTCGCAGCAAGGCTGGGGCTGAGCATCTTTGGGGCCAGAAGCGTGTGCAGCCAGAGCTAGCCCTCTGCTCGGCGAAGTTTGCTATCAGCAGCCTGTGTCCTCAGGCATACGGCTACTAGGAGCAGCTTTTCCCATATGACTGAAGCCCCAGCCATGTACTGGACGGGCCTGGCTCTGCTGCCCTCCTCTTGGGTCCCAGCTAGCAGTAGTGCAGCTGCATACGTGTTTTGCTGTGTTCTGAGCTGTGAAATATCTGCCTCTCCAGGCGAAATAGTAGACCACTGATTTTACCCAGGACAACATACCTTCTTGCATCAAAATTACATTACCCAAGGAATGCTCTGACAGCTCGTGCGAGACCCACAGCCCTGAGAAACACGGGACGGTGCCATCACCGTGCTGCCCACGACCCAGGGAGATACAGGGACTGTTTCTCTTCTACAGCAGCTTTAGTTAAAGGGGTGTCCTGGGCTGCCTGCTAAGGATGGCATTCTGGGTCTGGGCAGGATAAATTTACAGAGGGAAAAGTATACTGCATTCCCTTGTGCTGGGATTTGCATATCACATTAAGGAAAACAAGACAAGGAAAGCACAAAAATAAATCACCCAGGCCAGAAAGGTGTACTCTTCTCCTATCCCAGGCAGCAGATTTTTATAAATAAATGAGGAAGAAAAGCCAAGAGCCCTTTGAAGTCTTGTTTGGGTTTTGCTCCTGCCACTCTTCCATGGTATTATGGTGACAGTGAGCAACCCAGAGCTCTTTTTGGTCTGTCATTTGAGTCATTTTCTCCCTCTCACCACGTGAAGAGGAAGGGGGGGGGGAGGACTCAGTGCCTTTGCTGGTGCCAGGGGCATGGGGGAGGCACGCAGCAGGCTGGAGTGGCCCTGGGAAGGTGCCAACACTGAGTACCTGCAGGGCTGTTTCCCTGGGGAGCGGCAGTGGATCAGCCTCTGCTTTCTGAGCAATCAGCTTCGCCATTGCTGGAGACAGTTATCTGTTTTGCCTCTTAGCTGGCACATCTTCACCCAAATGTTAGCTGATTTTTGGCTACGGCATCTCAGAGCAAGCAAGGACACTAACTCAGGAGATGCTACAATGAGAGAGCAAATGAGACTGAAATTGGAGTGTTTGCAACCAGTGCAGAGTATTTAGGAGAATTCAGACCAGCAGAGCCTTTAATTCAGGCTGAGATTTTCTCTGCTTGAGGTTATTGGATGTGCCTGAGTTCTCAGCAGAAGGCAGATCATTCATCCTGTAAAATCCTTTCTAGCCCCCCACCCCCTCCTTTCTCCTTTCCTACCTCTTCAGTACAGGTGGGAAGAGCACAGAGATGTCTGTATTGTACCTGTGCTGTTAATGTGCTTTGGCTACAGAATTACACCTGGCGTTGTGGAGTGCCTGGGAAAAGCCTGCTTGTAACAGGTTATGGTTTATCCAGTGACAGAGCAATGCATCCCTGGAATGGCATCCCTCCCCTGGGATTAGTGTCTGAATGTGCTCAGATCCATCAGGGCCGTGAAAGTGCCCTTGCTCAGTAACCGAGAGGCAAATATGTGAGAAATAGGATTGCTTCTATAAATAGCAATGGGCTCATGAGAACATTGTTTATCGCTGTGGTGGGCGGTGTGAAGGCTACCCTCCGCTTTCCAGCAATGGAGAAATAATACTATCCTGCTCCCAGCCCATTTATAGCAAATGGAAAAGATAAATGCATTTGGTGGGAATTTTGAATTCCATAAAGACTTATTCATTGTTTTTAGTCCTCACTTGCTTTCCCAGTGAAGACTAAATCACCCATCAATCATACCCCGTAAGCTTCTTCATGTCTCTCATCCAAATGCTTACAGAAATGCCCACGACCCCAAACCCTATCAAATTCAGATCCCTCCAACTGAAAGTGTATCACTGCTCTCAGACTCCTCTTTCTGGGAAAAAATAGCTGTTCCTTGTTCTATTTCTGGGTGACTCTGTAGGCACCTCCCATGGATGCACTGTTATGTTTTCTGCTAAAGCACATTAACATCTCCAGAGAACTCTAGTTGTCAGCTAAAGCCCCAAACAGTTATGTGCATGCTGAATTTTAAGCACCAGAGTCAACAGCGTTAATCATGCGCTTAAAATGAAGCACTTTCGTAAGTCTGCAGGATCAAGGTCTTAAACTGTAAGATCCTTGGAGCAGGGTCTTTCATTGTGTGTGTAGAGATTAGCATTCAAATAAAAAACATTACTAAGAACTGCCCAAACAGTCACGATAATACCCTGGTCTTTGAGGAAACACAGTCAATGGGTATTAGTGCAGGAGGCAGCAGGGGCAGGAAGGATTGTGAGCCTGTCAGTGGCTTCTCGGCAGCACTATCACGTTTATTGCCATTCCCGGTGCTTCCCTGGCCCCTCTGCCTGTTGTATAGGTTCCTAGATGCTTGCTGTATGGTAGATGAATTAAGTTATCCTTTCCGGTAAGTGCATTTCTCAGTCACATTGTTCGCCAAAGGAGCTGTGAAATCCTAGCAGCATTTCCTCTTGTGCATAATGTCACATTTCCCAAGCTCTTCTCCCTCTTGCCTCCCTTCCATCAGTCTTGTGTGCAGAGCTGAATATGCCCACGAGCTAAGGCACAAAATATGCATGATATGCTCCATCATGTAGGACCAAATCATTTGCTCCCTCTATAAATCTATAGCCAAATCACTTTGTTTCCACATAAGAATCTCACGCTGTGTAAAACTAAAGGAGGAAATAATCATGTGTCTGTTGAGATGTTTATCTCCATCATTTGTAGTCCTACTAGCTCCTCGGCTTTTAATGAGGGAAGGAAAAAAAAAGTCCTCCCCTCCTGTAGCAAAGGTTTTGCAGAAGGAAATGTAAATGTGTTCCCCTCCCTTAGTTTGTCGTGTTGCTGTAAAACAGCAAACTTAATAAATCCCGCACAATTGGGCACAAGTCTTGTTTCCTTAAAAGCGATGTTCTCTATAATTGTCTATGACACAACAAGCTACATATTAGTTATTTTTCCCTTAGTAGATCATCAGAGCACAGTGAAGCATTGCAGCTGAGGTAATTGAATGTCTTCTTTAAAACAATATGCTGCAAAAAGTCTCCTGACAAGTTCCAGTGTCTTATTTTAAACAAATAATTCCACGCATTGCGGGGGGCTGTCTCCAGAAGGGAGGGCGCATTTTAGGCTGTCAACAAATGGACACTTGCTATCTGATGTCTGAGCATGCCAGTGAGCACACAAAGGCTGACATTTCGGGAAAGCCTAGTGTAGGTGAGAAATGCTTTAATTCATGCTAACCCTGTGGATTTAAGCCAGAGGGGGGACCTTGCTTTTACCATTGCTCCCATAGCCTGCACCAACTGGTACGCTGTGCTGCCCGTGCTGACCCCTTCGGGCACGTGCGGGCTGGAGCCTGGCGGAGCCCCTGGGACACCGCCTCTGGCTTGCGAATGACTCCCTCTCAATGTTCACATCTTTGTGATTTTAAAAATGGGAAAAAGGCTGAAAGGGAAAGTTTTTAATTATCAGGCTTGCTTAACACTGATGGTGACGAATCTGCCAGCAAGATCCACGCAGTTAGTTTCTTGGTGTAATGGCACAAACGCCGCTGTGAGCTCCCTGAAAGCGCGGTGTGCAGTTGCCAGCCCTACCACAGCTTATCTCCTCTTGGTCTCAGGCAGCAAACTGTTTCCCATCTTCCGTTCAGGAAGTGAGGAGTGAGCATGGGCTTCTGTCCTCCGCAGCTCTCCATGGGGGTTTCAGGCCACCCACTGGCCCAGGAAAAGCTGGATGAAGGCTTCTGACACCACATCATGGCCTTCATAGCAACAAGAACGACAAAAATGGGTGGGAAAGAATTAAAATAAAATAGAGAAATGTCAGAGTACCAGCCCTAGGTTTGGTGGTTTGCAAGAGGCTGGATAAGGTGCTGCTGCTGTAGGCTATGTTCATAGAAAGGGGATGGGAATCATGTGTGTCAGACCATGCTTGGTGCCAGAACACCCCTGGGGGTGTTCTCCGCCTGACTCCACACTCCTGGCCACTCCGTCCCCCCGAGCCCACCTGGCTCCATGCTGCATCCAGCAGCGTGGCTGGGGCAGGGGCGCAGCCAGCGCCGTGGGGCCGGGGGGGCTGTCACTGTGCGTGGAGCATCGCGTGCTGCCCCGGGGCTGAAAACCCTGTGTGCAGCTGGGAGAGAAGCGAGCCCAGAGCCTTCCAGGAGCATCTGTGCGTATGTCCCTATGCATGTTTATGCATTTGCATGTTAGTACAAATGTAGTTTTATGTTCTTGAAAGGCTATAGTCTCTCTTTAAAGTGTGACATTTTCTGGAAGGAATTTCAAAGGGCTTTGTGCAAGGTGTTAAACAAGCTCTTAAATAAAATTGAAACAGAGAGAACTGAAGTAAAGTGAACATTTAAAAATGTATGTGTACATTTAATTAGTCCAGGAACAGTGATAATATGAACTGCTAAGACGCATTTATTAAAACTAATGCAAGACAAAAATACATCTTAAAATTTTGATGTGATAAAAAGACTGTTTAAGCATAAAAAACTTCCCTGTAGGGTTGTTTTTTGGATATATGTTTTTTTCTTTTAAGCATGTCATAAATCCTGGGAAAGAATCATTCTTTTTCTTTTTTTTTTTTCCTTCTCTTCCCATTTACTTCAGTCCCTTGCACTCTTATTTTGCTACTGAGAAGGCAGTAAGAGGTAAAAACCATGACAGTTTTCCTTGTTTTCAAAATTTGTGTTTAAGTTGGATATGAAAATTTTAAAATGTCGTGAAAAAATGTACACCGAAAAGTCATTAAGTAAGCTTAATGTTTTTCCACCCACCGAAACAGAGAATCCCAGCGTGAGGCTGCATGCCCCAGCGCTGTGTGCTGGCGCAGCTCCGCTCCCCGCACTCTCTCCGCAGAAAGCCGGAACCCATCCTGTCGGCGCACCAGTAATGTATTCCACTGATTGCGGGCTTAACTATCCATCCCACGAGGAAATTTAACTGTAATGCTAGCGCTATTGCAGCAACAGAGCACAGGAAAGAAAATATATTTTCTTGTTTTGTTAAACAAGTAATCAATCCCTCACATACTCTCACTCTTGTTGTCCTTTTAATTACTTTTTGCTGTTGCAGCTCAGTCTGAGCACACAAACTGGAAATAAATTGTTGCTTGCGTTAGCTGGTGAGAGTTATCCAGCAACTAATTTCTGCCCTGGCCCTCTCCTGCGTATGCCAGCCAAGGTCTCTGCTGGAAAACCCGGCTGCATCACTGCTTACCTGGGGTCGAGCGAGATGCGCCGCGTGCCTTCGTGCAGGGCACACTCATGGGAGCCCCTTGACACCTCTGAGAACCTCCCGGCACCGCTTGGCATCACGTCTGCAGCTCTGCAGGCCGGTCCTGCAGTTAAACCCCTTCCTGAACCCCCTTCCTGCTGAGGGAAGGGGCTTGAGGCCACCCTGGCCACAAGGGCCAGCAAGTATTTGACAGCTCGTGAGCAGCCCACGGCCTGAGGGCTGTGCCGAGGCCGGGGCAGGCAGAGGGCTACGTGGGCGAACCCAGGGACCTGGCCTTGGCGCACACCCATTGAGCTGCACGAGCTCCTCTGAGTGCACCGGCCAGGTTTGCTTACCTCCACAATTATTTTTATTTGCTGTTTGCTAATCCTGTTAACAGAATGGAAAAAAGAAGACTAATTCACTTTAACTCCAATGACTTGTTAATAATTGATGTATTGACGAGAGCAGGCTGCCTGATGACCTTAAACAACCACCCAAATCCCGTGTCGAACTGTTTGACCTTTTAAGCCAGTTCACATTCTTCCTGCAGAAGAAACCAGCGTCCAGTTTGATTTAGTGCAGGAAAATCCCCCTTAACCTTCAGGTGCCGGTGAGGATGTGTTTAATTTACAGTAAAGCCAAGTCATGATCAGCAGGAGAATGAAAAAGTCCTTTTGTGGTGGAAAGTTATTACCACTCCTTCCACAGTGATGATCTCTCAAGCTCAACAAGCCAATACCTCTTTAATTATTGAAAAGAAGCCTTCAACAAGAGGATGTGCAGCTACCAGGCTGCGGAAACAGCAGCCACGGACTCAGCTTGTGTGAAACACCAGCGCGGGGCTGAGCAGCAGAGCCTGTGCTCCTTGCCCTGCGGCTGGCTTTGGAGGAACCTGCAGGGATTGTTGCATTTCTCATGCACGTCCCTGCCAGCAGCTGCCCTGTGATTTGGCCCTTATGAGGGACATATGGATGGGGGAATGGATGATGCAAAGTGCATAATGCTGGGCAGCCTGACATTGCTTGCTTGTGTACAAGTACAAGAGCAGTTCTGCCTCTGCCTGCAAAACCCAGGACCTCCATCAGTCTCACCGGGACACAGGAGGGGCAGATGCAGCATCCCATTAGGCCGGGAAGCACTCAGACCTGAGCCGGGGCACCTCACAGGGCACTATGGCACTTCTCTGAGCTTAGCCAATACTTTGCTGTTTGGGAAAGCACCCATCAGTGGGCTGTGCTAGGGCACTACTGTCTGCGATCAGCAGGGAATTGCTGGCCAACAACTGAACGTCTTTAAATTACCAGAGGGGCCAGAAGCTCAGTTCTCTGGGATGCCGCACAGGTGCTCAGGGACAGAGGCTGGACAGCGGGTGCACAGCCTGGCCCTTGCTGGTTGCTGGGCTCTGAGCAGGGCAGACATCTTCCCCAGTGCACAGCTGACACTAGGAGCGTGACCACCCGTCCCTTGGCAGCACAGTGTGGCGCGGTGCTCTGGTGTGTGCTCCCCGAGTGCTCCCGGAGGAGCCGGGCTTCCAGCTGTCGACACGCAGAGGCGACCCTGCTGTGGTCAAGCCCCTTGCTATGCTTCCTCGGTTATGCCAGCAGGGAAGGCACGCTGTATAGAGACCGCTCTGCAATTATCAGTAGGAAAATTTGAGACTTCACCAGGCTGCTTAATTAAGCCCCCATGTGGCCTCTTGGAGATTCATCACACTGCACTGAAAATTGTTCCCACCACCCTTGTGCCTCCTGGAAGGGGAAGGAACACCAGGAGAGCCTTTGTTTAGGATTTTTGGGCCCTGGTGACTCAGCAGGACCCTGGAGCTGCAGAGATGCCCCAGAGTTTTGCATTGCTGTGCCATACGGTGAGGGCGGTGGGGGTGCAGGGACAGCCCAGTCTGGCAGGAGGGATGCTGATTTAGTCTGACGGGAACTGGTTTGCTCAGCCCCTGTAGGAACAGCTATCATCGCCACTTTTGTCCCCGCCTCGGGGTAATGCCAAGGAGCGGGCATGCTGTGCCGCTCCCGAGTGCGTGCCGGTCCTTTTCTCCAGACCCACCGCTGGAGGCCGGAGCTGGCGCCCAGGGGAGAAGCAGAGCACCGAGCGGGGGCCCTGCGTGGGCACCTGCGGGCGTGGGGTGGCGAGCAGCAGGGGAGGGCGCGGGGAGCCGCGGGCAGTGGCTGCGCACCCGCCAGGCAGCCGGCCCCGGCCTCCGCCTGCGCCTCGCCAACAATCGCCGCATTGTCTGCAGGTCTGCTCCAGCCTCCGACCTGGCCGTAAAGCTGGAGGCGGCCTGTCAGCAGGGGAAGCTGGAGAAGGCGGCTTTGTAGAACCGAGAAACTCCTCCACCACAGAGCCTGCTAGCTCATTTACATACTCCTAGTTTAATTCTCCTAGGGTATGCAAATATATGCAAACAGCAATCCAGAGAGAGTCAGAAATAGCACAGAACATTAAAATCACCCTACTTGAATATTGTTTTATGCAAACGATGTACGCACGCAGTGTGTAGCTGATTTAAATAGAAGCAATGTCAGCATGGCAGTTATTTACCCTTCCAATGATCTTAGCAATTTTTTTTATTAAACTTATATAAAATATATTGAACAGGCACCAAGAACACAGAGTATTTTAATGTTAGCCTTAACTAACACTAAGAAAAGGGCAAACTTTTGCAGCTGTCTATGCACAAAGGGCAGTTAAGCGTTTTCTTTTTTTTTTTTTTTTTTTTTTTTTCATATCATTTGCCATTTGCATGAACGGTATGCAATTTGTAAGCCCGAACGCTGCTGGTATTGATTATCTGAACGCCATTTCTGGCACCTCAGAGGGAGAACAGACCCGGGGAAGTGCAGATTTGTGCGGGTTCGACGCACGCCCGGTGCGAGCACGCGGCGCTCCCCGCGAGGGTCTCCGGAGGCGGCCCCCCGGCGAGCGGGGGCTGCACCCCCGGGGGGCTGCTGCGGCCCCGGGCCGGGCTCCGGGGGCTTCGCCGTGCCACGCGTGGGGAGTCGCCTAAAAGATCCCATCCGCGCGCGGGCCGGGGACGGGAGGGCTGCTACGGCCTCGCTGCGGGGAGGAGCGAAGTGAAACCTCCCCGGGGATTCGGGAGGGCAGCCGAAGGAGATTACGGCATCCTCCGGAAAATGTGCTTGCTCGGGAGGGTTTGTGCGGGCCGGGCCGGGCGCCAGCGGCGGCGCAGGCAGCGGAGCGGGGCCGCGGGGGCTCTGCGGGGCGGCGGGGCCGCGATGGGGCTGCGGGGGCCGCGCCCGGGCCCCCCCCCGGGGCCGTACCCGCGGCCCGCCCCGGGACGGGAGCTCCGGGGCCGGGCGGCCGCGGGGCCCCGCGGCGGGGGGCAGCGAGGGGGCGAGGGGGGCACCGCCGGGAGCCCGACCGCGGTGTAAAGGACGGGAGCGAGAGGAAGGGAGCGGGAGGCGAGGCGAGGAGAGGGAGCGGGGCGAGCGGCGCGCAGATGGCTCTGTGGATCACGCGACAGACACTGCTTGTGCTCCATCGTGAGCGTGTCACAGAGCTTATCTTCCCCGGCCCCGCCGAGCTGCGAGCCCAGCGCTAAGACGGAGCGGACTTTCCTCCTAATTAAACATCAAGGGCGTGACAGAGGAGCCCTGCACGGAGCCCGGTCGGGCATCGCTGACCCGGGGGATGCCACCAGCCCAGGGACACCCCCAGTACGGCCCCCTGGGGGACATCCCTGGCCCAGGGACACCCCACGCTGGCAGAGTCTGGGGGGACATCAAGTTCAGTTTCAGGGCTTTTGCTCACCATTTCACCATAAAATAAGTGGCCCTGAAGTCCTCTTCTGCAGTAGGAGTTCTGCCAGATGCCTCCATATGAGAAACCTCAGAGCTGAATCAAGAGTGGACACAAGAAGGCATGTTGTTCTTCAATTTATTTTAACTATTGTTGTGCCAAGCTATTTGAATGATTATGTCTGCAGAAGAAATTACTGTACAGTATAATTTTTTTCAATCAAGCTCACAATTGCATTTTATCACTCTTTCTGTTAAAGATATCTTAGAGATTTCATTTTTGCTTCTAAAGCCACATCTCTGCGGAGGCCGTAAAACATCTAATTTTTAAATACATTTAGAACAAAAAGGTTCTGAAGGCACCGAGTGAAATATCGTGCATCTGTGCCAGTCTGAAGGGGAGCATGTTGCAGCAGGCAGCGCTGAGCTGGAAGTCACATTGCATTACCACCACGTGTCAAGTGCTGCCAGCAGCCCAGGGAGGACCCGCAGCAGCCGTGCTCACCCACGTGCCTGCGTACAGACGCCGGTGCTGGGAGCAGCTGGGCGCGGTGCTCAGCAGGCTGTGTGCACGAGACCCCGCGTAGCCCCTGGGGAGAAGGCATGACGATGCTGGATTTGACCTTAGGGGCTGTGGAGGCTGCAGGAGCCCACGGCAGAAGCACAGACGGAGCTGTTCTGCTCTCTCTGTGTGAATGTCACTGTCTGTATACGACTAGCCCGGCCATTCGGGCTGCAGGCACAAGGGATTACTGTTAGCTGTGTTAGACAAGCATTGGTGCGTTTTGTATGCTGCCTAACTTACAGCTTACATACTTCCTCCTCCTCCGGTCCGCTGGTACTTGATGGCCTTTTAATACGTGTGTGCGCTAGAACTTGGTGACCTTGTGGCTGTTGGAAGCAGTATTTAAACAACAGCACACACTGCCCTGTTCTGTTGGGTGTGCTGAAGCACACAGAACAAAACAGTTTGGTTCTCTTGTGTACAAGGCTTGGATGCAAAAGAGGTTCTTTCTGCAGTCCCTGGGTGCTGAGCGGCATTCTGGGGGAAAAGAAGTGCATGGCTGGTGCTGAAAAAAATCTGAAAGTGTAAGAGAATTTGTCTGGTCACGGTGGAATTACCCCTGGCAGGGGTCCTGCCCCACGCCTGTGCTTCACTCGCATCCCACTCCAGCTTCAGGGGCCCCGTGCTGGTTCCCTGCCCAGAGCCGATTTTCTCCTCGCCAGCCCATGGTTAGACAGTAACAGCCCGTGGCCGCCGAGTGCCTGCGGGCTGCCTGGTGCCTGCGGCCGCGCTCACGGGGCTGCCCCGCCAGCTGGAAAGCTGCAGCCTTGGGAGCTAGCGTCATGCTCCTGTGTCGTCCTTTAAATTGTTTTGGGGGTGGGTGCTCCACTGCTTGTTTCTGGCATTTCTATCATTTTCCAGATTTCCAGTTTCCTTACTAGCAAGGCAAGCCTAAATTCTGAGCCTTGCAGTGCCCTTCTGGGCTGCGTGGGGCCTGTGTTTTGTCCACCTATGTTTTTTTCATGATGAAAGCCAACCTTGGTGCTGAACAGAGGGGCTGAGAGGCTTTGCACTTCTTTTCAAAAACAGCATAAGATGACAGAGGGCTGCACTGACCAGGGGCTGTGAGCGGTTCGAACGCTGTCACAACTGGGCAGAGCCGCTTTTGGGAAAGGTTTGCTTTACCCAGACAAGGCAAGTGTTCTGCTTGGAGGCTGTGTGGGAAACCACCTCAAAACCCTCCTGGCAGGGGGATGGCCGGGCCGGGCTGCCGTGAGCTCTCAAGGGGCATGGGCAGCACTGCCCGCGCTGCTGGGGCTGTGGGGCTGGTGGGGGCAGCCTGGGACCTGCCCGCAGCCAGGGTCTGTGCCCCGACACGTGTAAATGAGCGGCTCTGAGCCGGGGATGATCCCGGGCATCAGGGAAAAAGGGTAGTCTCTCCAAGAGACCAACAACAACAATTATCAATGTAGATGTTAGTGTTTTTATCACTCGAAGCCTTTGGAGTGGTTTTCAATCGGGACCCGGTGTTTATTCAGAGAGATCCTTGCTGCTGTGACCTTCCTGAACTGCCACATTCCTTTTAATTATGATTGGCAGCTCATGGAAATTTGGGCCCGTGATTGGCAGCTGAAGGAACTTTCTTCCTTCCCACAATTCTTCAGGTTCCTTCCCATCAATAGACATAATGTTGGCTACTTTTCTGGGATAAATAGCAACCTTTGCCCCCCTCCTTTATTTGGCAAATGCTCAGCACTTCATTCTTTTCAGAAAGCCCCTTGGAATGCAGCTGAGAAGGGCCTCAGCAGCGCTGCCCTCCTCCTCTCCTCCTCTGCTTCTCCACGTCTTTCCTCCTCCTCCTCCTCTCCTTCTCCTCCTCCCTCCGCTCCTCACCGCCCGGCTGGGACTTTTGTGCGAGAGCAAACAAAGGCTCATTGGCAACACTTCTGGATTTCATTTCAAAATACATTTGTCACTCTGGAATAAAATAAACTGATTTTTTTTTTGCCTTTTTTTTTTTTTCCTTAACTCCTCCCTCTCAGGTTTCCCTGCAAGCAACTCTGGTACTGGAGCTGTTGGACAAATACGTGTAAAGGGTAAATGAAGGCGCGTGCTTGCTCCCGGGTCAGCTCACTTCATCTTCGCTCTGCTGAGGTACAGAGCGACTTCCATGCTCAGTGTTCTCAGGCAGCTGGGTGGTTCACCAGGGAACGGCTCCTCATGGATCCTCACAGCTCCTCACGGCTCCTCACGGCTCCTCATGGCTCTCGGGGGCTTCCCGGGGCTGCAGGAGGAACCAGCCCTTGCCTCAGCCTCCCAAGCTCTGCCAGCACCCAGTGACCCGCAGCCCGACCCCACTTTTTATCCCCTTTTCAAAACCACCACGGTGATGTAAAAGCTCAGATCACAGCCAGGATGCTCTGGCTCATGGGCAGCACTGTCAGTGCCGTTGGCTCTCGGGGAGTGGGGTGACTGCTGGATGGGGGAGCTGGGCGGGGGTCCGGGGGTGCCTGGGGCAGGGGCTGTCCTGCCGCGGTCGTTCCCTCCCCGGGCAGGCACCGCTCGCTGTGTTTCGGCAATTAAATGAAGCTCAGCCCTGGCTCCTGAGAGCTTCTTGCGCTGAACAATAGGCAGCTACACAAGGATTTGGGAAATGATGAAGAGAATACTTGAAGGTTTTATTTGGAAGGAATGAGGAGGCTCCCAGGCTGCAGAAATTGCTTGTGTGCCCAATACAGACATTCATGCTTTTCCATCAGCCCCAAACTGGAGTGTTTTAAGGACAGATGAGAGACCTCGAGATTTTCTGTCTTCCTCGAGAGCAGGCAGGAGCCCCAGCACCACGCCCTCATGGGAGAACTTCGTTAATGTTGGGTGGGGAAATGCTGGGAGGGGGCGATAGGGAGAAAACTGCACCGGGAATAGTTATTTACTGTTAAATTTAAAAGGGGCTACTTCAAAATGACATTTTTATCCAATTGTTTTAATGCTCCTGTCTATTTTTATTCTAAGCTGTTTCACAGTGCAGGAATTGCTGAAAATTCTAAAAATAACTGATACCAGCAGTAAACAAATTTTACTGGGGAGTTCTGTCATTTAAATGCAACTTAAAATTTCATAAGTAATTTTTTTAAATTATAAATTAAGAGGCATTTTTAAAATTTCCTTCTTCTAAAAAAACCCTCCTTTCTGGAAATGCAAAGCAAACTTACAAAAGTTCTTTTAGCATTGAGTAGACACTTTGCAGCCAGATATCTTGACAAGACAGTTGCAGGAAGTTAGTGAGATACATAAAAATTTGCTCCATGATTTTTTTTCCCCTTCCTTTACAAATTCTTGATAGCCGTTTTCTGGTAAATACAATTTTTTTTTTTCTTCAAAGTTTTGGTTAACTTCCAAGCATCTGGGTTGATTCTGTCTCTTAATTCTGTGATTTATGGGATTAAAAAAAAGCAATGTCCATTTACAGCTGGCTGCTGGGTGTGAGGCGGCTTGGCTCGGCCTCCCAGGCCATCCCTGGTGGCTGGCTGCGCTGCTGAAGCTCAGGGGCTCTCGAGGGTGGCAGCAGGGGCAGGGGCTGCAGCGGTTGCCTCCGCTTGTCACGTCCCCTTACCACGGGCAGGCACCACAGGTGCAAACACATGAGAGAGGAAAAGCAGCAGCGCAGACGGGCGCTGAGATGTTATTAATGGCAACGCGTCTTCCCCGGTGTTATTTGCAGTACAGGAACTGTACAGAGCCACAGCCACAAGAGCCAAAAAGGGTCTCTTGCATAACCCCGTCTGCTTCCGCCCCAGGCAGGATTTTGTTCTCAGGTCCAGACCCTCGCAGCACTGCATTTCAAAGAAACCTGGCCCCAGCTGCTCCTGGCCAGGGGCTGAGGTCTGGCTGCAGAGGAAGCCAGGCGGGCTCAGTCCCAGCCATGGGGGCTGCTGGCCGTGGGGATTTACAGTGCAATAAATTGCGTTAATTGGTGGCAGATACAGAGGAGGCGATCTGGGGCTTCGGTTTCCTACGGCAAACAAACATTCTGTGCATGTGAAGTGAGCTGCTCCTGTGTTGATGACACCCAGCAGAGCGGCTGGGGCCAGGCTGGGCTCTGCCCTGCGCCCTGCGCTGCCGCTCCCTGCTGGCATGTGCCTGCGTCCCCCATGTCCCCTGTGCCTCGAGCTCGGCCCCTGCTGCCAGCCCTGCTGCTTGCTCTTGTCCTCTCCCCACATCCCCATCCAGCTCGAGGCGTTGCTTTCTCCCTGCACGGCTGCAGGAGTAGCAGAGATTCGCGCCGCCTCTGCCGCCTGCCTCTGCCCCGCACAAACGCCTTCCGAACGCCTGCAGCTTGCATTGGTGTAAGTAGATCCAAGGTCACAGGAACCAGCAACAGAACTGCTCATGAGTTCATCTCTCACTATCATTCATGAGCTCTGCCAAAGGCTTTTTGCATTTTGGGTAGTTGATATAAGCTCTTGCCAGTATCCGTCCTGATCCACCCGGTACTGAAAGAGCCGTGCCGGCAGCGGGCCCTGGCCATGGGCAGGGAGGGGGAACCTCCCCCCAGGCAGAAGCCCTTCTTCACACAACTTTGAGGAATGTCATTATCCCACACTTCTGTCAGATTGGGTTGAAATCTGCCAAGAGATTAAGAAGTTATTACAGCAGACATGTAGCCAGGTACAGACAGGCATGGACAGCCTGATCACATAAATTGCATTTCATTAGAAAACGAAGCTAAAACCATGCTGGATCTCACCTTCCTCTCCACACAGCTTAACTTTGCTTCCCCTTTCCGTGCCTGTGCTCACTGGACAGACTGGTTTCAGTAATTTCTGATTGCTTCCAACTCTTTAAACTCTTTCTGGCTCAGCTCTTGCCCCACGAGTGCAGAGCAAGTCCTCCCAGGGCTGTTCCTGCCCATGGAGCTTCACAGGGTGTGGAAATGCTAAAACAGCAAGTGAGAAATAAGGATGGGCAGCAGAGGGAACACAGAAATGTTGCTTAGATTCTTGTGGATGGGACCAAGAGGTGAATGCCCACTTGGAGCAGGTAGCGAGGGATGTGGGGGTGAGCAGGAACGGTGCAGCTGTGCTGGTGGCCGAGGGACTCAGAGAAGCCCTGAGCCTGCCAGTGCACGGGAGAGCCGGCCTGGTGATGGGCGGTGTAGGGAGGGCTGGAGTGGTGGGTGACTTCTGGGTGTGCCAGGGCTCTGCACTGCCTGGTGTTGGAGGAGAGGGGTGCTGGAGCCAAGGCTGGCTGGGGCTCCGCTGGCAGTGCTGAGCTGAAGGCACTGCGAGGCCACCGCCTGTCACTGACACAAGGGACAACCCGCCTCCCACCTCTCAGCGCCTCCTTTGGTCACCGGGGAACGCTCCTCAGCTTCATTGCCCCGTTCTGTAGGGGTGACACCTCTCCTTCATCCCTCACCCCCTCCCTCTTTCCTCATGCCCACTGCCAGCCCCGTCCTCGAGCAGGAGCCGCTGTCCCCACGGCCAGCCCTGCTCTCAGACCCAGCATCTCCCTGCCCAGCATGCCCCCGGCTGCCGACTGCCCATGGCTGCAGCGCCCGGCTGCTTTGCTGGCCCGTGCCTGTGCTGGGGTCCCTCTGCAGCACCGTTACTCGGCAGCTTGCCCTCTTTTACACACAGACAATTCCCCTGCTCCATCTTTCTTGCAGGCTGTTCTGGCTGCTCTCAGAGCAGGCCTCCCCCCTGCGCGGTGCTGGAGGGCATGCAGGATGCGGCCTCTCTGGAGATGCTCCAGTGCGGTGGGCAGGGAGAATCCCAACGGCATGGCGCGGCGGCTCTGCCAGCTGCACATCCGCAGAGCCGCAGCAGCTGTGCCCAGGGGGATGTCCTGCCCCTGCCCCTGCCCCTGCCCCTGCCCTGCCCTGCTCTGCCCTGCCCTTGCCCTGCCATCCTGCCTGTCCTCGCCACAAACCCTGCATCTCGGGGGTGCGGGCACAGCTGCGTGTGGGTTTTCTGCCTGCTAACGAATCAAGTCAGCTCCAAGTTCAGCTCTTTACTTTCTTTCGCAGGGTTAGTTTTCTAGGTTCCTGGAGAAATGCAGGCCACACCAGAGGTGATGCCATTGAGGGTGGGAGTCAGTGGCTGGGCACAGAGGATCGGCCCCACCGGCCCCAGGGACCTGTGAGGTTGTCCCAGTTTTCCTCTCGGGAATGAGCAGTTGGTGTGAGCCTTAAGGGAGGGAGCCAGCAGGAGGGGAAGGCACAGCGGGCAGCCCAGGACGTGGCTTGGAGAGGGCTCAGTGAAACTGGGTTTGCCCTTATCAGAAAGTGAATGGTGTGATTGTCTCCTAACGCTGTGGTAAGGCCAGAATGTGCCTGGGTTTGTGCTGTGCAAAGTGCTGAGTAGGGTCAGTGGGCCAGGCACGCTGGGTGATGGAGTCTTGGCAGAATAAACAAGAAGATGCGTAGAGCCACTGCCTCAGCACCAAGACAGCCAGGGCTGGTTTGGCTTAGCTAATTGGAGAAAGAATAGGGCAATCCTGAGGAGAATCAGCTCACGCTGCGAGGGCCTGGTGTCAGTGAGGAGAATAGGACTACTGGTCCTTGTTTAATGAAGGAATTTCCTTGCAAAGAGGCAGAGACTGAAAAGAGCAAAGGTGATGCTGGCCCTTGGCGATCCCTGCACACATGTGCAGGATGACTCTCATGACCCCTTTTGTGCAGCATCTCTCGGTGTGAAACTGCATTGGGCAAAAGGCTAAGAAAAGCAGACGAGGAAGAAGAGGGTTTGTGCTCCAGCGTGGCCAGCAGTCCCAGCCATGGCTGTGTTCCTGCTGTGCCAGGCACTGCTTAACATGGAGCTAAAAGCACTCATCATCCCAGAAAGCTTGTTAGTAGAGCTAAGTCGCAACAGATGGATACAGACGGATGGGGAGAGGAGGAAACAACAAGGCAATACCAGTAGCATGATGTGCGCTCACTAAAGCACAGCAGCAGTCTAGCTTGGGAGGCAATGGAGAATTTCAAGGAGCGTTTTGGTTCCTTTGGGATGCTCACAGGTGGTTCGTCTGAAGCATGACAGCCAGCATGAGACAACACACTTGTTTGGAAACCCAGCAAATGGCTGATGAGAGGAGCAGTGCTCGCCTGGTCCTGGTGCTGGGAGCAGGCCAGTGCCAGCCCTGCACACAGTGTGTGGTGCATGGTGTAGGCAGAGCAGGCTGTGCCCCACTCCCCTCGCTGCATGGCCAGGCATGGTCAGAGCACTCCCCATTGGCCCCAGAGGATTTCATGTGCAAACAACGAAACCTCAAGGTGCACCTCTGCAGAGCCTTGCTGGCTAAACGCTGCCCTTCCTGCTCTCGGCGCTGGCACCTGGGGCTGTGGCACTGCTGCTGAGGACAGTGCAGGCTGGGCTGGCTGCTGCTGCTTGTAAAGCCACTTTGTAGAGTCCAGGCCAGGCTCAGAGAAAACCCATCTCTTGCTCGGTCCCTGCGAGACTGGCTTGGCACCGGGCTGCCCAAGGAGCGAGCTTCTGGGTGTCGGAGGAGCTGGTGCTCAGGAGCATCTGTGCCTTGATGCTGTGCCGTGTCGTCCTCGCTCCCTGCTCCTTGTCCAGGCTGGACCTGTGTGACCCAGGGTCGCAGCCAGCTCAGGCCATGGGCAAGGCTTTCCCAAGGCTTGTGCAGTGTGGCCACTGATAGCCACGCTGCAGTGAGCCCCCCTTGTAGCCAACGGCGCTGGCACAGGCAGCACGCCTTGATGTGCTGTATATTAAGTGGAGTGGCAGCTGCGATATTGCCATCTAAAACTAAGTACAAAATTTACAGCAGTAAATTCTTCTCTCTTCAGGGTGGTTAATTATCTTAATTACTTTTATTATCTTTTATCTTTTAAGATCCTAAATTGCTTATTTCTGCTTGTGTTGCCAAAGGGGGTTGCATATTTTTTACTGGCACACGCTGTGCAGCAGCACCGATATGTGTGTCTGCGTGGTACACTTTAAAAGAACTTTGATTTATACAAGACTTCTCCTTGGGATTTTAATTGTACTAAATAGGGAAAACAAAGTTCAGTGAAATATTGACTGACTGAAGAGCTGACAAGTGGCTCTTTCCCTTTGTTTGCCGCAGGGATGGAGCCACTCTGGCTGCCCACCGGCCCACAGGGAGGGGGTTTTGCTTTCTGGGGCCGTGAACGTGGCGGCCTCCCAGCCACAGCCAGCCCCGCACCGCGTCTGAGGGGCACCCAAGAGCACAGGGCCTGGGGATGGCTCCCTCCCTCCCATCACCTCCTGTGCAAACACGTGTCCTTGAGGGAACCCCTTCCCTCCCCTCCTTCCTGCTTTCCTTGCCTTAACAGCGCTCCTCTTGTTCCTTTTTGGGGAAAGAAACCTTCAGCAAAGCTGCCTCGGCCCCTGGGGAACAGCCAGAGTGGAGCTGAGCAGCAAACAACCCAGCTCCAAGGAGAAGCTAGGAGGGAGGCAGGAGGAAAGGCATCTCCACCCCACAGAGGGACCTCTCTAAATGCTCCCAGGTGCTTTTCAAATGGAACTGGAGGTTTCCTATACGTCTGCTTTCAATGCCGAGCACACGGAGCCCAGGGGGAAGCCAGCGACAGCAAGGGTTGCCCAAACTCTGCGTGTGCTAAAGGACCTTGTCTTATGGCATTCAGCTGACAGAGAGGGAAGGAGAGCTTTTCATGTGCAAAACAAAGGCAGAGAGTGGGCTTTTCTTTCTGTGGTGCTAGGAAGCGTACACTGAATGCCGTGCACCCCTGGCGAAGAGGGGCAGCTCTCAGCTCTGAACAATCACGACATGAAAGGCAGAGAGGGGTGGAAAAGAAGTCTTCCCTTCTCATTAGAGCACATTAGTCTGTAGCCTCTTTGGCAGTGATTATGGGGAGCTCCCTGTCACCCAAGTAGAATTGTGGATGTAATTACTCCAAGAAATGTGTAATCCTGCACCTTGCAGATATTTTTTTTCTGTCTCCCTTGCCCCTATCTTTTAATAGCAAACAGCAACAGAAATGTTACAGCCCGCTCGGCTTCCTCCCGATTTACCTCACTGCCTGCCTGCTGTCAGCTGAAATTTATGCTTTGGTTTAGGAGCAATTTTTAGTTTGGAAGCATTGTCCTGCTGCCACGCGCCATAAATAACCCCGCACACATCCGCTTCCTGCCCGCGCGGCCCCGCTGCCCGCCCGCGGGGTGCTCGGGGCACAGCGTGTGGGCGGCTGGAACCTGTCCTCAGCCCGGCACCCCAGGACCGGTGTCCACGTCCGTCTGTCCTGCTTGAGCTGTGGGACAGCCGGCAAGGGTGGCAGGGCACAGCGCAGGTCGCTTCCAGCCATGCCGGGGTCAGCAATGCCTCCGGCACCCCCGCTGTTGGCTCCTTGCCCCCTGCATCCCCGCAGCGCTGCTTCTGTGCCCCCGGTGCTGCCCAGCCCGGTGCTGCCAAGGTGCTGGACCTGCAGCTCCCCGGCATCCTCATGGTAACCCGCAGCACAACCACTTGTGCTTGTACGGAGTGCTTTCAATGCAGGGAAACACAGCCCGGAGCTGGCCTGGGATCCTCGCCACCCACAGCAAGCCCAGGAAACGAGCTGTTTGTTCGAAGGGGTGTTTCTGCAGGCCAAAGGCAGTGACGTGGTGACAAAGACCAGCTTTCTGTGTGAGCAGATATGTGCGCGCCGCACAGATCGTGTCTACCCACCCAACGGGAGGGTGCATTGTCTCTGCATTTGCAGCCAGCACATGAAAAGCGTTGAACACCGGGGATGCTGCCCCGTGCAAGGTTCTTCTGTGCTGCTGTGGTGCTTGGAGAGGCAGCTCGGGATGGAGATCGGGGCCGCTGGTGTCTGACCCTCTTGTGTGAGCCACCATCGAGAGAGACAGGGAGTGTTACCATCTGTGCAAAAGCCTGCTCTGGGGTATTGGAGTTTGTTTGCTTATATGTAGTTTTGGTTTACCTGAGGACAAGAAAAAGGCACAAAAGCATCAAATCAGAGCAAAAAGTTTAATTGGGAGCTTCCATGTGTTCTTCTTAGCAAGGATGCTCACACTAAAAGCAAACGAATTCAGGACACAGTTTATCTGTGAAACTGGCGGCAGCTCTGTTATCGCAGAAAGCAAAATGGTAGCAAGCAGACAACTCCTGATTAGCAATATTGGGAAGGGTCCTTTTCTCATCACAGTGGATAACTAGGAGAGCTGCAATACTGCTGTGCACACTTTTTAGCTTTTTAAAAAAGTGGATAGATGGTATCATAGAGGAGCTGCCATAGGCATGACTATCCAGACACTTCATTGTTTTATTTTGTAAAGGGGGCATTTCTTTATTTCTTTAGCATCCTGATTTCTTTTCTCCTGTCAGAGAGAAAACAATAGCAAGGGAGGTGAAAGGAAAGAATACTCATCCTCACCCCCAGCAGAAGGTAATGCACAGAGGGCTGCAGCGGCGAGTGACTTCATGGCAGCGCTTGCTCCCACAGCCACACGCTGGCACTTCAGATGCACGAGAGACCTCGCAGGCTGCCTCGAGCCCCATGGTCCCAGCACCTCGTGGCAGAGCCGGCCGTGCTGCGGGGAGCTGTGTGCCGCACGGCTCCCTGCCCAGTGGCCGCAGCCTGGGTGCTCTTCTCTGGGGCTACTCACGCTGCTTTCAGGCTTTGGTTCAGTCCACAGCCAGGATGCAGTTCATTAGGGCTGCGATGCTTTCACCAGATGTTCCCATCCTGGAGGCAGTCACTACCAAGTGAGCAATGAGGGCATCTCTGCCATGAACCAGGCCCTGTCCCCACCGCAAAGCAAACCTTGGAGGTGGCCGGCAAGCAGCTGGGGCAGCGCCAGTGCCAGCCCGAGGTGAGGGTGAGGCCCTGGGCACGCTCCTCTGCCAGGGTGGCAGCTCCACGGCCTGCTTGTGCTGTCTACAAAACATACTGAATAATTTTAATGATGAAACAGCAGCCGTGGTGTTCATTTTAAGGACATGCAGTGGTCATGAAAGTAACTTTACCAGCAGCATCTCAGGAAGACGGCAGCCCTGCGGGGCAGCTCCTGGACGTCAGGAATGGGAATTGTGGCTGTGAGCTTCAGAGTTGCTCAGCACTGCTTCACCCTGCTCCCATCAGCAGCTCTGCAGGCTGCCCTGGGCGGCTTGGCCGGCTCTGCCAGCGCCGGTGGGCACGTGGAGGGGCCCCGACTGCCCGGGAGCCAGGCAGCTGCAGCACGGCAGCAACTGCTGCACAGCACAGATGTTGCAGGGCAGCAGCAATTTGGACAAAGGCACTTGCACGTTTGTAAGACCTGTTTCCAAAACTCAAAGCATGTGAAAGAATTTCCTTTCAAAATTAAACACATTGTGAGAGAAAGAGAGGCCACAGTGTGATTGTCTCATGCAGCATCAGCTGCCTGGGGAGCTGCTGCACGCCCAGGCAATCTTTGGCCAAGGTGCCTGCAGCTTGCATGGAGCACAGTGGCCACGTCCAGCTGCCGTGCCCCAGGGCTGGCACACGATGCCCCGGCCAAGCCCCGATGCTCCAGGAGGCAGCTTTCCCTTCCAGGGTGCTCTGTGCAGGAAGACAGCGACATCGGGATCTGCTATTCGTTTTAAATTGCAAACTTTTCAACTGGAAAGGAACAATGGGGAAAAATAAATGTGCCCAGGTCGACTTCCATGTTTAAAAGTATCCCATGTCTTTAAGGCAGTGAATTTTAAAAAGGCACATAATTAGCAGGCTGCTTCCTCGTCTGTATTCTTCTCGTCTGCCTGCCCACATAAACATTCGGCACACAGCACTTCCAGACACTTTTTAATAGAATCGCTTAAAACAATTAATTACCAGAGTTTTCATTCAAGCTGCAGTGGAAAAGATACGCCGGCAATAAAAGGCATTTATTCGTTGGTTTCTGGAGGCCTGTTTGTTATTAACATGTAAATTAAATCATCACAGATGTTCCATTTTTAATCTGGGGATGTGAAGTGCAGGGCTAACCACGGCCCAAACAGCCTGATTTTATTACACACACATTCATTAGGAACCAGCAGTATTATTGGATATCATTTTTCTTTGATGCATTTTTTAAACCAATTATCGGTATAATTTGTTCATTTCCCTCCCTATTTGTTTTTCTCTTGCCATTTGTGTCAGGATTCTCCAATCAAGGACGATTGCTCTGGCTCCTCGTGGCCTCCCTGCTCGCAGCCAGCCAGCGCCTGCACGCAGCCCGCGCCGCGTTCTGCTGGGCATGGGTGGGAACGGGTCTGGCCCCCCGGAGAGCAAGAGGAGGAAGGAAAGTGGCTTGCCATGCACCAGCAGCAACAGACGGTGGGATGTGGAGCACTGGAGAAGCGTGCTGTGGAAATGCAGCCCAGCGTCCTTCTGGAGAGCCATGCTCCCGCGTGGGAGGGACGCAGGGATGGGGACGAAGCCAGACCCTTGCAGCGTGGTGTCCAACAACGATGACAGCTCAGCCACGGGTGGGTTTCACTGCTTCTGCTGCAGAAGCGGCTCTGCATGGCTGGAGGAGGAAGGCTTGGTGTGCCTCGTCCCAGGCAGAGCTTTCAAGACCTCACCAGGAATGGGACAGGGACACGCTGCCATCAGCCATCAGCCAGCCTGCTGCTACTGTCACCTGCCCCTGGATGCCGACTGCTGCTCTCCGGGAAAAACTGAGCCACAGCCCGGCAGGGGAACGGGGTGCTTCAGCAGCTCTCCCCGCAGGCTCCTGTGCACGCCCCCCACGCGGGCTGTCCCCCAGGGCTCCGTGCTGCACGCCCTCCTGCCTCCCCTCCAGGCCGCTGTGGAGCCTTGGTAGCCCCCGGAGAAATTCTTGAAATGCAAATGGTTTCGGATTGCATGCAGCCCTGCATTGATGCAGTGAATCTAGTCCAGAGATAATTGTGGTGCAAAAGGATGATTTAGCCTTAAGGAGAAAAAGTAGTCTGCCTCCTGCACTGCCTATTGGAGAGCTGGCATCTTGCACACAGGCACGGATGATAAGCAGCAATGCTGCAAAGAGGCTCCTACTTTGGGTAAGGGACTCCCTCTCCCATCAGGAAACCTTTAAGCAAAACATTGCACAATCTCAGTCTAATTAGCAATTTCACTTTAATTTTTTGGTTAGTTTGTTCTGGGTTCTGCAAACAAAACTCCCATCAAATCCGTGCATGGAGCAAGCATCATTTCACTTGGGGACGTTTGCCACAGAGGCAGCGAAAAATCTCTCTCAGGAGGAGGAATAGGAAAATAGTTTGGTCAGCCACGAAATGTGTTAATTCCTGTGGGAACAGCCCTGTGTGCACAGACCTCACACCTTAGCACAGGCTCGACAGACCCCTGCTGTGCCCTCTGGTTGCTACCAAAAGCATTTACCGCTGGCAACAAAGGACATCTTGGAGGTTAGATCAAGACAGAAATGATGCATGTGTCAAACAAGCGTTTCTTGACCAATGCAACTCACTGGCAAATCAAGACAATTTAAATGCAGTTAAAACCATTAATGACAACAACTGCACAAGCCAATTGGATAAGGATTCAGGAAATGAGTAGTCATTTACACATAAATGTGAGACCGTCTGAGAGAGGGCTTATTAAAAAGTTCACACAAATCACGTGGCCTGACTTTGCACAGATTATGCATTTAAGAAATAACGAAGAAAAACTCACAGAGGCCATAGGCTGAAAATGAACACTTTAGAAAGAAATAAGATATTATTCAAAATGTCTGCTGCCTCCATTTCAACTTGGTGGCGGTTTGAGCCGAAGGTTTTGAGCTGTGTGCTAAGAGATGCAGCAGATGCAGAGATCCAGCAGCCAGACAAACCCCAGCTAAAGCTGTGATGGTACAAATGGGAGGATATTGGAGACTCTTCTTCATCTGAGCAAAAACAAGCTTTGTGAGACTGTGAAATACATAAATATTTAATTTTACCTAGAATAATTTTCTAAAGTGAAAAGACAGTTTTTCTACCCAAAGAAACTAACATTTCACCCTGGCATGCTGCTCACGCGAACACAGGCGTTTTTCTGAAAAACAGATAAATTGCTACTGGGATCTAATTCACAAAGATTCTTAAAAAACAACAACAACAACAGAAAACAGACAAAACCAAAACAACAACCCCAAAGCAGAGGGAAAGTGGAGTATCTGCAGTAACAAAATTAACATTTTTTCAGCCAGGCCTAGCCCTGTGAGCGTCCCACACGCCTCGTTTCGCTCTGTGTGTGCTGGGCAGCACGGGAGGCTTTCAGGGGGTGCATGGTGACCGCACGTAGGTGGCACTGGCACCAAGCCCGTCCCTCAGTTCTTCCCCGGAGGCTGGGAAGTGCAGTGGCATCCCCGCACAGTGGCATTGGCCTCCTGCGGGGCCCTGGTTCGGCTCTGCCCCATCCGTCCCGTCCAGTCCCATCCATCCCAACCCATCCATCCTGTCCTGGTGTGCATCCAGAGCCCTCTCACCCACGGCTCGGCTGCTCCTTTTTGTGGCAGCCCAGTGTCCTTGCCCTGACAGCTATGGGAGCGGGAGGGCGGGGGAGCCTTGCAGTGACCAAAAAAGTCTTGAAAATGCTTTCATGCTAAAAATCCCATATTTGACAGAAGTGTGAGATACCTTGAGGCTTTCTATTGATTACCTGGGAGCAGGAGTGCACCAGCGCTTTGAGCTGTCACAGTTCCAGGCATTTCTGAAAACGATAGAAGACTGGAACAAAAACACAACTAAGGCTCCTGACACAGTGTGTTAAGCAATAAAACATGTTTAATTGTGTTGTCTTAAGGCTATAACCATTTGCTGGCTGAAGGTCATTCACTACCCGTACCGCCAGTGGGAAAGAGGTACTCTGACAGGTGGGATCCAAATAGGAAACAGATATCTGCGAGATTACGGTGTGAATGACACTGAGATGCCAATGATGGTGTAGTTAAAGGAAACAGGACAAGCAGCAGGCAGGACATCTCCTGGCTGGCGGATCTATAAAGAGGATGTTATAGACACAGCTAGTAAGTGGGGGCAAGATCAGATTCAATCAAGTATCCTCTGCGGCCGTCTCATCACCACACGGCCTTTTCAGGATGTGCTTGCCTCCTGCCCCGTGAGTGGAGGGCTGGAGGCTACGAAGTGCAGAGCACCCCCATCGCCTATGGGGGCCAAGCAGGCTCCTGGTGGGAGCTCACCTCTGCACAGAGACCCTCCTGCCTCCTGCCAGGGTGCACTGACACCATGCCCAGCCACCCTGCAAGCACGGAGATGATGCTGGGCCAGGAGGGCATCTGCCGGGCTCTGTGTCTAAAGCCTCCGTGTCTAAAGCACCGGGAGCCTGGAGCCTTGCAGGCACTTGGCTCATGGGCAGAGGCGCAGAGGGCTCCCCCAGGCAGGCGTCCAAGAATCAGTTCCTGGGAACAATCCACTTTAACAGTTCATTAACCTCCTTAATAAAATGGCCCGAGCTAACATTTCCTTCCACACGACTCTGGACTCTGACCTTTTAGATTGCAGTAGAGCTGTCTAGAAAAGGCAAACCTCCTGTAAGAGGAGGCTACTGAAATGGAAAGGAAAAAAGGTGAACATGACAAAAAGGCTGGAAGCAGGTCCCCAGCCAGCTTCCTGCCCCACAGCAGGAACAGCCTGGAGTGGCCCCATGGATCTTATGGGAGAGGCAGCGGCTGCTACCTTGTCTGGGCATGAGGGATCCAGTCTTCTGAGATTTTGAGTCCAGGAAACCAAAATGATGAACTGGAGAAAAACATGGAGAACACTTGAAGGAGTGGATTTGTATTTAGTGTTGCTGTTCTTGTAGCACCATTTGGCTTTTTTTAGAGACATCAGGTGGTGGGGACTGGAAAGCTGCAGGAGGGAGCAAGCAGGCTGTAGCCTTTGCAGTAGTCAATCCAAGAGTATGAACTCAAGCCATTTCCACACAAGGCTTGTCTGGAAGCTTAAATCAGGAGCGCACAGGGTTGCCAGGCCCAGAAGGGGAAATAACTGAGGAGGACCATGTCCTTGGTGAGCAAGGAGAACATGGGGGCACTGTGTCAGTGCCTGTTCTGATCTGGAGATATTTCGGCACAGAGTGATTCTGTTTTCCACGGTGAGAGGCATCATGACCATAAAGTGAGAATTTGGGAAGAAATTACAGATGTTCCTGGCCCTAGATGCTGCCTGGTCTCCTGGACAGTCTGTGCAGAGCTACCCATCCTGGCTGGTCCTGCCAAACTCTGTGCTACAGGGGCCCCTGCATATGGAAAAGGTTTGAGGTGTCTCATGTTTAATGAGAAACAGAAAAGATTAGGTTGTAGCAAGGTATTTAATTATTAGGATATTTCTGCTCTGGCTGCATCCTTTGCCTCTGCATGCGGGAAGTGCCAAATTACATGTCACCTCGGAGGGCATATTTTCTGTAGTTTTCAGAGCTCCTACAATGGCAGCCTCATGAATATTTACTGAACTGCTCAGATATGCAGCAGTGGGAACAAATAAAAAAAAAGCTTGTATTTGCATCTCCCACAGACACTAACAAACCATGTGGCTCTGGTAGGGAGAAGATGGGAGATTGCTGTTGCCTTTCCAGAGGGATAGAGAAAACAGCTTCTCGTATAATGAGATTGACTTTTAAATTGAAAGTGTTACTGGTTGTGCTGCACTTCATACTTCCATGCTGTGCATTTACTCCCTAGGCTCTGACATTAAGACATCTTATGTACAAGCTGGGAGGATTCAATTAGAGTTTCTGTTATTAATCAATCAATTAAGCCACAATCCTCGGTATATACATTTCCACCGTTAAAGAGGTGAGATGCTGGTGTTACAAACTTTCGGGACATCATTTCACCTGGATAGGCGGGCTGCAGAGCTGCAGAGCTCGTGGAGCCTTGCACCACCAGGCACCCCACCCTCCCCGGGGCTGTGCTGCAGCGGGCCGGCCGCAGGCCGGGGAGGACAGCGGGGACCTGGGGGGGAGCTGTGGGAAGTGGCAACCGGTGGCATGTCCACCAACAGGCACCGGCTGCAGTTGCTTGCTGCCAAGCTGAAGCTCTGCCAGGACAAGGTCGGGAGGAGAGAGGCCTGTGCAGAAATTTCTCACCCTGCTCCGACAGGGCTGTGCGCTCGTGGTGGGGAAGAGCCTGAAACCATCCTTGCCTGGACAGATCCACATGGGAGCTGAGAGGTGCAGAAGAGAAGGACACGAGAAGCATTCCTAGAGGGTGCTCTGACCGTTCACGAGGTATCCCATCCCTGCAGGCTGCCAGCAGCTGCCAGTGAGGACGTGGCCGGGCTGCAATCGGCTCACGAGGCGGAGGAGCCGGTCTGCCCTGAGCCTGGCCCAGCTCCCCACGGCCTCGGGGGCCGTGCAGGCACCGAGTGGCACAGCCCTGAGGAGAGCAGGGCAGGAGAGCACCTCCCAGCACGCTGTCTGGGGCCTCCTGCTTGACGTGCTCCTTAAAACAGACTGGTGATACGTGGTTTTTCAGAGACACCTAAGACTTCTGGGCATTGACTCCTCAGTCTGGAGGAAGTCTCAGTGTGAACGGGGGCTGACCCATGCTGCTGGGTATTGCACCTGGGGAAAGTGGGATGTGAAAAAACCTTGCCCCTAACTCCCGAGTGTGTTTCACAGGCTGTAGCCTTATCAGAGGGCAATACACGCATGGAGAGCAGTGTGAGCTGGAATGCTTTGCGCTAATGGCACAATTACACAGGCACAAAACCTGCCAGGCCTCCCTCTTTGTCTTTGGAGGGGTGTACCTGTTAGACTGCAGTGGGAGCAGGGCTGCCTCCAGCCACGCACACGCAATGCCAGAGCGAGGGTGCAGGGCTGCGAAGTGGGCAAACTGGGCTGAAACCTGGCTGCGTGGCAGCGTGTGTGCTTCTGCTCCATCCACCAGAATAATTCGTCTCTTTACCGGCTCCTAAGCCTCTGCCCGGCAGATAAAAAACTGTGCCAGACGGGGAGGAAGGGAGGCGGGAGCTGGAAGCAGCAGGAGCTGCAGGCTGGCAGTGGGGCAGTCTGCGGGCGTGATGCAGGCTGCAGTCCTGCACTGCCCCCCCTGCCCCAGCTCCCAGGGGCTGCGGGGTGGCCGGGGCTGCCCCTGCCATGGTGGGGGCAGTTGGAGGACCCCACGCCAGCACTTGCGGGGCAGCTGCAGCGTGGAGGCTGAGCCCCTGGAGGATTTCATCCTGTTGGGGGCCAGGGCTTCCAGGGAGGGGTGCAGTGAAAATGAGCTCCGTGGTTCTGAAGTTTGAACACTTGAAGAGAAGTAAATGTGTGAGTGCTGTCTATAGGCAAGGGAAAAAAAAGAAAAAAAAATAAGAAAAGGGAGGATTAAATGGCAATGTTACCTTTACTCTTGTCAAATACCTAAGTAGAAACATTGGTTAATGCCCTTAAAAAAGGCCCATTACCACAGGGCAGAGAGTCAAAGAGTCTGGCTGCCCTAATACTCAGTTATCTCGTTCCTGGATAATGGAATGACCCCTTGCCTGCCCGAGCTGTACTACGATATAATAGCATGAGCCGTGTGAATAAAGAGGTTATTTTTGGAATCCAATTGAAACAGTGCTGGAGCTTGTGTGACAGGGGAAGGATTGAACAAGATGCAATGTTCTAAGGGAAGGGGAAAAAATTGAATTTTGGGGAAGGTGGCACCAGCAGTGAACCATGCCAGGAGAGCTGCCCGGGTGCTGTGGGGAAGCTGGTGCTGGGGCTCACCGAGCCCACCCTGTGCCCACCAGCAGCTCTGGCCCTGCAGCCTCAGCTCCTCTTCTCGTGCCTGCTGTACACGTGTATAAGGTGAAGGAACACAATATAATGCTAATTCTGGTGCACAGCATCCAGTACGTAGGACTGTAATTCATCAAACATTGAGAGACAAGAAGCACAAGAGATTCAGCATAAATGTAGAGATGAAAATGAATATTAATTTACAAAGCAGCACAAAGACAATGGGACTCAAGGAGATTGATATCACAAACTCCCGTTATTCAATCAGATTATGGTCCCATCTTCCCCAAACACCAATTGCTAATCTAGATTTGAAAGACAAATCCTCCTGCAGAAGGGCTTTGCCTTTATCTTGTCCGTCTGATGCTTCTACTTAAGATGTTACTACAGTTTTGGGGGGAGCTGGGGAGGAGGAAACCTTCCCATGCAGCATTTAACTGCTCTGTGGCTGAAGCACCGCCAGGAAAGCGCTCAGTCTCTGCGAAGCAAGGGCTGCCCCGTGCCACTCAGGGCTGCGAGCACCACCTGCAGCCTGCAGGGCACCAGGGCCGGATCTTGAGGGACGCCGATACATCCATGTAAGTTTGTGGGTGCCAGCCCGTGCTGCTCCTCATACACCAGGGCTGAGCTGACCATCGTAACAGGAAATACTTGGCACGGTCCCCAGGCCCCGTGAAGGAGGCAGATTGGAAGGCTGGCACAAACCCCGCACCTCCAGGTCCCCCTGATCCCAGCACCTCTGGCTGCAGTTTGAGACTGAGAACGTGAAAATCCCGAAGGCCTGAGAGCTCCAGGGAAATGTCACAGCCGGTACCGGTCTGCCTGCTCCGGCTCTCAGACGGGACACAGAAGCACGTGGAGGGGGGCTGCACCTCTCCTCTCATATCTCAGGTGCTCTGTAATTGGTGTTGAATGACAGGAAATGAAACACGGAACCCTTTCTAAAGAAGTTAGGGTTGGTATCAGGTGCCGCAGACAAGTTAAAACAATGTGTAATTTGGTTGGGGAACAGAAAGCAAGAGCCAGCTGAACTGCTTTCCACTTATCCTCTTTGGGACTTCCAGAGATTTGCAAGGGTTCTGCCAGCTTCCACTAAAGGGGCTGACACAGCGGTGCGGTGAGGCCTTTGCTAACAGCAAGTTACCAAAGTGATTTGTTCAAGGTTTTACATCTCCTAGCAGTGTACGCACCTCTCTTTATGATCACAGCAACCTCACTCTGGCAACTGTATTGATCAATATTTTTTCCTATTGTTATTGCTTCTTACAACCATTTATATACTCTTGTCCTAAAAAAATTGTAAGCTGTCCAGGGCTTCATTTGTGTTTGGGGACTTGGGGCTCCCCAGCAGTGTGAGCTCATGATTATTAGCACTGCTGCCGGTATCAGCACTGTCACCCTGCCGTGGAAGGGCTGCTTGACACCGTGTCTGGCAACCTTGGTCAAGTAGCAGCTAATTTCCTTGTGTCACTGTTCCTTCCGCTTCCCGTTAATCATGGACAAATGCCTCTCAGCTTGGGATGCGCACAGGTGGGGCTGGCAAAATGGCCCTTGGTGGCTTCAAGGCCAGATTTTGTTGTACCCCCCAGAGAAACACAGAGCCTCGGCTCTGTAAGGGTTGTCGCTTAGATCTGGCAGCAGAGGACAAACTCCAGGGAGCGGAGTTTCCACGGGTGTGTGTGAGGTGCACGAGAAACCAGAGCTTTAGCTTGCGGCCCTGGGACCTGGCCTGGGAAGGGCAGCCAGGCCCCGGGGAGGCTCCTGGTCCCCATGCCGCAGCCTGGCCGTGGTGCCCCCAGCCCTGCTCCATGCTGTGACATCATGTCGTGCTGTGACGTCATGTCGTGTGGTGACATCACCCCGCGCTGTGACATCACCCCGCGCGGTGACACCACCCCGAGCGTCCCACTCGCATACAGCTCCTCTGCTGTGCTTTGACAAACACCTGCCTAATTGGAAGATGAGCAAAACTTGAAAAGAGTTGGTAATTACCGGTGGGGTTTAAACACAGTTTGTGTTTTATTACTTAAAAGTCATTTAATCAAAAAAGCAAAATTGCCTCAATTTGTGTTAAGATCCATTATTAAAAACATTTTGTGGTTAAACTCACAAGCTGAGATTATGATCTTGACAAGGTAAGCACAAAGCAGGAGCTGGCCTGGATTTGCACACTGCTGAGATCTGCCAGAATCAGGACCCCGTAAGTGCCTTCTGCTTTCCTGAGGCATCTGAAAATACAGGTTGTTACTACAAAATTTCCAGGTTGCAAATGGAGTGTGATAAAAAAGTGAAATTTTTAAGATGATAATTTATCTATGCCTGTCTAGTAATTATGTATTTTATTTGTGTAGCACGTGCAGTACAATAAATGTTACAGATTCAAAGCGATGTTTTTTCTACTTTATATGTCAAGTGTTTCTGACACATACATGCATTTCAAGTAGAATTAATTTTTTTCTATTTGATGCAAATGGCTCTGTATTCCACTGTGGTTGAGTAAATTGTGTATTCTCTCCCTGTCA